>NC_066583.1:581038298-581638298 GCF_024323335.1 Lathyrus oleraceus | reverse complement strand
CCATGTTATTATTTGTGTAATGTGGTGAATGAAGTCACCTGTGATTGATGAATTTTGTTATGGTTCATGGAACCAATGATTTATGGAACCGAATTTTGTTATGGTTCGTGGAACCGATGATTATGGAACCGATCATGTATTCAGAATGTGTGTTTTTCTGTGGTGGTACACATCTCTTGTGGTATGCTTAGATGAGTAAGCATTGGGATGTGGGACCAATGATTCGAGCCTCAATTGGGTTTGAGCCCCAACCATGGTGGACATGGGGGAAAGGTGGACACCAAAGTGGGATAAGGCCCATACGGTGAAAGAGACTCAAAGTGGGTAAAGTCCCATACGAGTGATGGTTCTTAAAAGTGGGTTTGAGTCCCATAGGGGAACCGCATATCCACCGCGAAAGTTGAATCATACGAGCATGCATGAACCGGGCCTGGCATAGACGTAAGTCTGTTCGGAAATTGATGCGTCGTGATCTGAATAATGATCGTAGTTGAGTTGTGAGAACTCAGATGCATGTTGCCATACAATTGCGAGATAGTTCCCCATCGCTCAAGTCTTCGTTCCCTTGTTGACTTGAGTTGGATATGAGTTGAATATTGATTAGAAAACCATGTAGGGCCGAGTGGACCCATAAGATAGGAGAACTCACTGGGATTATTATCTCATCCCATTATTGTTGTTATTTTTCAGGTATTCTTTACAGGTTGAATCTAAGAGAACTGTTATGGATGTTTCAAGGGTTGCTGTTTAGCATGATCTTCTGCTGTGGAGTTGTGTGCAGTGCAAATATTGCACATAGTTCTTAGATTTTATTTTTTTGGCATTATTGTATAACATGTTCCAGTGATGTTTTTAGTTTGGACATGTATATATATTTTGATGCCATTAGGCACTTATGTTGTGACAGTACCAAAATTTAACACTTGAATAAAATTATTCTAGATATATATTATACGGGTTGTTACAAATCTCGTCCATGGGATAGAATCCAAAGCGGTAGATAGATCACTTGAATCTGCAGCTAAACTAATGCAATATTGAATCGCACAATAAAATTGGAAGTGGTGTTGTCACTTGTTGCTACATGGAATTCAGTGTTGTAAACAAAAAAAATTGCTTTATATTAGTCCCACATCGAAGAATAGTATATTATAGTGTTATTAATCAATGATTCTTCAGGCAATAATGAGATATGATGAGTGGTCTAGTCTCGCGTAAAATATGCAAGTTGGGTGTCTGCCCCAAGCCTGATATGACAATTGGGCACTCTCCGTTGACCAATTTGATCTCTATAGTCCAAACCTAAAGGTGGTAAATCTAGTTATCAAATGTTTTGTTACTTTTGAATTTAATTTTATGAAATTTATTCCATGTGTTTATTTTATTTTTAAATATGTTTAAAATTTATTGTAAATGTTACAAAAATGCCAAACTTTTTACATGGCAAATTTACTATTTAAGATATATAAAAAAATTAATAAGCACCAAAAATTGGATATTTAGAAAACTATTTTTTTTTAATATTCACCACCTTGATCTGCTCAAATGATTTTAATATTCATGTCGAATTGATTTTGTTCTTAATTTTAAGTTTCTTGAACTTTTAAAAGGATTTAGATTTGTGTATCATTAAATACACATAACGATATCTACTATAATCATCAATAAATATGATGAAGTAATAAATACCTCTAATGCCTAATGTATTTCAATGATTGACATACATCAATAGATACAAGCATGTTGGTCCACCCATTTGTAAAACACCCATATGTCTATCTTAAAAATGAGGAGTCATTAATTTAAAGATATTTGAAGATTAAATTTAATACATATATAAGATTAAATGATATTTTAGTTTCTATAACATTTACATTTACTTAAGTTTATTATCCATAAGTTTTATTTCTGATAACATCCCATGAAAATGAGACGGCATTCGAGTACAAGATTCAGAAAAGAAAAAGATAAAATACATTAAGCCAAATCTCGTCCATGAGATAGAACCCAAAGCGAATGATAGATCCCTTGAATCTGCAGCTAAACAAATACAACATTGAGCTGCACAACAAAATTGGAAGTGGTGTTGTAACTTGTTGTTACATAGAATTCAGTGTTGTAAACAAAAAACGTTTGCTTTATATTAGTCCCACATCGAAGATCTGGAGATATAGAAATACATGACCGTTATGAGAATAGTAGATTATAGTGTTATTAATCAATGATTCTTCAGGCAGTAATGAGATATGATGAGTGGTCTAGTCTCGCTTTACATATGCGACTTGGGTGTCTGCCCCAAGCCTGGTTACGACAATTGGGTACTCTACTTTGACCAATTTGATCTCTATAGCCCAAACCTAAATGGGGTAGATCTAGTTATAAAATATTTTGTTACTTTTGAATTTAGTTTTATGTAATTTATTCCTTGTGTTTATTTTCTTATTAAATCATTTTTAAATTTATTGTAAATGTTAAAAAACTGCCAAATTTTTACATGTTAAATTTTCTTGTTTAATATAAAAAAATTAATAAACACCAAAAATTGGATATTTAGAGAGCCAAACTATTTTTTAAATATTCACCACCTTGATCAGCTCGAATGATTTGAATATTTATGTCCAATTGATTTTTTTCTTCATTTTAAATTTCTTGAACTTTTCAAAGTATTTAGATTTGTGTATCATTAAATACGCATGACTATATCTACTATTATCATCAATAAATATGATAAAGTACTAAATACCTCTTATGCCTAATGTATTCAATGATTCACATACATCAGTATATATAGACATTTCAGTCCATCCATATGTAAACCACCCTTATCTCTATCTTCAAAACAGGAGACATTAATTTAAAGAGATTTGAAGAATAAATTTAATACATAACATAAGATTAAATGATATTTTAGTTTCTCTAAAATTTACATCTATTTAAGCTTATTCTCCATAAGTTTTATTTCTTATAACATCCCATGAAAATGAGATGGCTTTCGAGTACAAGATTCAGAAAAGAAAAAGATAAAATACATTAAGCCAAATCTCATTCATGAGATAGAACCCAAAGCAGTTGATAGATCACTTGAATCTGCAGCTAAACTAATGCAACATTGAACCGCACAATAAAATTGGAAGTGGTGTTGTCACTTGTTGCTACATGGAATTCAGTGTTGTAAACAAAAAAAATTGCTTTATATTAGTCCCTGTAACAACCCGTATAATATATATCTAGAATAATATCATACAAGTGTTAAATTTTAGTACTGTCACAACATAAGTGCCTAATGGCATCAATATATATACATGTCCAAACTAAAAACATCAGTGGAACATGTTATACAATAATGCCAAAAAATAAAATCTAAGAACTATGTACAATATTTTCATTGCACACAACTCCATAACGGAGGATCATAATGAACAGCAACCCTTGAAACATCCATAACAATTTCTCTTAGATTCAACCTGTAAAAAATACCTGAAAAATAACAACAATAATGGGATGAGATAATAATCTCAGTGAGTTCTCCTATCATATGGGTCCACTCGGCTCTACAGGGTATTCTAATCGATATTCAATTCATATCCAACTCAAGTCAACAAGGGAAAGAAGACTTGAGCGATGGGGAAACTATCTCGCAATTGTATGGCAACATGCACCTGAGTTCTCATAACTCAACCACGATCATTATTCAAATCACGACACATCAATTCCCGAACGGACTTACGTCTAAGCCAAGCCCAGTTCATGCGTGCTCGTATGATTCGACTTTCACGGTGTTTATCGGGTCCTCTATGAGGCTTAATCCCCAGTTCAAGCGACCGTCACCCGTATGGGACTCTAACCCACCTAGGGTATCTTTCACCGTATGGGACTCTAACCCACATAGGTGTCCACCTTTCCCCCATGTTCGCCATGGTTGGGGCTCAAACCTAATTGAGGCTCGAATCATTGGTCCCACATCCCAATGCTTACTCATCTAAGCATACCAATAGAAATGTGTACCACCACAGAAAAACACACATTCTGAATACATGATCGGTTCCATAATCATCGGTTCTACGAACCATAACAAAATTCGGTTCCACAAATCATTGGTTCCATGAACCATAACAAAATTCATTAATCACAGGTGACTTCATTCACCACATTACATAAATAATAACATGGCATGTTCCATACAATGCGTCTCATTCTCAATCATGGCAACAATTCGTCCACGACCTCACATAAGCGTCGTATGAATGAATACCGTATTCTCATACATATATCACACATGTTCCATAACCTATATCATATTTCTAAGTTATTAATCAAGTTATTCTCCTAGGTTTCCTCACTCATCTTTGTTAAGGTTTTTAATCATGTTACTTCACCTTCCACATAACAATAATATTTAATTTTCATCATGATAAAATTCATGGCATTTACAAATCACATAATATTTTATAACATGGGACAATAATAATAGCCCTTTACGTTATCTTTCTAACGCATCCGTCCGTATCCAAAACGGAGTTACACCACTCAATTAATTCATTAATCTATCTTAATCACGATTTAGATTAATATTTATTCATTGCATAAGTATTCAACAACAACCTATCTAGCCTAGTGGTAAGGCTTGCACAATTTAAAGGAGGTCCTGGATTTGAACCCCCCCTTGGTGACAAATTCTGTACAAAAATTAAATTTTGTTTCCACGTTAACCGGTTAACCTAAAACGTTAACCGGTTAACACTCACGAAAACTGCCTAGAAAGGGAATTTTGCTACGCATTAACCTGTTAACTCATAGCGTTAACCGGTTAACACTGTAAATCCACTTCTTTTCCTTAAATAACAACACATAGCATGGATAGGGAGTATGAACACAATAAGTCCATCACAATTTACACAAACCCTAACCCCACAAATATAGATTATTTTCCCCCAAATGCTAAAACTATCTAAGAACTCACCTAGTAGAAGAAGAAGATGGAGTTGGTGATGATGAAGATGAGATGATGGTGCTTCCATGGCTTCCTTCTTCTTCTTCTCCCATGAGTTTCTTCTCCTCCTCTTCTTCCTTTTTCTCTTTGTATTTTATCTTCCAACACCAATTGACCAATTATTAATGTTACCAAAAATATCCTCTCTTGTACTTATTAATATTGGTCTGTCTCTTTATTAATAATTAATCCCTTCAGAGTTCACTGGTTACTCTATTGGTCCCAATTGACAACATTTAGAGGACATAGGAGCTCTAATTGTTACAACTAACAAAAGATATAGTACATAGGAATTCAATTGGTCTCAACTGAGAACTAATTGAGCATTTAAGGGAATATGGGATATTACAGTCCCACATCAAAGAATAGTAGATTATAGTGTTATTATTCAATGATTCTTCAGGCAGTAATGAGATATGATGAGTGGTCTTGTCTCGCATTAAATATGTGAGTTGGGTCTCTGCCCCAAGCCTGATACGACAATTGGGCACTCTCCGTTGACCAATCTGATCTCTATAATAACACTATAGAGATCAGATGTTTTGTTACTGTAACACTCACATATAATATATGTCTAGAATACATATTATACATAGTGTAAAACTGGTACTGAAATACATAAGTGCTAACAGCGTCGTGTACATATACAAATACATGCCCAAAATAACACAATATGGCATAAATGTACATAAGAGTGCCCAAAATAAAACTACTGATCTAGATCATTAGACAATGATCCCAAAAATATCTACACAGCGGAAGAAAAGCCACCAGTCCTCAGGTAAGCATGACATCACTCTATCTTGCCCTCACCCTTATCCTGCTCAGAACCACCTGAAAAATAATCAACAACATGGGGTGAGATAATAATCTCAGTGGGTTCCCTATCTTATGGGTTCACTCGGCTCTACAGGGTTTTCTAATCGATGTTCAGCTCATATCCAACTCAAGTTAACAAGGGAACGAAGACTTGAGCGATGGGGAACTAACTCGCAATTATATGGCAACATGCATCTGAGTTCTCACAACTCAACCACGATCATTATTCGGATCACGGCGCATCAATTCTCGAACGGACTTACGTCTAAGCCAGGCCCGGTTCATGTATGCTCGTATGATTCGACTTTCGCGGTGGATATCGGGTCCTCTATGAGGCTTAATCCCCAGTTCAAGCGACCGTTACCTGTATGGGACTCTAACCCACCTAGGGTATCTTTCACGTTATGGGACTCTAACCCACATAGGTGTCCACCTTTCCCCCATGTCCCCCATGGTTGGGGCTCAAACCCAATTGAGGCTCGAATCATTGGTCCTACATCCCAATGCTTACACGTTTAAGCATACCAATAGAGATGTGTACCATCACAGAAAACACACATTCTGAATACATGATCGGTTCTACAATCATCGGTTCCATGAACCATAACAAAATTCATCAATCATAGGTGACTTCATTCACCACAATACACAACAATAACATGGAATGTTCCATACAATGTGTCTCGTTCTCAATCATGGCAACAATTCGTCCACGACCTCCACATAAGCGTCGTACGAATGATTATCGTATTCTCGCATTATCTAGATTATAAACCTCACTCATGACCTAATTTCAATCCTAGGTTAACTCACTAGATTCATCATGTAATTTTCACCATTAACATGTATTCAACATAAACATAGCATCACAATTGATTAATGGATGGAAGAATGCATTTAGAAACACTTAGGAAATGGATTTTGAGGTTTTTAACTTGAGTCAATCGATTGGTTGGGGAAGCCCAATCGATTGGTTCCACTCACATTTCTGTTTTTCAAAATTTGCTGAGTGTCAATCGATTGATCCTGAGTGTCAATCGATTGATCCTGCTGAAAATTTCCACTGTTCATAAATAGCAAGTTTGTGCAATCGATTGACATGCAGTGTCAATCGATTGGTCCTGTAAAAATTTCATTTTTTTGCTAAACTAAAGGCTGTCAATCGATTGATAACAGGGGCCAATCGATTGGTTCACTCATATTTTCATTTTTCCACTTCTCAGAACACCATTTTCCTCTATAACTCCATTTCCAATCAAACTCACACGCATTCTTCCAACACATCCATCTCACTACGTGCTCATATACACATGTACAACAAGCATCCCAAATTCATAACTACAAGGATCTCAACATCATAACATAACCATAACAAATCATATTATCATACCAATCATAAAACACATCAAGACACATGTTCATGGAAATCAACAAGAGCAAGAACATATTCATCTTATAGCATGGATATTCATGATTTGTCTAACATTCTACAACCCTAACTTTTCTAGAAATCTAAAGTTTCTAACTAGAACCCACCTCAAGAAATTGAAGAGGAGAAATTGTGGAAGATGAAATGAGGATGAAGATGATGGTGTTGGTTCCAAGTTTTTCCTTCTTCTTCTTCTCTACTAGCCTTGCTTTTCCTTCTTCTCTTAAGTTTCCTCTTTCTTTCAATGCTTTCCTTTCTCTCTACATATCCTTTCTGATACATAGAAAACAAATGGCAAGTGGTAGGTGGTATAAGACGCAAACATGTGGTGGTGAGTGGGTCAAAGGTCATAACCAAGTGGCCATTAAGATTTGTGTGGTTAGAAAGTGGTGAAGTGGTAGTAACAAATATATCAAGTGGCACTAACTTGCAATTTTTGGTCTATCAGAGCTATTGACCCATTATTAGGGTTACCAAAATGTCCCAATTAATAAAAGGCCAGTTCCAAATAATATTAATTAAGTCAACATGAACTCACTATTTGCTCTATTTATCCCTATTGGCAACTTTTAGAGCACATAGGAACTCAGTTGATCTCAATTAATAGGAATTTAGGCATTTATGGAAATACGGGGTATTACATCCTCCCCCCTTAAATAAAATTCGTCCTCGAATTTAAATATTACCTGGAAGAGATTAGGGCAAGCTTCTCGCATTTCTGACTCTAGTTCCCAGGTGGCGTCGCCTGGGTGTGTTTCATCCACTGAACCTTAACAAGAGGAATCTCCTTATTCATTAACACCTTAACTTTTCGTCCTGTAATGCGACTTGGTAGAGGTTCGAAAGTCAGATCTGCTTCTACTTCTACTGAATCTGGAAGAATAGGCTGAAGAGAATCTGGAATGAACTTCCGGAGTTGAGATACGTGAAAAACATCATGCATTTCTGATAGAGAAGGTGGTAAGGCTAATCTGTAGGCTACTTCTCCAATTCTCTCTATAATCTGGTATGGCCCTATGTATCTCAGACTTAGCTCCCGTGACTTAAACGGTCCTTTAAGTCTCAACCTCGGGGTCACCTTCAAAAATACATGGTCACTTTCATCAAATTCCAATGGTCTTCTCCTGTGATTCGCATAGCTCTTTTGGCAATCCTGTGCTTTCTTTATCTTATCACGGACCATCGTTATCTTTTCCGTTGTCTCTTGAATAATCTCCGGTCCTAAGATCCTTTCTTCGCCAACTTCTGTCCAACATAAAGGTGTTCTACATTTCCGTCCATACAAAGCTTCATAAGGAGCCATCCTAACACTTGCATGATAACTATTGTTATATGCGCATTCAATCAATGGTAAGAGCTCCTTCCAATTCCCTCCACTTTCAAGTACACAAGCTCTTAACATATCTTCCAATGTCTGTATTGTCCGTTCAGTCTGACCATCCATCTGAGGATGATTAGAGGTACTCAAACACAATCTCGACCCCATAGCTTGTTGGAATTCTCTCCAAAACCTTGAAGTAAACTTTGGGTCTCTATCAGACACAATGCTAGTAGGAACACCGTGCAACCTAACAATTTCTGAAATGAACAACCGTGCAAGATGACTTGCTTTGTAAGTAGTCTTCATGGCCAAGAAGTGCGCGGACTTAGTCAACCGATCCAAAATCACCCAAATTGAGTCATAACCACCTTGGGTCCGAGGTAACCCTACCGCAAAGTCTATTGAAATACTATCTCATTTCCAAACCGGAATCTCTAAAGGCCGCAATAAACCACCTGGCTTCTGATGTTCAATCTTTACATGTTGGCATACAATGCATTCTGACACATACTCTACGATATCCCTTTTCATCCCAGGCCACCAATAGTCCTTCTTCAAGTCTTGATACATCTTCGATGAACCTGGATGTATAGTAAACGCCCCTTTGTGAGCTTCCTCCAAAACTTTCCTTTTCAGCTCGACATCATCCGGAACATAAATCCTTTGATTAAACAGAATAACTTTATATGGTGACTGAGTGAAACCTGGTTGAGTTGACATCTCTTGCAATTTCTCATCTATCACTTGTCCTTGTCGGATCTTTTCCCTTAGGTATGAAGTAATATTCAAATTTCCCATTATCATGCCATCCCGCGTCCAACTAAACTAAAGATTAAGATCTCGGAACTTTTCCAACAATGCGTATTCCAACATCATCAACTCAACTTTATGTATCTCTTTCCGACTTAAGGCATCCGCAACCTTATTCGCCTTCCCTGGGTGATACTTAAGCTCAAAATCAAAGTCCTTCAAGTATTCCATCCATCTCCTTTGTCTCATGTTTAACTCCTTCTGGTCAAATAAGTATTTCAAACTCTTGTGATCACTAAACATCTCAAAATGCACCCCATACAAGTAATGTCTCCAAACTTTCAATGCAAAGATAACAACAGCCAGTTCAAGATCATGAGTTGGGTAGTTCTCTTCATGAGGCTTCAACTGACGAGAGGCATAGGCTACAACTTGACCACTCTGCATTAACACCCCTCTCAATCCTTTCTTAGAGGCATCAAAAAATACTTCATAGGACTTACTAGGATCAGGGATGACTAAAACAGGCACTACGCCAAATAAGGGAACAGAGGGCGCTTTTTTTGGCCTATAACAGCGCTTTAAAGCGCCCTCTAATCTAGCGCTGGCATAGGTAAAGACAGCGCTTTTTTTCCTGGTGAAAGCGCTCTCTAAAGTGGCTCTTTAAGCCCTTTAAGGGCCACTTTAGAGGGCGCTTTTTAAAGAAAGCACCCTCTAAAGTGGAAACTTTTAAGGGTTTAGAGGGCGCTTTTACTGGAAAGCGCCCTCTAAAGTGGAAATTAAAAGGGTTTAGAGGGCGCTTATTTTGGAAAGCGCCCTCTAAAGTGGGTGGTTATTTAAATTTTTTTTTTAAAAAGCGCTATATTTATTTATTTATTTTAGACAACCTGTATATTGAAGCAGTACACCTAAAACTGTATAATTTGAAGCCCTTTTTCACACATTGCATTCAACAAGCCTTATATACAACAATCCGTACATATACAACAATCCACTGATATATAATCGTTTAACTTCTAAAGATTCTAAATATACAACCAATTCATAACTTCAAAAGAAATAAAACTAAGTAGCAAAAGCATCTCTGAGATGTATGTTTTTTTTGCTAGCCGCAGTCTTCTTAGCAACAACCTCTTTTTGTTCAATATCAATAGCATGAACCTAAAATATCATAAAATTAGTTAGGTGAAGTATAAGATCAAGAATTAACATTTTCTATGCATAAATATCATATAATTATGTTTATACCTTTTTTTTTTATGCAACTGACTCGATTTGCTGTGTAATCCCCTTATATTTTTGGTCCCTTATCTTTTGAAGATAGAATTGATATTTGTTTAGATGGACATGTTCCATTGTCGTAGAGGGATACTTTCAAATATCCAGGATCATCATCTACGCGAATGAGGCTTGACGACAATGGAACATCTCCATCTAAACAAATATCAATTGATACTTTCAAGTATCCCTTGCCCCTTGCACGAATGGTTGACTTCATAATAGCCATTTTACCTGTAATAAAGAAAACAATTAAAATCAGATGACAAATATAAAAACAATTAAAATCATAAAAGCCATTTTACCTGTAATAAAGAAAATAATTAAAATCATTTGACCTGTACCTTTTTCACTAAGTTCTCTTTCTTTTCTTGGTTGGAATATGTTCTACATGTCTCTTAACAACACGGACGGTTGGATTGATCCAAATACCCTCATTATGATCATTTCTAATATATGAATCATTTGATATAATATTCTCATCTTGATCATTTCTGGTAAACCATTCAATCTCAACATCAATATCACCTTGATCTCCAGTGTTTTCATCAATTACTTTGTTGGAAAAAAGAACTATAGACCATTTCGTACTTTTCGGATCATTGACATAGAACACTTGTCTAGCTTGAGAGGCTAGAATAAAAGACTCATCTTTGTATCCCACCCTATTAAGATCCACTTGCAAAAATCCTGACTTATCCATTCGAATGCCGTTATTATTTTCAACCCACTTGCAACCAAATATAGGAATCTGAAACTTCTCATAATCAAACTCCCAAATGCGCTCGATAACACCAAAATACGACAGATTTGCAAATTTGGGGTTTAAGTCCTTCACACTTGATATGTGCATTGCTTCAGCTACCACGGTGACACCACTATTCTGCATAGTACTTTTATCATCTTGTTCTTTGGTATAAAATGTGTATCCATTAATCGCGTATGCGCTATAAGAAAAAACATGGAAACTTGGACCATATGCTAAGCATCTCAACCTTTCTGTTATTGAAACGGGATCTGAATAATACTTTGAATAAATATGATCCTTAAACCAAGGTATAAAACATCGATTGTGCTCTCGTACTATCCAATTTTCATTTCTATTGGGATTTAAACCTCGGAGAACATCCTTGTGAATTTCAACATACGGCTCAACCTCATTCTCATTGTGCAGAACATACAAATGCACTTGATCCCGTTCGACCCTTGATACTGCCATGATTTTATTTCCAATTAGATTTTTTCCTTCTTTCTTTTCGACAAGCTGAGACTTGGGGAGTCCGATTGACTGAACATTAGACAAATATTCAGTACAAAACTCAATCGCTTCTTCAACAATGTATCTTTCAACCATACAACCTTCTGGTCGACTTCGGTTCTTACATTGACTAGAAAAGATAAACATTGACTAGAAAATATATATGTAGAATTGTATAATGGTCTAACTGAAAGCTAACAGAAGAATAGTCGACTCTAATTTACTCTATCAAATAACATCCATACCTAAACTTCTTAAGTTACTAGCTACGCTATGTATGCTAGAATAAATACACTCATAAGCTGCATAGTGTACCTTTGATTGGTAGAAGGTGTTTTAGATATTGCTGCCTCCTTTTTCTACATCGAGAAACAAATGGAACAGTTGGTGAAATTTAACCCATAATGCCTAGTCTCCATTGCTAGCATTGCAACACAATAATTATTGTTGAGAATACTCAATAAATGTATGAACCAAGAAAAATGAAACCAAAAATGAACAATAGCGAACGTTAGAAGAGAAACCAAGTAATATGAAGATTAGAAAAATACCTATGGTGTCAAAATCGAACAGCTAACAACGAATTAATAGAAGGAGGAAACGTCGTAGATCTAACAGAGGTGGAAGGAGAACGCCTTAGAAGTAGAAAAAATCGTAGCAGTGAGAACCCTAACGTGAAAAAGAACGAAAATAAGAGAGAGTGAAATAACAAAACGCGCAGTATGTTATAATTTTAATGTTTACTAAAGGGGACCTTAGAGGGCGCTTGTGGAAAAAAAGCGCCCTCTAAAGGGGGCCTAAGAGGGCGCTTATGAAAGCGCTCTCTAAGGCTTTCCAAAAGCGCTTTATAAACTGGAAATGCACATGGACTTATAGAGCGCTTTTTTAAAAGCGCCCTCTAAGGGTAACCTTAGAGGGCGCTTTCTAAAAAGCGCCCTGTATTGTTGTCCCTCTATCTCCTCCTTATTTTTTTGCTTCACCTTAGAGGGCGCTTTATTACAAAAGCGCCCTCTAAAGTGCGCTGTCTATTCCAATTGTTCGCTCCTTATTTTTTCGCTTCACTTTAGAGTGCGCTTTTGTAATAAAGCACCCTCTAAGGTGCGCTGTCTATTCCAGTTTTTAGCGTAGTGAGGAGCAGTCGTTAGCTTCTCCTTCAAACTCATAAAACTCTTCTCACACTTTGAATCCCATTTGAAAGAAATTTCCTTTCGGGTAAGTCTAGTCATTGGTAACGCTATTTGTGAAAATCCCTTTATAAACCTTCGATAGTAACCTGCCAAACCTAAGAAACTTCTGACTTCGGAAGCCTTCTTCGATCTTTCCCAATTAATAACTGCTTCAACTTTAGATGGATCTACCGATACTCCCCCTTGTGATATTACATGACCAAGAAACCTCACTTCGTTCATCCAAATATCACACTTACTTAACTTGGCAAAAAGTTGTTTCTCTTGCAGTACTGATAGAACAATCCTTAGGTGTTCTCTGTAGTCCTGAAGAGTACGAGAATAAATAAGAATGTCATCAATAAAGATCACCACGAACTGGTCCAAGTAGGGTTGGAATATCCGATTCATATAGTCCATGAAAATAGTTGGGGCATTCATTACACCAAACGACGTTACAAGGAACTCATAATGGCCATATCGGGTTTTAAACACGGTCTTTGGTACATTCGAACTCTTAACTCTTATTTCATGATAGCCCGATCATAGATCAATCTTCGAGAACACGCAGGCTCCTTTCAACTAATCTAACAAATCATCTATCCGAGGCAGAGGGTACTTGTTCTTGATGGTAACTTTATTCAACTGGCGATAATCAATACACAACCGCATACTACCGTCCTTCTTCTTTACTAGTAACAATGGAGCTCCCCATTGCGAGACACTAGGTCGGATAAAATGCTTGGTTAGCAACTCTTCCAATTGATTCTTCAACTCTCTCAACTCTAGTGGCGCCATGCGATACGGAGAGACGGAGATTGGAGCCATCCCAGGTATCAGATCAATAGAGAATTCCACTTCCCTTTCAGGAGGAAGAGAGGAGACATCCTCAGGAAAAACTTTCGGAAAAATTCACAAACAACGGGAATTTATGTAACACTCAGATTATCGCTAGATTCCTTGGTAAGAACCAAGAGAACTGACTTTTCATTCTCAAATAAGAAATTAACCATGCCAACCGTACCTTCCAAGATTGTAGTTAACACATCCTTTGGAGTAGCTTCACTAGATGGAATGATAATCAACTTCTCTTTACAACCAATAAACACCGAGTTGGCGGAAAGCCAATCCATCCCCAAAACCTTATCAACCTTCTTAAGTGGTAAACAAATAAGATCAATCTGAAAACTCTACCATTCACCGAGAGCAAACAATTTTCACAAATCAACGGTGTCTCAACCACATCATCCATGGCAGTAGTAACCACCATAGGAGGAGACAAGGGAATTGCTTGCAAGCCAAGACGCTTCATGCACCGAATTGATATAAAAGAGTGTGTCGCCCCAGAATCAAATAATACAAAACAAGGATGACTATTGACGAGACACGTACCAGCAATTAAGGCATTGTTGCTCTTAGCCTTCCTTGCATCCAAGGTATAAACTCAGTCGGTACTCCTCCCCTGCATCTGATTCTTATTCTAAGGGCATTCCCTAGACAAGTGTCCCTCCCTCTGACAAGTAAAACACCTAATTCCACTTATACCACATCTTCCAAAATGATACTTCTTACATGCTTGACATTGAGGAGGTTGGTTAGGTCTTGCATGTTGGACCTGTTTTCCCTTGAAAACATGTGATCTAGGCCTGAACTGGCTTCCTGGCCTTCCTTGGTCTCTCTGCCTACTCCTGTACTGATCCCTTTCTTCTTGAACTTTCTTCAAACTGTTCTCAGCCACATAACATTGTCTTAATAGTTCAGCATAAGAAGTGAATTCCCTTTGAGAAACACTATGAGAAATTTCACCCCTCAAACCAAAAATAAACTGATCAATCTTCCACCTCTCATCCGATGCGTATGCGGCTTGTCTAGAATACGCAGTTGTCGCTACCGGGATTTCACGATAACGAAACCGGGACTAAAGAGAATGCCAAAGAGAGGCAAAGTCAGAAGAGTCGCCACCGAATTTTATTTAGTTCACCTTTATCAGAGAGGATAGGGGAAATAGTCGATAAAACCCTCGAAAAATAGACGCGCACGGGAAGCGCTTAAAAGAGAATAAGGAATCGGTCTCGCAACCGAGATTTGGGTTCGGAAGTCGGTTGCGTAAGGGGAAGGTGTTAGCACCCCTTCCGCCCATGGTACTCCATGGGAACCATTTGGATTGTTTTACATACATGGGATTTATCTATTATTGTTTTATTTTCAAAAGAATGTGTGAAAGAGAAGGGGGGTGTTTTTGTTATTATAGTGCTCGCCAAGGATTGTGGCCCTTGTGCCTACATATCACTCATTCGGGGATGAGGAATCAGAGCTCCGTAGTTCAAAGTAGAAAATATTTGTGTGTTGGTTGATTTTACCTTTGAAAAAAGGGTTTTCGGGATGATGCCCTAAGGCACAAAAAAGAGTTTGATGAGTTGTATTGTTTTTGCCTTGAATAAGGGTTTTATGAAAGAATGTTTGTGATTATATTGTACTAAAGTCTATGGGCGGAGGTGATTATTCTAGACAACAAGTCAAGCGTCTTGCGTCCAAAATAATCAGAGTAAGGGTAGGAATGCTCCATTCTCACTCATTCTCCACCACCTAAGGCTTATGGCGCACAATAATAGTCGTAATTATTAAGTATTTTTGAATTTGGCTAAGAAAATGCCACTTGACGTTGAATCAAGGGTTTATTTTATTTTGATTATGAAATTTGACTTATGCAACATGAATGCAAAGTAACCAACAAGAAATTAAAAAGTCTCATTGTAAGGTAGCCCAAGAGAAAGCCTTTTGTGTGCAAAAGTGACCTAAGCTAAACAAAGGATAATGGTCTTACAAACATGTCCCCCTAAGGTGGTGCCATGATGCCATTCTTACAACATGAATGTAAGTTACAAATAAAATCCAACATTTACAAAGTATCACAAAGATAAGGGAAAGGCCTCCAAGCAAGGGTCCTAAAATGAAATCCTTTAGGTCCAAGTTGATTAAGAGTGGAATGAATATTTTTGTCTTATCATTTTATCATGTTTTTGTTGTTTTTAATGTTTGATGATAATAAAATAAATAACAAGTAAATAAACATGCATGATGAATTTGTACAATGATGATGATGATGAGTACTTTAATGTAATGACATAAAAGTAAATTACAAGAAAAAGAAACAATATCACAATAATAATGGTTAGTGAATATAAATATATAAAACAAATATAAGTCAATAATACCAAAATCACAATAACAAAGGTTAATGACAAACATAATTAATGAAGGAAATTAGTGGTTAGTAATATGTACAAAAATGAATATTTTTTAAGACTATTTTCTTAGGGCAAAAAGACTTAAAATATGACACATTAAGGGATAGCTTATCATTGATGCAGAGTATTGAAGATGATTAAAAAATCAACTAACAATAGATTTGTAACAAAGAAAGTTATGCAACCTTAAGTCCATCTATTAGTATTAAAAAATAAATAAAAAAGTGATTTATTCTCTTTCTTTTATTTTTATTCCTCTTTTATTTAACAAGATAATGAGGTAGTAAATAAGTTAGCCTAATGTAAATGACATAGTTAGATAATAATAAACATAAACATAAAATACTTGAAGTAAAGTGATCAAAAGAAAAAAATAAATAAAAAAATAAAGTGCAATAATATAAATGTTAGAAGTTAGTAGTTAGTGAACATAAACATAAAGTAAATGAAATAAAATGAACAATAAAATAAATTGCAATAATATAAATATTAGGAGTTAGTAATTAGTAGCTAGTAACAATAAGCAAATGGATTAACAAGTTAATTTAAAGACTTGGTTTCATCTATGCATCAAATGACCCAAATATGGTTAAAATAGAGGCAATCTATCAATGCCTCAAAGTATCATGAATGATCTATTGATCAACCATAGATAGGTTTGAAACATTGAAGATTTAATCAACTCTAAACAACCATGGTCATGATCTAATAGACCTCATCAACCAAACAAATACAACAATGAGTTCATAATAAAAGAAAAAAAATAATACACACAAAGCAACCACAAAAAGGTGAAAAAGATAGTAAGAGTAAAAAAAATCTTTAAAAAAGGTGAGTAAACCAAAGTCAATCATTTTTTTTTGCAAGCTTGAATCTAAACCATCTCAAAAGACCAACCAAGAACAAGCAACCATTTTTAATCAAAAAAAGGAAACAAAAAGTTAAAGAGTTTAAGTTAAAATCATTACCCACAAAAATGTGAAAAAAGCTAGGTAGAAATGGTGTTGAGCTTGAATGTGAAGTGAGGGGTTTGGGATGAAAATATTTATGGTGAAAGCTTAGTAAATGGGTTGGGTTATGAGTGTTAGAGAGTAAGAAATTTTGAGGAAAAAATGTGAAATGAAAAAAAAGTTGGTGGTGGTGACTTTTGGGAGGGAAAGGTTTTTTTTGGGTTTTGATTTAGGTTTGGAGAAGAGGAGTTGAATGATATTTTTTCATCATTTTTGGGGGCTAGGAAGCATGAAAAATGAAGGGGAATGGTGCATCTATTTATAGGGAAAGTTAGTGGGAAAATGGGGGGAACCAAATACCCTTTGTGCAAAAAAGACTCTTTTTTTTTGGAGTGTGCAAGGCAAAATCTGGTTTCCCCCCTTTTCCTCTTTTTTCTTTTTTTTTTTAAAAATCATGTCTTGATCCCATGCAATATGTATTTGGTTATGAAAGTTAATATAATTATGATGAGGAGATAATGAAAGCATGCATGTGCAGTAGGGCCATGGCTCAGAAGAAAGTTGTATCGGAGTAGGGTGAATTTCGGGGTATGACAGCTGCCCCTATTTAATCTTCTCGAACCTGAATGTTTAGCTAGCAACGGCTTCCACACATCCAAGGTAAGAGAGGATTAAATAAATAAAAATATCCAGAAATTCAACCTGCTGGGAATGAAATGAATGTGATATGAAGTGATGGGTATTTGTGAAGATTGTTCATGTGGTGGAAAATAAATTTGATATGAAATCATCTGTTGAGAATAGTTTATGGTATCATATGGGGAGGACATGGGTCAGATGTATGATAGTTATGTCATGATGTGTATGATATGCAATGTATGTTATGGTGTACGCAGAATACCGAAGTATGCTCGGGTTGCTGGGGTATGCAAATGCACGGTCTATAGATTGTGCCAAATATGATTGGGCTTTAGTGGAACTTTTCGTTTCGGAGGGAAAAATCATGCATGAAGTGATGCATGCAATGCATGTGGGACTGCAACTGGGTATTTGGATTTTTATAGGGATTTTTGTTTCCAATGAGGGATCATCATCAAATGGTTGATGGAAAAGGGTGTCATCATCAAAGGGTTGATGGAAAGGTAATTTGTCTTCATCAAAGGGTTGACGGAAAGGTAATTTGTCTTTGTCAAAGGGTTGACGGGAAGGTAATTTGTCTTCGTCAAAGGGTTGACGGAAAGGTAATTTTTCTTCGTCAAAGGGTTGACGGAAAAGAGTTTGTCATCGTAAAAGGATTGACGGAAGGGTAATTTGTCTTCGTCAAAGGGTTGACGGAACGGTAATTTGTCTTCGTCAAAGGGTTGACGGAAAGAAACTGTTGTAAAATGTCGTCATCAGAGGGTTGATGAAAAAAGTTTATAGGGGAAAATTCCTAACAACGGTTGGGAAATTCCGAACTCTGACGAGTTAATTTGAGTAAGTTAAGGAGATACTCATGATGTGATGTTATGTATGCCAATGCATGTTTGGGCTTTCATGGGGAATATATGAAATGCATGGTCTGCAAGTTATGTCAAGCATGTTTGGGCTTTGCGGAGGAGTGTGTTTAGGGAATGCCAATGGTGATTGGGCTTAAAAAGGGTGATTGGGTGAATCGTACTGACTTTCTGATACTTGAGAAATTGAAGTTTGACGTCCAAGCAGGCGCTGAATGTAATGTTTTGGAATTCCCATTGGGGGAAGAAATGATCGGCTTAGTCCAAAGAACTATGTGGCACTCTTGAGTTGGAAATGTGTTTTGACTACCTTTAGCAAAATTCTAGAAAGAATATAATTCGATATTGTCTTCCTTATAGTTTTTTTTTTGAAAAAAACAGTCTTTTAATCGAAAATTTCCCATGTAATCTTATTTAGAGAAAGGTCATATTTCGCAGACAAAGCAGGAAAAGTAAAAATGTGGAACATATGTGAGGGAACTTGATTTTTATTGACAAGTGATTCCACAAGTAGGGAATTTTGTACAAAGGAAAGCAATTCCTAAAAGAGGTGATTGCGAAAAGAAAATGATAATTGTAATGGCAATGAAACATCTCGAGTTTCCACCAGATTCTAACTCTGCTATAGTCTTCATGCCTTTGGTCGTCCTTTGATCTTGCTTTTTTGAAGGAGGGTGATAGGATTGGCTTGCTTGGGACCCACATAATTGACCTGCCAAGGAATGAAGAAGAATTCCTTACGGGATGCAGCCTCTTGCTCTTATTAAATCCCTAATTTTTGCCTAGACCGCCCTTTCGGGTTTTCAGTCTATCGGGATACCCATTTTTACATAAGTTGCCCTTTCGGGTTTTCAACATATCGGGCTATATATTTTATTTTTTTAAGCATAGTATTTTTTGACTGCATCCGCATTCACGGGGGATGGAAGATCTTCACCATCCATAGTTGCGAGGATCAAGGCTCCTCCGGAGAAGACCTTTCTTACAACATACGGACCTTCATAGTTTGGCGTCCATTTTCCCCTTGGGTCAGTATGGATTGGAAGAATCTTCTTCAATACGAGGTCTCCAGCTTTTAGGCTGCGGGGGAAAACCTTTTTGTCATGTGCCCTCTTGATGCGCTTTTGATAAAGTTGGCCATGGCAGATGGCTGCTAAGCGTTTCTCATCAATGAGGTTTAGTTGATCAAATCGAGCTTGTACCCACTCCGACTCATCAAGCTTAACATCTGTCAAAATCTTTAAGGAAAGAATCTCTACTTCGACTGGTAAGACCGCATCCATGTCGTACACAAGGGAGAAGGGAGTTGCCCCAGTGGAAGTGCGTACAGAAGTACGATAGCCGTGTAATGCGAATGGGAGCATTTCGTGCCAATCTTTGTAGGTTTCCACCATCTTTTGCATGATCTTTTTAATATTTTTGTTAGCTGCCTCAACAGTGCCATTCATCTTAGGCCTATAAGGCGATGAGTTGTGGTGGTCGATCTTGAAATTTTGGCATAGCTCTTTCATCATTTTATTATTGAGGTTAGATCCATTATCAGTAATGATCTTGTTGGGGACCCCATAACGGCAGATGATTTCTTTCCTGAGGAATCGGGCCACCACTTGTCTGGTAACGTTGGCGTACGAGGCTGCTTCTACCCACTTTGTGAAATAGTCAATGGCTACAAGGATGAAGCGGTGTCCGTTCGAGGCAATTAGCTCTATGCGTCCGATCACGCCAATGCCCCACATGGCGAAAGGCCAAGGTGATGTTAGGACGTTGAGAGGCGTTGGCGACACATGGATCTTAACAGCATAGATCTGGCACTTGTGGCAGGTTTGGACGTGGCGATGACTGTCAATCTCCATAGTCATCCAGTAATATCCGGCCCTTAAGATTTTCTTCACCATAGTACTCCCACTGGCATGCGTCCCAAAGGATCCTTCATGAATTTCCATTATAATCTGGTTTGCTTCTTGCTTGTTCACACATCTAAGCAAAACAGAATCATAATTTCTCTTGTATAATACCCCTCCACTTAAGAAAAATTTGGATGACAGTTTTCGAAGATACTTCTTGTCGGTGATAGAAGCGTCCGCAGGATACTCTTGGTTCTCTAAGAATTTCATGATGTCATGGAACCAAGGATGACCGTCAGCTTCGTCTTCTGCTGCCAGACAGTAAGCAGGTTCGTCCAAGTAGTTCAGGTGAAAGGATGGCGCTTCGTTCTTCCATTTAACTTTAAACATGGATGCCAAAGTCGCCAAAGCGTCAGCTAGCTGATTCTCTTCTCGAGGGATGTGGTGGAATGTAATTTCATCGAAATAGGGGACTAGTTTCAAGACATGCTCTTTGTAAGGAATGAGCTTATGGTCTCTAGTATCCCAATCTCCTTTGACTTGGCTGATTACCAAGGCTGAGTCCCCATAAACTTCCAGAATTTTGATTCTAAGATCAATAGCAGCTTCAATACCAAATATACAAGCCTCGTATTCGGCCATATTGTTTGTACATTCAAAACATAATCGGGCGGTGAAGGGGAGGTGTAAATTAGTTGGAGAAGTGATTACTGCCCCAATGCCATTGCCATGAGCGTTAGAAGCTCCATCAAAAACCATGGTCCATCGGGATCCAGGCTCGGGTCCTTCCTCGGGACCGGGGATGTTGCAATCCCTAATCAACATGATATCCTCGTCGGGGAATTCGAAACGCATAGACTGATAGTCCACCAAGGGTTGTTGTGCAAGATAATCAAACAATACACTCCCTTTGATGGCCTTTTGAGTGACGTGTTGGATATCGTACTCGGTCAGAGCCATTTTCCATTGGGCTACTCTACCAGTTAGAGTCGGCTTCTTGAAGATGTATTTGACAGGATCCATCTTAGAGATCAACAATGTCGTATGAGTGAGCATGTATTGTCTTAAACGTTTGGCAGCCCATGCTAGTGCACAACAAGTCTTTTCAAGCATCGAATACCTACTCTCGCAATCAGTGAACTTCTTGCTCAAATAGTATATTGCATGCTCTTTTCTACCAGCCTCGTCATGTTGGCCGAGGACACAACCCATTGATCCTTCAAGAACGGTGACATACACGATTAATGGTCTACCAGGTACAGGAGGCATCAACACAGGAGGCTCTTGCAAATATTCCTTTATTTTCTCAAATGCGCCTTGGCAGTCATCGTTCCAAATGATGGCTTGATCCTTTCGAAGAAGTTTGAAGATTGGATCACAGGTGGCAGTGAGGTGATATATGAACCTAGCAATGTAGTTCAATCTGTTGGAGAATTGCCATCCAAGGCGCAGCGGAATTTAAAAATTTCTCCATTTAGTGATCCTTACGAATGGGCATGATCAGTGATATAATCGTTACCTCTTGTGGCGATTCAAACCTTTGGTGCAGATCTCTGATAATGATCAAAACCTTTGATACAGATCCACGGGGCGATCACGAACGTTGAACGATGACAACGTCTCTACTCAGTCCACACGAACGGATTCCTTCAATCGCAGTGCTAGCTGTTATGAATGAAGGCTTTGAGTGAGAGAGAGATACGAAATTCCAACTCTTCAGTTGTGTTGTATTCCCATACAACGCTTCTGCACAAGAGCTCTATTTATAGAACCACTTGTGTGGGCTTCAAGCCAAAAAGCCCACTTAAGTGCATTTTGGCCTATATCTCATAATATGCCAAAATCACTTAAGTATTTGGTACCTTACCATATTTCGTATTCTGCTTAAGTACACCGTACCTTACGATGTTCCTTAATTATTCTATCTCTCATCAATCCGTCCTTTGTGTGTGACCCTATAGGTTTTCGCGACGTTGGCAATTATATTAAATCACGCATTTAACATAATAAACAGTGAGCGGTATCTAGCAACACATCACTGCTACCCAAGTCACAAAAATGTCATGTGATCTGACAAAACCTCCTGTGATAATAATTATGTGTATAATTACCCCTTTGCCCTTATGTCTATATTGAACACAAGGTATAGACCGTGTCACCCTTGTCCAGTTCAATATTGGGCCCATAGACATTTATCCTGTTACGCAGGATTGGCAAATTCCATCTAGGACACTCATGTCCCTCAGCATGCTTCGTGGAGTACTCATCAACTGTCTTTATGGTCATCCAGTTACGGATAACGTTGGATCAGTAATAAGGCACTCAACTCTACATCTAGGATCCATAGTGGTTTCAGGTCGAAGAGTGGTATACACTATTATCACCATGAGAATAACTTATGACACTTTGCATAACTTTCTATATAGTATTCTCATAGCGGGTCAATCCGGTATAAATATTACTCCTAATACTCATACCTATGTTTAAGACTTGATAACTCTTTATCCATGATCCATGAGATGTGATCATCAGTCTACAAACATAATAGTCTTAATGCTTTAATGTTATCCCACTTCACACTAAAGCTCGACTACGGATACTTTAAGAATAGTGGCCTTATGTTTAATGTGTTCTCATGATTAAGTCACACTTAATACATTAAACGGACTATCTATTCCAGGGACTTTATTAATCAACCATAATAAAGAAAATGCCTTTTATTATTAATATATAATTCGATACAAGTACCAAAAGTATTGGCCTCTAGGGCTTACACCAACAATCTCCCACTAGCACTAGAGCCAATCAGGCATACCCCGTATGCCCATTGATCTAGTATGGCCATCATGCTTCTGCTGCGCAAGAGGCTTTGTCAGTGGGTCAACTATATTGTCAAGTGTAGGTACTTTACATATTTTCGCACAATGCCTAAGTATGTGTTTGGATCGTTGGTGAGATCTAGGCTCCTTAGCTTGTGCGATAACACCATTGTTATCATAATAGAGACCAATGGGATCCACAATTCTAGGGACTATGCCAAGTTTATTGATCCAAACAGCTTCCTTTGCTGCACTTAAGGAAGCAATATACTCGGCCTCAGTTGTAGAATCAGCAACTGCATCTTGCGTTGAACTTTTCAAGCTCACAGTGCCACCATTTAAGCAAAACACATAACCAGATTGGAATCATTCATATTAAAGTGTCTCAGCACTTTGTCTATGTATGTACTCTGACTTAGGCCAAGCAGTTTTATGATCTATCTCTATAGATTCTGATTCCTAATATATAGGCTGCTTCACCTAGGTCCTCCATAGAAAAGCATTTCCCCAACTAAGACTTTACTTGTTGTAGGGTAGGGATATCGATTCCAATGAGTAATATGTCACCTACATATAATACCAGGAATACGATCATGCTCCCACTAACCTTCTTGTAGACACAAGGCTCATCTTCGTTCTTGATGAATCCATACAGTTTAACTGTTTCATCAAAACTAAGATTCCATGAGTAGGTCACAGGCTCATCTTGATCCATGAGTAATACATCACCTAGATCAGATATCCATATATCTCAGGTAGGTGATGTATCCTGCCTGACCTACGCTGGTCTTGTTCTACTTAAGCAGGTTGCTCTTACACAACTACTTGTGTTTCCTGCTCTAATTCCTCCATAGGTGTATCGATACTTTGTGATTCTTGAATTTCTTCAAGTTCTACTTTCCTCCCACTGATTCCTTTGGAAATAAAATCCCTTTCTAGGAAAACTCAAGTTCGAGCGACAAACACTTTGCCCTCAGAAGGATTGTAGAAATAATATCCTCTTGTTTCTTTAGGATACCCCACAAATAAGCATTTGTCAGATTTGGGCTCAAGCTTAGTTGAAATTTGTCGTTTCACATAAACTTCGCAACCCCAAATCTTCATGTAAGACATATGTGGTCTCTTACCACTCCATATCTCATATGGTGTCTTTTCAACCTTTTGGATGGAACACGGTTAAGTGTGTAAGCTGATGTCAATGGTGTATGTCCTCAAAAGGAGTTTGGAAGATTGGTGTGACTCATCATGAATCGGACCATGTCCAACAGGGTTCGATTTCTTCTCTCAGATACACCCTTCCATTGGGATGTTCCAGGAGGAGTAAGTTGGGATAGGATCCCACACTCTTTCAGATGGTCATCAAACTCTAGGATTAAATACTCATCACTTCGATCTGATCGAAGAGTTTTAATATTCTTATCTAGTTGGTTTTAACTCGTTAGGTTTCACCCTTTTGTATTAATGTTATTAATAGGCATTTCAAGATCAAGGACATACAGTCCATTGTTCATTTGTGCAGTAGCATAGAATATATCATTCAAATAAATTGAGCAATAATTGTTCTTTATTATAAATGAAAAACCAAACTTGTCCAAACAAGCAATGGAAATAATATTCCTGCTAATTGCAGGTACATAATAACAGTTCTCTAACTGAATTATTAAACCACTAGGTAAAGTCAGTACAAAAGTTCCTACGGCTAAAGCAGCAACCTTTGCTCCATATCCAACTCGTAGGTCGACTTCACCTTTTGCCAAATCTCTACTCCTTTTTAGTTCCTGCACATTTATACAAATGTGAGAAATGCACCCAGTATCTAATACCCATGATGCAGAAGTAGATAAATTAATAACAAAAATACCTGAAGTTGAAGTCTCTACTCCATTCTTCTTATCTTCCAGGTACTTTGGGCAGTTCCTCTTCCAGTGTCCGGTCTTACCGCAATGGAAGCAGGTGCCTTCTTTTGCTATGCCTCCACTAGGCTTCAAAGCAGCAGTGGGTCTGGGATTGGCAACTTCCTTGCCTTTCCCCTTATCACTCTGCTTAGTGGGCCTTTTGTTCTGTCTCTTTCCATTTCCGATCATCAGAATGGACTTCCTTTTTGACTTCAGATTCTGCTCGGCAGTTCTTAACATGGCGAGCAGTTCAGGAAGAGATTTGTCCATATCAATCATATTGAAATTTAGGACAAATTGACTGAAACTATCTAGCAACGATTGCAAGATCAAATCAGTTGCAAGTTCCTTTTCGAGGGGAAAACCCAATCTTTCAAGGTTTTCCACATACCCAATCATCTTGAGTACATGGGGACCTACAGGGGCTCCCTCAGCTAACTTGCTTTGAAAAAGGGCTTTTGAAACTTCAAACCTCTCATGCCTTGCTTGTTCTTGATAGAGCAACTTCAGGTGTTCGATCATATCGAACGCTGACATGTTCTCATGTTGCTTTTGCAATTCTGAGTTCATGGTAGCTAGCATGAGACAAGCAAGTTCATTGGCATCATCGACATGCTTCTTATAAGCATCTCTTTCTGCCTTAGGTGCAGAACTAGGAGGTTCCTCTTCAGGAACAGGTGTCTCCAAGACATACAGCTTTTTATCATGTTTGAGGATAATCCTCCGGTTTCGGTGCCAATCCAGAAAATTTGTCCCAGACAATTTTTCCTTATCAAGGATTGATTGCAGGATGTTGTTAGAGGTGTTTGCTGTCATGGTAATCTACATAAGGATTAATGAAAATATAAGTATCATTGACATATTCAATTAGGCCTTTAATTAAATATGCTCCCACTATTTTACTCAAAAACAAATGACCCTCATCATTTGATTCGGAAAATCCCGTTGGAATATTTTCTAGTGGGTCGAGATCCATATTTCACTTCGTTCTAAGTCCGCGTAGGCGGATTACACAAAACTAGGTTATTTAGGTAGGAACTCCTTCCAATTGTATCTCATACAACTCTCGAAAATTTCAGTTGGATGAATAACTCCTTATTCCAATCCATCATATGGATCATTCCCAACTCTTGCTTCTAAACATATATAATATCTTATTATAATCTGTTTAGTTAAGTTTGACCCATTATTTTAACAGTTGGATATTACAATTATCCCATCGCACCTTACTAATATAAAACATGCACCTCGCGTAGGCGAAACCTACATTATTCGATACTAGTCTTGATGAGTGTTAAAACTTGGAAAGCTTAAAACTTAATATTTAGTTTTGAGGGAATTGTAATTTTTCTGATCTCACCGGCTTGTTTATCATATAAACCGTCTCTCACATGCATCAACATACATTCACATGCATCAACATACATACAAACAAAATGAAACAGTTATGGCCCCTAGCGCAATTGTTCTCCCAAGCCAATGAGAGAACCTAAGCTAACCTACAACGATCTAAGCTTCTCCAAGCAGGATCTTCAAGGTTGTCCTCCTTTGGCACTGACTTCTTTGCTTTCTTCATATCATTACATTACAAGAAAGAAACCCGTTTTACATACGAGGGAGTGAGATGAGAAAAGAAGTTACATTTGGGAGATTAAGAGAGAGGCACGACACGCAGGTCGTATTTTAAAAACCCAAAACAAAACAAAGGAAAACTAAGGCCATAACCGATCACCACAAGACAATAATAAACACTTTATTATTATTATTAATAATTCCTTTAATTAATTAAAATCAAATTAAATTTCGACGATCGATCATCACATTTTAATGAACAATTCATTTAAAATCGATGTCGCTTTTCGTATCAACACTTGACACTTTTAAAGCACTGAGTTAGCCGAATGGGTGAAAATTTCCTTGCGTTAACCGGTTAACCATATGCGTTAACCGGTTAACACTGTTTGAAATCTGAAAAAATTGTTTTCTGCCTTGCGTTAACCGGTTAACCAAATGTGTTAACCGGTTAACACTGTTTGAAAAACTCAGAAAACTGAATTTCGTCTTGCGTTAACCGGTTAACCAAATGCGTTAACCGGTTAACACTGTTTGAAAACTTAAAAATTTTAATTTCGCATTGCGTTAACCGGTTAACCATACGCGTTAACCGGTTAACACTGTTCCAAAAAGTGTTTAGGAAGCACAACTCTTGTGCGTTCAAACCCCAATCGCATAACTCTCTGACAACACAACCCTTGTGCCGTCACTAACCCTGATGCACCAATTTCAGACCGTCAAACACGTCTCGATTGTTAATTCAGTATGATTGATCAACACGTCATTGCTTCACCATACTAATGTCGGATCAAGAAGCAAATGACCATTGATCGCTCAAAGGAAAACAATCATCGAGGGTTTGAATGAACGAAACGAGAACACTATATCATATATAATGTATTTTGCATTAGGATCACATATATCACATATATGTAACTTGATCGATCTCAATTTAACCTTTGATTCATTCTGTTTTAATCATATTATTACATAATAAAAACAGATATCAGATTCATGGTTTCGTAAGTGGCTCTGATACCACTGTTGGAGAATTTCCATCCAAGGCGCAGCGGAATTTAAAAATTTCTCCATTTAGTGATCCTTACGAATGGGCATGATCAGTGATAGAATCGTTACCTCTTGTGGCGATTCAAACCTTTGGTGCAGATCTCTGATAATGATCAAAACCTTTGATACAGATCCACGGGGCGATCACGAACGTTGAACGATGACAACGTCTATACTCAGTCCACACGAACGGATTCCTTCAATCGCAGTGCTAGCTGTTATGAATGAAGGCTTTGAGTGAGAGAGAGATACGAAATTCCAACTCTTCAGTTGTGTTGTATTCCCATACAAAGCTTCTGCACAAGAGCTCTATTTATAGAACCACTTGTGTGGGCTTCAAGCCAAAAAGCCCACTTAAGTGCATTTTGGCCTATATCTCATAATATGCCAAAATCACTTAAGTATTTGGTACCTTACCATATTTCGTATTCTGCTTAAGTACACCGTACCTTACGATGTTCCTTAATTATTCTATCTCTCATCAATCCGTCCTTTGTGTGTGACCCTATAGGTTTTCGCGACGTTGGCAATTATATTAAATCACGCATTTAACATAATAAACAGTGAGCGGTATCTAGCAACACATCACTGCTACCCAAGTCACAAAAATGTCATGTGATCTGACAAAACCTCCTGTGATAATAATTATGTGTATAATTACCCCTTTGCCCTTATGTCTATATTGAACACAAGGTATAGACCGTGTCACTCTTGTCCAGTTCAATATTGGGCCCATAGACATTTATCCTGTTACGCAGGATTGGCAAATTCCATCTAGGACACTCATGTCCCTCAGCATGCTTCGTGGAGTACTCATCAACTGTCTTTATGGTCATCCAGTTACGGATAACGTTGGATCAGTAATAAGGCACTCAACTCTACATCTAGGATCCATAGTGGTTTCAGGTCGAAGAGTGGTATACACTATTATCACCATGAGAATAACTTATGACACTTTGCATAACTTTCTATATAGTATTCTCATAGCGGGTCAATCCGGTATAAATATTACTCCTAATACTCATACCTATGTTTAAGACTTGATAACTCTTTATCCATGATCCATGAGATGTGATCATCAGTCTACAAACATAATAGTCTTAATGCTTTAATGTTATCCCACTTCACACTAAAGCTCGACTACGGATACTTTAAGAATAGTGGCCTTATGTTTAATGTGTTCTCATGATTAAGTCATACTTAATACATTAAACGGACTATCTATTCTAGGGACTTTATTAATCAACCATAATAAAGAAAATGCCTTTTATTATTAATATATAATTCGATACAAGTACCAAAAGTATTGGCCTCTAGGGCTTACACCAACACAATCTACCTAGGAATCCTCGGACTTCCTTCTCGGTTTTGGGTGCAGGCATAGCTTTTATGGCTTTTACTTTCTCGGGATATACTTCGATGCCACGTTGACTGACGATAAAACCTAACAATTTGCCGAATCTTACCCCAAATGTGCATTTGTTGGGATTAAGCCTCAATTTGAACTTCCTCAGCCTCTCAAACAACTTTTCTAGATTGATAAGGTGTTCTTCTTCGGTTTGAGACTTAGCTATCATGTCGTCGACGTAAACCTCAATCTCTTTATGGATCATATCGTGAAAGAGAGTGATCATGGCTCGTTGGTATGTGGCGCCGGCATTCTTCAATCCAAAAGGCATCACCTTGTAGCAGAAGGTGCCCCATGGTGTTATGAAAGTGGTTTTCTCCATATCTTCTTGAGCCATGCGGATCTGGTTATAACCGGAGAAACCATCCATAAAAGAGAAAACAGAGAACTGAGCGGTATTATCTACTAGCACGTCAATGTGTGGCAATGGAAAGTCATCTTTGAGACTTGCTTTATTTAGATTTCTGTAATCTATGCACATCCTTACTTTGCCATCCTTCTTAGGTACAGGCACAATGTTAGCTATCCATTGAGGATAATTGGAGACCACTAGGAAGCTGGTGTTGAGCTACTTTTGTACCTCCTCCTTGATTTTCATAGCCATGTCGGGACGGGTTCTTCGTAGTTTTTGCTTTACTGGAGGGCATTCTTCTTTAAGGGGTAGATGATGGACCACAATGTCAGTATCGAGGCCGGGCATATCTTGGTATGACCATGCAAACACATCTTTGTATTCCTTCAAGAGCTCAATCAATTTTGTCTTCACCTCGTCTTGTAGAGCGGAGCCGACTCGGACTTCTTACGCTTCCTCATTTGTCCCAAGGTTAATCACTTCCACTGATTCTTCGTGCGGCTAGATGACTTTTTCCTCTTGCTTGAGCAACCTTGCCAATTCTTCTGGGAGTTCGGCCTCTTCCTCACACTCTTCATCAGCTTGATTAACCGGGTTGTCAAAGTCATATGAGACTCTAGCAGGATTGTCATTGGTGGTTGTCGAGGATGATCTGCATGATTTAAGGTTCACGCTTTTATTGGTATGAAAGAAAGGATGATTTGAAAAGATTTTTTTTTTAAAAAGAAAGAAAAATGCAACAAAAAAAAGTGAAATAAATAAATGAAAGGCAGGGATCTCAAAATTGACTGCGAACATGAATCCTTTTTCATTAATGATTAATAAGGAAATTTGATGAGGCCCTACAAATGATTCCCCCATGCCTTGGGCTTGACATGGGTTCTTTTGATAAAAAGGAAGGAAAACAACATTGGGAATTACATTTTGATCAAGGTCACTTTAGGTATTTTAAACTCGGTCCATTTTGTAGCACCGTTTCCATCAGTCTTTGTGAAGATCAAGCCATCATCTTCTTCTTCTTCTTCTTGCACGGCACAAATACGATTGTTATCCAGGTAACCAGCACTTGAGAAGTTGTCGGACAGCGGGAGCACTGATCTCCTTGTAGTTATCGGCGCGGGCTTCTTCAAATTCTAGGAGTTGTATCCCAAACCGGTGCGGTCCTTGTTGGCAGGGAGTTCAAGAAATCTTCCCCATCCTTTGGGGTGTCCATCCTTTATGATTGTCAAGGCGTCTTTAAGAGATGCCATGGGAGATTCGACATCTTTTGATTCACCCCTTGCTGGGCAAACCATTTCAACATTGATAACTTCAAATGATTGGAATGGGACTTCCCTTATCTCCCCTTCTCCCTCAACATATCGGAAAGATGCGAGGTGACTTACCATAATGTCCTCCTCACCCTCGACAACAACTAGCTTATCATCAGCTAAGAATTTCAACTTTTGGTGGAGCGTTGAAGTGACTGCACCAGCCGAATGGATCCAAGGCCTCCCAAGCAGACAACTGTAGGCTGGATAGATATCCATTACGAAGAAAGTGATAAGGAAAATATGGGGACCAATCTTCATAGTCAAATTCACCTCACCGATTACAGTCCTTCTAGTCCTATCAAATGCTCTTACTATAAGCTCACTCGGCTTCATTACGAGTCCTTCAATAGTTAGTTTAGCAAAGGAGCTCTTAGGCATCACATTGAGGGAAGACCCAGTGTCTACCAAAACTCTTGATAGGATTGTGTCCACACACTCAATGGAAATATGGAGAGCCTTGTTATGATTCCTCCCCTCGGCGAGAAGCTCTTCATCACTGAAACCTAAGCTTAAGCTAGTAGCGATATTGTTAACTACTCCTTCAAACTGACAAACAGATATCTCTTGTGGTACATGAGCTGTCCTCAGAAACTTTACCAAAGCCTCCCTATGGGCCTCCGAGCACATCAATAGAGACAACATTGAGATCTTCGAGGGTGTCTGGTTAAGCTGATCAACTACTCGGTAATCACTCTTCTTGATGATGCATAAGAACTCGTCTACTTCACTTGAAGGTGCGGGGTCTTGTCTTTGCTGAGCACCATCAATTTGTTTGCCTTTGTCTGAAGTTGAAGGATTGATAGTTCCAATTGGAGTGGGTGTCGGTGCAAATATCCTTCCACTTCTTGTGACTCCGCTAGTGCCGGTGATATTGATCATTGGGTCACTAGACTTTATCGGTTCTTCTTGAATCTTCTGACCATGAATGTAGACTGAGGTTTCATACATCCAAGGGACTGCCTTGGTGTCAACATATGGGAATGGTGTGGGAATTGTTATTATGATTGGAGTAATAGGATTTGTCGACAGAGTTAACTAAGAGAATTCATATGGAATTTGCAAAGGAGGGACTTCGTCGTATGGTATCTCGAGGGTAGACACATCTTCCTTTGTGGATGGGCAGTCTACCACCAAGATCCCTTGGTTCATTAATTGTTGTATGACAGACTTCAATGTTCTACTTTGTTGCGGGTTAATCAGACAATGTTCACAATCATTATCACAGATGGGAAAGGTATTATTCTTCATCAAAGCATTCTTGATCTCGATGAGTGGTGTTTTTAACTCGTCCACACAGGACATCAATCTCCTTCCATTGTCAGCTTCCATCATATTCACTGATGCATTGTTGTGAGGGGGCATCGGGTTATTATTCACATTCGGCCTCTTGGGGGCGAACGTGATTGCCTTAGAGTCAATAAGATCTTGAACCTTGTACTTTAATGCTTTACAATTCTCGATCGAATGCCCGGGAGCGCCAGAATGAAATTCACAGCGGGCATTTGCATCATAACCGGGAGGAAGAACCGCTGGTGGGGGTCCTAACTCCCTTAGTTGCACAAGTGATCCCCTCAATAAATATGGTAGAATGTCACTATAAGGCATGGGAACTAGGTCAAATCTTCTCTCGGTCCTTCGCATCCTTTGTTGAAGTTGATATTGTGGTTGCTGATGTTGCGGTTGTTGTTGATACCGTTGTTGTTGTTGAGTTTGAACAGGAATTGCAAATGGTTGTTGTTGACTTGGTTGGATGGGAGCTATGGCAGCTACTTGTGGATAAGTGGGATTTCTTGTTCGAGTGATGGAGGCAGCATTGGTCTCGCCTTCTCGTTTTTTACCATAGGGAACAAAAGGTTTCTTCGATGCACTAGAAGTACTGGCAGAGTTCAGGATCTTGCCCATTTTAATCATATTTTCTATCCTTTCACCGGCTAAGACCAGGTCAGAAAAGCCTGAAGAGGTGTTCCCTACCATTCTATCAAGGTATGGACCTTGTAGGTTTCCCATAAACATGTCTACCATTTCTCTTTCTAGCAATGGGGGTTGTACCATAGCAGCTAATTCCCTCCACCGCTAGGCATACTCTTTGAAGGACTCCTCAGACCTCTGAGTCAAATTTTGCAACTGCGTGCGATTAGGTGCCATATCAGTGTTGTACTGATAGTGCTTGAGGAATGCCTCGGCCATTTCCCTCCAGGTGTGAATATGGTTGCCCTCGAGTTGCATGTACCAATCCAAAGATGCCCCACTGAGGGAATCCTGGAAAAAATGCATTAGAAGTTGATCATCGCTGGAATAGGTAGCCATCTTTCGGCAGTATGCCCTAATGTATGTCCTAGGGTCGCTATTTCCCTTATATTTTTCAAAGTCCGGAACTTTGAACTTGGCCGGAATGATGACCCCGGGTACTAAGCACATTTATGCCGCATTGAGGCCCAAAATGTCAGTGCTCCCCATTGCCTTGAGCTTTTCCTCGATAGCCTTTACCTTCCTCTCCACCTTGTTGGTTGCGGAACTGAAGGCGTCATCCTGAGAAGCGTCCCTTGGGCTGAAGAATGCATCAAGTTGGTTGTCTGTCTCAAGAGCATGAGGACGAGGATTGTCATTTGGAACACCGCCGGGTGCATTAATGTTAATTGGAGGATCAACTTGAGGAACTGGAGTCGGATTCTCGACCGTTTGAGGGGTAGGAGGATTGGTAGTACTGGCACGTTGATTCATTTCTTCTTGCATTTTTTCCATAACCTCCTGGGCTCTTGCGACTGCTTGAATAGTCTCCATCAATTGCCGCATTTGGGACCGCATTTGGGATACTTCTTCCTGAAGGACAACTTGGTTCTCTTGAAGTTGCTCCATGACAGCTTGTCGACGTCCTCGTGTATCGTACCGAAAAGTCAGCTTTGGAGAGTGGTTCTGAAAAAAAGGGTGGATGGATGAGTTTTTTTTTGTTTTTTTTTGTTTTTGTGTTTCGAAAGATGCATATGATGCATGAAATTTTTTGTTAAAGCAAAGCTCTTTTTAGTTATTCATGTTTATTCATTGCAACAACTACTTGACGATTCTCGTTCACAATCATGAAATAGGAAAACATAATAGAGAAAAATCGCAACTTTCATTCATCCTTTGAAGGGAAAATAGACAACAATACATAGAAGTTGCAAAATACAAGTAATGGAAGCAAATAAACCAACTAGATATCCACCCTAAAAGTGACCCCTTGAGACTTGCGGAGAGCCTCAATGTCGGTGATGAGTTCGGCCATTGTTCTTTTGCAGAAATTGACGAAGTGGTAGACCTCTTTGGGGGTATTATCTGGGCACATGATCAGATTTGCCTCCTTCAACTTGTCGGGAAAGTCTTGAAGGGCATAATTGGTTAATATCGTCATGTTAGTGTACTTGTCCCTCCATTCTTCGTAAAGGACTTGGAGATTATGGATGATTTCGTCCCTTTGAACAATGGCAACTTCGAATTCATAGCAACGCTCCTCCCAATGTCTGCAGTTGTTTTGCAATTCTACATAGGCTTGGTCATAGATTCCCCTCTTCAAGTTCTTGATTTGCTCGCAAGCTTGTCCAAGGTTGAACTGCTCACGCATGAAGCTTCGATGAATCTTTTCTTTCTCTAGTTGCTCCTTGGCTAGCAAATCCTTATGCTCTTTTAGAGTGGTCCTTAGTTCGAGAATCTGGGCCTCGTAATCTTCCCTCGCTTCTTTCTTCATGGCATTAGACCTCTTGACAGTATTTTCAAGGTCCTTGATGATTCGGGATGCTCGATCCAACTCCTCGTTGCGGAAATCTAGCTCAGAATTAGCTCCTTGTAAAGCTCCACCAACCCAAACTCTTTGTCCCTCGGCTAATCGGAGCCTTTTCTTGCTATCCTCAAATTTTTCACAGACTTGCTTACCCTTATCCTCCAAGACGTGGTTACGTTCCTTGGCGCGATTGAGTTTGACTCATAGTTGAGTGTTTTCCAACTCGAGCTCTTTGATTTGGCTGGTAAGTTTGTCCATGTCCTCTTGTAGGATAGGCTCGGGCTCAGGCATCAACGGGAATGAAGAAGGATCAAACAGAAACGGCATCTTAACCACCCTAGCCCTATCTTTTACCCACACATAGTAGGCTTCCTTGGCTAGGATATTTTTCTTGCCCCATTCATGGCTAATACAGACTATGCTTGTCCAAGCTTTTCACACTCTTTTCACGTTCGAATCAAGCGGATCCACGGTATTGATGACAAATGGAATGAAATCTCTTTCCTCGGGGGGACTTGTCATGGCGTACCCTATTGCCTCTTGAGTATAGCAGGGTTGTAGTTGATGCAACCTTGTGTTCCTATCAAGGGTACGTTAGAGAACTCTCCACATCTTGCGATGACATCCTTTATATCCCATTCCCTCTTGTACCATAGAATTGAGTTGGCAGAGAGAGATGCGAACCTTTGCGGCCATGTCAGTTTGTTTTCGGTGAAAGGTCCACTTTGAGGCATGCGGGCCCTCATCCAAAGATGTAGCATAGGAGCGCAATAAAGGTAAGTACCTCCCCTCTTCCCATGCCTTGTATGGAAGGTATGGTAGAAATTGGCAAGTAGAAAAGGCACCGGGTTCTTTGTTAAAAAGACTTCAACTGCTAACTGATCCACAAACTTGTCCAGATTTGGGAAGAGGACAATTCCATGAATCAAAAGTGCCAAGGTTGCACTACAAAAGTCGGGTCTTCCTTCCTTAATCATTTCCCAAGCATGGGCTTCTAAGAACTTTTGAGTTAAACCTTTGAGGGATCCTTTAACGCCCCAATTATCCACTAACTTGTTGGTGTTGATACCCAAGATGAGTGAGAGCTCGGTCAAACAGAATCCTTCTTCCAATTTCGGGAAAGGGTTGTATTCCTTGATTGGTCGATTGAGGAGCCTCTCGAGGTCTTCCAAGGTTGGAGAGATTAGGAAGTCGGGGAAAGTGAAGCATCTTAAAGGAACGTCATAGTATTGGGACATTGTAGTGATATCACAATATTCAACCTTCTCGGTTAGAAGATCTATGATGTTCCCAAAATTGGCTCTAAACTTGTTGTCTTTGAGAGTTACGACCTTTGAATAGAGGATCTTTAATGACCTGATGTCGGGACTCTTGAAGCGGAAAGAAGAAGTGCTTTTCTTTGCTGAAGTATCCATGATTGTGTCGGAAAATAGCCTTGTAATTCTGCGTTTGAACAAACGAAAGATTTTAAGAGCTTTGCTTATTATTTTGATGATGAATGAATGTATGAATGAATGATTCGTTTATGTAACAACCCGTATAATATATATCTAGAATAATATCATACAAGTGTTAAATTTTGGTACTGTCACAACATAAGTGCCTAATGGCATCAATATATATACATGTCCAAAACTAAAAACATCAATGGAACATGTTATACAATAATGCCTAAACAATAAAATCTAAGAACTAGGTGCAATATCTTCATTGCACACCACTCCACAGCGGAAGATCATAATGAACAGCAACCCTTGAAACATCCATAACAGCTTCTCTTAGATTCAACCTGTAAAGAATTACCTGAAAAATAACAACAATGATGGGATGAGATAATAATCTGAGTGAGTTCTCCTATCCTATGGGTCCACTCGGCTCTACAGGGTATTCTAATCGATATTCAACTCATATCCAACTCAAGTCAACAAGGGAAAGAAGACTTGAGCGATAGGGAAATTATCTCGCAATTGTATGGCAACATGCATCTGAGTTCTCATAACTCAACCACGATCATTATTCAGATTCACGCAACATCGATCCCCAACCGGACCTACGTCTAGGCCAAGGCTTGGTTCACGCATGTCCGTATGATTCGACTTTCGCGGTGGATATCAGGTTCCCCTATGGGACTCTAACCCACTTTTAAGAACCATCACTCGTATGGGACTCTAACCCACTTTGAGTATCTTTCACCGTATGGGACTCTAACCCACTTAGGTGTCCACCTTTCCCCCATGTCCGCCATGGTTGGGGCTCAAACCCAATTGAGGCTCGAATCATTGGTCCCACATCCCAATGCTTACACGTTTAAGCATACCAATAGAGATGTGTACCATCACAGAAAAACAGACATTCTGAATACATGATCGGTTCCACAAAACATTGGTTCCACGAACCATAACAAATTCATCAATCATAGGTGACTTCATTCACCATAATACACAAATAATAATAATACACAATTAATAACATGGCATGTTCCATACAATGCGTCTCATTCTCAATCATGGCAACAATTCGTCCACGACCTCACATAAGCGTCGTACGAATGAATACCGTATTCTCATACATGTATCTCACATGTTCCATAACCTAGATTATCTTTCTAAGTTATTAATCAAATTATTCTTCTAGGTTTCCTCACTCATCTTTGTAAGGTTTTTAATCGTGTTATTTCACCTTCCACATAACAACAATATTCAATTTTCATCATGATAAAATTCATGGCATTTATAAATCACATAATATTTTATAACATGGAACAATAATAATAGCCCTTTACGTTATCTTTCTAACGCATCCGGCCGTGTCCAAAACGGAGGTATAATACTCAATTAATTCATCAATCTATCCTAATCAAGATTTAGGTTAATATTTATTCATTGCATAAGCATTCAACAACAACCTCTCTAGCCTAGTGGTAAGGCATGTACAGTTTCAAAGGAGGTCCTGGGTTCAAACCCCACAGCAGACAAATTTTGCACAAACAGAAGATTTAATTCTGTTTCAGTGTTAACCGGTTAACCTATACCGTTAACCGGTTAACCACTCACGAAACTGCCCAGAAAGTGAGTTTTGCTACGCGTTAACCGGTTAACGGTATTCTCTCAGTAACTTCTTTCCTTAATTAACTCCTCTTTTATTTTCCTTTCCATATACCATTTTTGCCTACAATTTTCACATAACATGATTTTTCCACAACAATCAACATGATATCAACACATAGCACGGATAGGGAGTATGAACACAACAAGTTTATCACAAATTCACACAAACCCTAACCCCACAAATATAGATTATTTTCCCCCAAAGGCTAAAACTATCTAAGAACTCACCTAGTAGAAGAAGATGAAGTTGGTGATGATGAAGATGAGATGATGAAGATGATTTTCCATCTTCTTCCTTCCTTCCTCTTCTTCTCTTCTTCCTCTTTTTCCTTTCTTATTTCCTTCTCTTCCTCTTTTTCTCCTCTTCCCTTTCTTTCTACTTTCTGATATATCTTCTTTTCTTCTTCTCTCAATCTCTACCACACAATATATATATAATATATATATAATATCAAGTAGTAATACAAAATATCCTCATTTATATTTTGTCTTCCAGTACTAATTGACTAATTATTAATGTTACCAAAAATATCCTCTCTTGTACTTATTAATATTGGTCTATCTCTTTTATTAATAATTAATCTCTTTAGAGTTCACCAGTTACTCTATTGGTCCCAATTGACAATATTTAGAGCACATAGGAGCTCCAATTGTTACAACTAACAAAAGATATAGTACACAGGTACTCAATTGATCTCAACTGACAACTAATTGAGCATTTAAGGGAATATGGGATATTACATTAACCGGTTAACACCTTAAAAAATGGGAAAAATTCCAATTTCCATTAATTCTCTCAGTAACTTCTTTCCTTAATTAACTCCTCTTTTATTTTCCTTTCCATATACCATTTTTGCCTACAATTTTCACATAACATGATTTTTCCACAACAATCAACATGATATCAACACATAGCACGGATAGGGAGTATGAACACAACAAGTTTATCACAAATTCACGCAAACCCTAACCCCACAAATATAGATTATTTTCCCCCAAAGGCTAAAACTATCTAAGAACTCACCTAGTAGAAGAAGATGAAGTTGGTGATGATGAAGATGAGATGATGAAGATGATTTTCCATCTTCTTCCTTCCTTCCTCTTCTTCTCTTCTTCCTCTTTTTCCTTTCTTATTTCCTTCTCTTCCTCTTTTTCTCCTCTTCCCTTTCTTTCTTCTTTCTGATATATCTTCTTTTCTTCTTCTCTCAATCTCTACCACACAATATATATATAATATATATATAATATCAAGTAGTAATACAAAATATCCTCATTTATATTTTGTCTTCCAGTACCAATTGACCAATTATTAATGTTACCAAAAATATCCTCTCTTGTACTTATTAATATTGGTCTATCTCTTTTATTAATAATTAATCTCTTTAGAGTTCACCAGTTACTCTATTGGTCCCAATTGACAATATTTAGAGCACATAGGAGCTCCAATTGTTACAACTAACAAAAGATATAGTACACAAGTACTCAATTGATCTCAACTGACAACTAATTAAGCATTTAAGGGAATATGGGATATTACATTCTCCCCCCCTTAAATTGAAATTCGCCCCCGAATTTCCTTCACTCAACAAACAAACAATCCTTGTATCAACGTCTTAGACCAACACTTGACCTCTCTTCGATTCCAAACCTCTGACATACTCATTCTTCTAACTTGTCCTTGCTGACAATTTTCTTTCTTTCATGAACTCTCGAACTTCTTGATTTCCATCACAATCTCATTCTAATATTGGATTAACATTTAGACTTGCTCCCACTTAATTCCTCTTATATACCGCACAACATCAGTGGGTCACTTTCTTCCCGGAAACCACGACTTTCCTTCCTTGCACTAAGTTACACAAAACATAATTACAACATCTCATCTGGACTCGGTTAATCAATACTCATTAATTCTTCATAAGAAAATTTATTGATTCCCTGACCACAAATAGTATTGACTGCCCTTTTCTTGTTATTCCTTCAACAAATGCAACAACTTTGTAATCCATTTATTGATAATCTCATAAACTTCACTTGATCTGATAATGTATGCTACAAGCCCTTACTCCTACTGCTTCCCTTCTCTCGTACTACTCCAATAAGATAGAACCATTAGCACGAGATTATCTTACTCTCATCCTTACCTCCATTCTTACGAGTAACTATCTCCCTGATCCCCATAGACTTGATTGGTCTCTTTCATCCATCACCTTCCATTTTGATACTCTGATTCCAATAGTGGAACACTTGGGATTCCTAGGCACTACTATTTAGCTAACAATCTTCAAAGAAACACACTTACCCTCAGAGTGCCTACTGTCCAAAATGGTACTAGAACCTTACCGACTCCCATTAGTATAATAACGTCCTTGACGACTCACAAAAGTTCAGAATAAGACCAACACTCTTCAGAAGGCAGGTATCCAGGAGTTACATTGCTACAACCATAAAACATAGAACATCCAAATTCATCCTGTGTTTTGTGCAGCTAAACCAAATTAGTTTGACAACATCCGGTTCTGGTTACTATATTCCATATCAAATCCTCTCATAGGGTTTTGATTCATTCAATATTTCTCCCGGCACATGATCTTGACCAAAACAACATAACACCATCAAGGAACTTTAACTCATCAACGAGACACCACTTCTAAGGAACTTAAGCAATCTAGAACATAACTATGAGTGTTCATACACCTCATAGAGTCACACAAAATATTCCATACACATCTAGAGATAACATTTCACTTTGTATCCAAAATCATTCATCTCAATCATTTTGTCCCATCTTCCATAATCTTAGCTCATGCTCTTACTAACATACCATCCGAGTTACATGTTTAACCGTAGGAATAGCTGATTCTCGTTTCTCCTGGGAAGTATAACTCATGAATCCTTCCAATAGGGTAAAGTATCATCGTACACATCCATCACCACTCTCAGGGAGTCTACATTTAAGGCTATGAATCCAAATGAATCAATCAATTTCATACCATGACCAACCGCTTCACACCCTATCAATTTATACCACATACCTAGATAATCTCTTCCAGATCACCACTTAGTAGGTCTCTTCCAAGTCCGTTCCGTATAGTTATTCATAATCATAATAGTGGTACTTCCCAGACTTACTTAAACTGAGTATGGTCTACTAAGTTGGTTTTCCCACATGTCTGACTTCCATGGTATCTCCTCAGATGACAAACTACGCACTACACCTTCAGAAATCCCAATCTCAAAACTACCAATCTGACTTGTGGTGACTTGCAACTCCATCCTCAATTTGTACATCCACAACGGTACACTTATGACATTTAGGACATCCTTAGCTCTAACACGGTGTGAATGTTTATACTCCGCGACTAACCAACCAACCAAATACTTCTCAAGGAGATAAATAACAACCAGACTTCCAATAAGCCAATATTACTCTTTCAATCCAAATAAAATGCACTTAAGGTGAACCTTATCATTGCCACACGCTTATGATTGGAATTTTCTTCGAAACCAATACCTACTACTCCCTTCATCATACTGGGGTTACTTGTCTAGATGACTTGCTACAGACAATCCTCATTGTCCCCCAATAAGCTCTTACAACATAACATATTCAACATCCTACACTTAGTCCATATGCTCCAGCTTAGCTTATCTTTCATTGTCTATCATCAACTCAACTTCTTAGAATACAAGACTCACTGCTCAAAAATGTATGTTACTTTACATCCATCTCAAGACAAGGAATCCATTACACTTACTTGTGACCATAATACTGCTATCACATACTTCTCTTAACACCAAGGTTTAACTTCCTCCATTCCACTATGTAACACCCCAGACTGCTTTCAGGATTATCAACTAACCCCACAAATCAACACGGCCTTTTTCAACATGTTTTGTCCTCACTCGCACGCTTTTCAGGAAACTTCCCAGAAGGTCACCCATCCCAATACTACTCCAAGTCAAGCACGCTTAACTATGGAGTTCTTATTGATTAGGATACCGAAAAGAAGATGCATCTTGTTGATATAGGTAATACCAATTAATCCTTATAAGCCTTCTTTCAACCATGTAGTCTCATACCTGCACAGCCTCAGGATCCCTCTCATTCCGATGTGAATTCGGTTTTTCCCCTAGAAGTTGCTAGGAGTGTCTCATTGTCATGCATCATGCATCGACAACCACTCCATCGCCCTCGGATGTTACATGTAACCACTCTTCGGCCTCTCCGACCTCGGGTGTTACACACTACATACTCTAGAAATCCTCGATGTGAACAATCATCAACTACACGCCCATAACTTTGTCTTAATGAATCTTAATGGTCCCATTGTGCCTTTATAAAAAATGTACCCCATTACAACAGTTGTATTGCAACATCCACACTACTTCCACACTTGGTGTTCACTTGTCTCCCTATGGTAATTCTCTCCGTTCCAATTACAAAAACCATTCTACTAGAAGTCCTTAAATCCAACTTAATTGCTCTTATCCTCAACCAGTTCTCATACAACCAAAACCCACTGGAGCTTCCATTACTATATAATGTGCGCTATCTGCCTCCAACACAAACTCTTATAATTGATCTTTAGGTAACTCATCATTCCATAATGGTCTCTTACTAACACTGAACCGCTGACGAGCTATCTCAAATCCGATCTCCCTTCTAAAACTGAACATACTTGGTTTATCTTCTAACCTCCATTTGGTCCATACATGTTTCACTTGGAATAGGCAACCATGTCCTCGAGTCTCTCCTTAGACTTCACCACTACCTTAGGCTCCCAACAAAACTGAACGTCCTTATCCCTCAAGTCTTTAACCACTTGCAAGGTACCATTCCAAATATATATATATATATTCCATTAAGTACTCTTGTTCTTCCAAAATATTTTAGTGGCCTTAGAAACTGAAACACTAATACACTACCTCACTTCCAGACCTTATGACATATGCGTAACATAACCATCCCTTCTCCTTTACCATACGGAATTACTCACAATACTATTCCATATTAGTGAGTGCATCTTATTCCACTAGCAAATTCACTCATTCCTCAAACTTCTGACAATTCATCCAATAGAGATCCTCAACTTCTTAACTCTGTTAACACCGCATAATCGCTTGGATGATACACTACTCTTCAATTCCATAATACCCAAATCATAACTCCTCTGAAACTTCAACTGGGCCATCTAGTTCTCCTTACTTTCTAACTCTTGGCTTGAGCCTATTCTCCAAGCACAAGTTCAACCCACACTTCGGAGTCCTCGTGGTCGCTCAACCATGATCCCACCTACCATGCACATAATATTAGGTTGATCAGGCCCAATACTATATACAGTGATATTAAGAATCATGTTGGCTAAACACACATATAAGGCAGGAATAGATTTACTTATGATGTTTCAAGGCTAGGTCGAGAATCGACCTGCTCTGATACCAACTGTAACAACCCGTATAATATATATCTAGAATAATATCATACAAGTGTTAAATTTTGGTACTGTCACAACATAAGTGCCTAATGGCATCAATATATATACATGTCCAAAACTAAAAACATCAATGGAACATGTTATACAATAATGCCTAAACAATAAAATCTAAGAACTAGGTGCAATATCTTCATTGCACACCACTCCACAGCGGAAGATCATAATGAACAACAACCCTTGAAACATCCATAACAGCTTCTCTTAGATTCAACCTGTAAAGAATTACCTGAAAAATAACAACAATGATGGGATGAGATAATAATCTGAGTGAGTTCTCCTATCCTATGGGTCCACTCGGCTCTACAGGGTATTCTAATCGATATTCAACTCATATCCAACTCAAGTCAACAAGGGAAAGAAGACTTGAGCGATAGGGAAATTATCTCGCAATTGTATGGCAACATGCATCTGAGTTCTCATAACTCAACCACGATCATTATTCAGATTCACGCAACATCGATCCCCAACCGGACCTACGTCTAGGCCAAGGCTTGGTTCACGCATGTCCGTATGATTCGACTTTCGCGGTGGATATCAGGTTCCCCTATGGGACTCTAACCCACTTTTAAGAACCATCACTCGTATGGGACTCTAACCCACTTTGAGTATCTTTCACCGTATGGGACTCTAACCCACTTAGGTGTCCACCTTTCCCCCATGTCCGCCATGGTTGGGGCTCAAACCCAATTGAGGCTCGAATCATTGGTCCCACATCCCAATGCTTACACGTTTAAGCATACCAATAGAGATGTGTACCATCACAGAAAAACAGACATTCTGAATACATGATCGGTTCCACAAAACATTGGTTCCACGAACCATAACAAATTCATCAATCATAGGTGACTTCATTCACCATAATACACAAATAATAATAATACACAATTAATAACATGGCATGTTCCATACAATGCGTCTCATTCTCAATCATGGCAACAATTCGTCCACGACCTCACATAAGCGTCGTACGAATGAATACCGTATTCTCATACATGTATCTCACATGTTCCATAACCTAGATTATCTTTCTAAGTTATTAATCAAATTATTCTTCTAGGTTTCCTCACTCATCTTTGTAAGGTTTTTAATCGTGTTATTTCACCTTCCACATAACAACAATATTCAATTTTCATCATGATAAAATTCATGGCATTTATAAATCACATAATATTTTATAACATGGAACAATAATAATAGCCCTTTACGTTATCTTTCTAACGCATCCGGCCGTGTCCAAAACGGAGGTATAATACTCAATTAATTCATCAATCTATCCTAATCAAGATTTAGGTTAATATTTATTCATTGCATAAGCATTCAACAACAACCTCTCTAGCCTAGTGGTAAGGCATGTACAGTTTCAAAGGAGGTCCTGGGTTCAAACCCCACAGCAGACAAATTTTGCACAAACAGAAGATTTAATTCTGTTTCAGTGTTAACCGGTTAACCACTCACGAAACTGCCCAGAAAGTGAGTTTTGCTACGCGTTAACCGGTTACCTCATACCGTTAACCGGTTAACACCTTAAAAAATGGGAAAAATTCCAATTTCCATTAATTCTCTCAGTAACTTCTTTCCTTAATTAACTCTCTTTTATTTTCCTTTCCATATACCATTTTTGCCTACAATTTTCACATAACATGATTTTTCCACAACAATCAACATGATATCAACACATAGCACGGATAGGGAGTATGAACACAACAAGTTTATCACAAATTCACACAAACCCTAACCCCACAAATATAGATTATTTTCCCCCAAAGGCTAAAACTATCTAAGAACTCACCTAGTAGAAGAAGATGAAGTTGGTGATGATGAAGATGAGATGATGAAGATGATTTTCCATCTTCTTCCTTCCTTCCTCTTCTTCTCTTCTTCCTCTTTTTCCTTTCTTATTTCCTTCTCTTCCTCTTTTTCTCCTCTTCCCTTTCTTTCTTCTTTCTGATATATCTTCTTTTCTTCTTCTCTCAATCTCTACCACACAATATATATATAATATATATATAATATCAAGTAGTAATACAAAATATCCTCATTTATATTTTGTCTTCCAGTACCAATTGACCAATTATTAATGTTACCAAAAATATCCTCTCTTGTACTTATTAATATTGGTCTATCTCTTTTATTAATAATTAATCTCTTTAGAGTTCACCAGTTACTCTATTGGTCCCAATTGACAATATTTAGAGCACATAGGAGCTCCAATTGTTACAACTAACAAAAGATATAGTACACAGGTACTCAATTGATCTCAACTGACAACTAATTGAGCATTTAAGGGAATATGGGATATTACAGTTTATTATTTCCACAGGTTTTTAGGCATGGGTTCGTGGTTTTGGACCATCGTGACGAAGCATGGAGTTAATAATGACTGCTTAGTAAACCAAGGTTCTCGCTTTGTGTGATCTAAGGCTTTTGGAAAATTGGGTTTAAGACACTGCCCCTAGAGTCATGGACTTCTTTGACTGTCAGCCGCTTATGTCAATTTACTTGCCAGGCGACTGCTCCATCAAAGTCATCTACTCTAAGTGAGATCTTCGTATCGACCCTTACGAGGAAGGCACCTCGGTGGCCTATACTACGCGACCATCGGTCTAGGCTAGCCATAGTTTTAAAGGTTCTAAAAGGGGTCTTAGGGTCATTGACTCTAGTAAAAGAAAAGATGCTTACGCCGAAAGCACGACGGTCATCAATCCCCTTAAGAGAATCTACCACCAGGTGAGGTTCTCGTACAATCCTAACGAGGAAGGAACCTCGCGGATCAATACTACTCAACCTCTCCTATCTCAAGCAAACTCTCAGACTCGGGTGGGGAGTCCTTCACACAAGGTTTTTTCTTTGCAATCATTATTGCTTCCAAAAATTCTTCGTCACAGAGTCAGAGTTTTGGACCAACAGGTAAACAAAGAAAATATGCACGAGTTAGCAAAGAAAGCAATATATACAGCAAAATAGTTAAACAGATAAATCTCCAAGTACGTAAAAGAGGAAACAACCCAAACTAGGCTAGACTTGCTTAGGGATTTTTTGGTCCCCAGCAGAATCGCCAGCTGTCGCTACCGGGATTTCACGATAACGAAACCGAGACTAAAGAGAATGCCAAAGAGAGGCAAAGTCAGAAGAGTCGCCACCGAATTTTATTTAGTTCACCTTTATCGGAGAGGAGAGGGGAAATAGTCGATAAAACCCTCAGAAAATAGACGCGCACGGGAAGCGCTTAAAAGAGAATAAGGAATCGGTCTCGCAACCGAGATTTGGGTTCGGAAGTCGGTTGCGTAAGGGGAAGGTGTTAGCACCCCTTACGCCCATGGTACTCCATGGGAACCATTTGGGTTGTTTTACATACATGGGATTTATCTATTATTGTTTTATTTTCAAAAGAATGTGTGAAAAGAAGGGGGGTGTTTTTGTTATTATAGTGCTCGCCAAGGATTGTGGCCCTTGTGCCTACGTATCACTCATTCGGGGATGAGGAATCAGAGCTCCGTAGTTCGGAGTAGAAAATATTTGTGTGTTGGTTGATTTTACCTTTGAAAAAAGGGTTTTCGGGATGATGCCCTAAGGCACAAAAAAGAGTTTGATGAGTTGTATTATTTTTACCTTGAATAAGGGTTTTATGAAAGAATGTTTGTGATTATATTGTACTAAAGTCTATTGGCAAAGGTGATTATTCTAGACAACAAGTCAAGCGTCTTACGTACAAAATAATCAGAGTAAGGGTAGGAATGCTCCATTCTCACTCATTCTCCACCACTTAAGGCTCATGGCGCACAATAATAATCGTAATTATTAAGTATTTTTGAATTTGGCTAAGAAAATGCCACTTGACGTTGAATCAAGGGTTTATTTTATTTTGATTATGAAATTTGACTTATGCAACATGAATGCAAAGTAACCAACAAGAAATTAAAAAGTCTCATTGTAAAGTAGCCCAAGAGAAAGCCTTTTGTGTGCAAAAGTGACCTAAGCTAAACAAAGGATAATGGTCTTACAAACATGTCCCCCTAAGGTGGTGCCATGATGCCATTCTTACAACATGAATGTAAGTTACAAATAAAATCCAACATTTACAAAGTATCACAAAGATAAGGGAAAGGCCTCCAAGCAAGGGTCCTAAAATGAAATCCTCTAGGTCCAAGTTGATTAAGAGTGGAATGAATATTTTTGTCTTATCATTTTATCATGTTTTTGTTGTTTTTAATGTTTGATGATAATAAAATAAATAACAAGTAAATAAACATGCATGATGAATTTGTACAATGATGATGATGATGGGTACTTTAATGTAATGACATAAAAGTAAATTACAAGAAAAAGAAACAATATCACAATAATAATGGTTAGTGAATATAAATGATATAAAACAAATATAAGTCAATAATACCAAAATCACAATAACAAAGGTTAATGACAAACATAATTAATGAAGAAAATTAGTGGTTAGTAATATGTACAAAAATGAATATTTTTTAAGACTATTTTCTTAGGCCAAAAAGACTTAAAATATGACACATTAATGAATAGCTTATCATTAATGCAAAGTATTGAAGATGATTAAAAAATCAACTAACAATAGATTTGTAACAAAGAAAGTTATGCAACCTTAAGTTCATCTATTAGTATTAAAAAATAAATAAAAAAAGTGATTTGTTCTCTTTCTTTTATTTTTATTCCTCTTTTATTTAATAAGATAATGAGGTAGTAAATAAGTTAGCCTAATGTAAATGACATAGTTAGATAATAATAAACATAAACATAAAATACTTGAAGTAAAGTGATCAAAAGAAAAAAAAATAAAAAAATAAAGTGCAATAATATAGATGTTAGAAGTTAGTAGTTAGTGAACATAAACATAAAGTAAATGAAATAAAATGAACAATAAAATAAATTGCAATAATATAAATATTAGGAGTTAGTAATTAGTAGCTAGTAACAATAAGCAAATGGATTAACAAGTTAATGTAAAGACTTGGTTTCATCTATGCATCAAATGACCCAAATGTGGTTAAAATAGAGGCAATCTATCAATGCCTCAAAGTATCATGAATGATCTATTGATCAACCATAGATAGGTTTTAAACATTGAAGATTTAATCAACTCTAAACAACCATGGTCATGATCTAATAGACCTCATCAACCAAACAAATACAACAATGAGTTCATAATAAAAGAAAAAAAAATAATACACACAAAGCAACCACAAAAAGGTGAAAAAGATAGTAAGAGTAAAAAAAATCTTTAAAAAAGGTGAGTAAACCAAAGTCAATCATTTTTTTTGCAAGCTTGAATCTAAACCATCTCAAAAGACCAACCAAGAACAAGCAACCATTTTTAATCAAAAAAAGGAAACAAAAAGTTAAAGAGTTTAAGTTAAAATCATTACCCACAAAAATGTGAAAAAAGCTAGGTAGAAATGGTGTTGAGCTTGAATGTGAAGTGAGGGGTTTGGGATGAAAATATTTATGGTGAAAGCTTAATAAATGGGTTGGGTTATGAGTGTTAGAGAGTGAGAAATTTTGAGGAAAAAATGTGAAATGAAAAAAAAGTTGGTGGTGGTGACTTTTGGGAGGGAAAGGTTTTTTTTGGGCTTTGATTTAGGTTTGGAGAAGAGGAGTTGAATGATATTTTTTCATCATTTTTGGGGGCTAGAAAGCATGAAAAATGAAGGGGAATGGTGCATCTATTTATAGGGAAAGTTAGTGGGAAAATGGGGGGAACCAAATACCCTTTGTGCAAAAAAGGCTCTTTTTTTTGGAGTGTGCAAGGCAAAATCCGGTTTCCCCCCTTTTCCTCTTTTTTTTTTTTAAATCATGTCTCGATCCCATGCAATATGTATTTGGTTATGAAAGTTAATATAATTATGATGAGGAGATAATGAAAGCATGCATGTGCAGTAGGGCCATGGATCAGAAGAAAGTTGTATCGGAGTAAGGTGAATTTCGGGGTATGACAGCAGCCATATCTTCGAACTTCTCAGCATACGCAGCTACTGACATAGTTCCCTGCCTGAGCTGTTGAAATTCAAACTCTTTCTGGGTCCTCAAAGAACTAGGAAAATACTTATCCAAGAAAATAGTCTTAAAATGCTCCCAATCTCTAGGTATTCCTTGATTGGTCATAAGAGTCGAAGCACTCTCCCACCATCTCACAGCTGAACCCTTCATCATGTGAGAAGCAAACACAACTTTATTTTCTTCACTACAATGCACTATCCGTAAAATCCTTTCCATGTCGGTTATCCACTCCTGAGCCTTCACAGGATTCAGCCCACCATGGAATTCCGGAGGATTCATGCGGAAGAAATCTCAGAAACTACCACCTGCAACTACCTATGGAACTCCTTGAGGATGCAAACCACCATTCATCTGTTGCATTATCTATTGCATGAATTGATTCTGTTGTTGTTGCATTTGTTGCATAAACAGAGTTCGAATTCTGGGTCTACCACGACCTCTGCGTCTGTCAGCCATGATCCTGAATGTCATACAAATAGGATTAAGTTGATCAGGCTTAATACTATGAATATAACACCAAGGACAATGATGACAACCCACATGTGAGGCAGAAAGGAATACTTATAATATTTTATGGCTAGGTCGAGGATACGACCTGCTCTGATACCAACTGTAACACCCACATATAATATATGTCTAGAATACATATTATACATAGTGTAAAACTGGTACTGAAATACATAAGTGCCTAGCTGCACCATGTACATATACAAATACATGCCAAAAATAACACAATATGGCATAAATGTACATAAGAGTGCCCAAAAATAAAACTATTGATCTAGATCATTAGACAATGATCTTAAAAATATCTACACAGCGGAAGAAAAGCCACCAGTCCTCAGGTAAGCAAGACATCACTCTATCTTGCCCTTACCCTTATCCTGCTCAGAACCACCTGAAAAATAATCAACAACATGGGGTGAGATAATAACCTCAGTGGGTTCCCTATCTTATGGGTCCACTCTATTAGAATAGAATACTCTACAGTTTGTTTTATAGTGAGCTGTAAGTTTGTTAGTGCACAGCTGTAAGTTTTACAGTGTGTATTAGTTTGTTAGGGCACAGTTGTAAGTTTGATAGTGAGTTGTCCTCTCTGTGATAACAAACTATTCCAGCTATATATAGCTACTGATTGTTTTCTATTTTAACATGAATGAAATACAAATCAGTTCATTCTCTCTCTTTCTATTATCTTAACATGGTATCTTGAGCCTTTCTTTCCCGTGCTCCCATGGCTTCTCCCTTCAATTCCGAGGGCGGTTTTCTCCCTCCTCACATCAAACTTTCGCATCTCATCTCTTTCAAGCTTGATGAGAAAAACTTCAAGCAATGGAAACAGCAGATTGAAGGTGTGATTCGCGGTCACAAACTGCAACGATTTGTGACGACGCCGCTTGTTCCTCCGCGCTTCCTTCCCGGAGCAGATCCGGTCACCGGTGGTGCGAATCCTTCGTATCTTGACTGGGAACAGCAAGATGCGCTCATCTGCACCTGGCTCCTCTCTACAATCTCTGATTCCATTCTTTCGAAACTGGTTGATTGCATGTACTCATGGCAAGTGTGGTCTGAAGTTCAATGTTACTTCAACACCTTGCTCACTACCAAGGCGCGTCAACTCCGATCGGAACTTTGCAATCTCACCAAAGGTTCGCGCACGATAACTGAATTCATGATTCGTGTTCGTGACATCAGTGAATCTCTGGTATCCATTGGTGATCCTGTTCCTCAGCGAAATCTCATCGAAATAGTTCTCGATGCTCTTCCTGAAGAGTTTAATCCTATTGTTGTTGCAATGAACAGCAAAGAGGATCTCAGTACGATAGAAGAGCTTGAATTGAGTCTCCTTGCTCATGAATCGCGTCTGGAGAAGAACCATAAAGTTGTGGTTACTGAACCTATTTCGGTGAATCTTGCTCAAACACCACCGTCTTCTCAGTCGTTCTCGACTGAAGCTTCTGGTGTGGATACTGCCTCCAATTTTCCGGTTGGTACTAGTCATGTTAACGCCAACGCTGACATTAATGGTTATGGATCTCGTGGTGGTCGATCTGGCCGTGGCGATGGAAGATTTGGACGTGGAGGTGGTAGATCTGGTAAAGTTTCTTGTCAAATCTACCACAAACCAAGCATCTATATGCTATCATAGGTACTCATATTCAGGCGCTCAGTCCTATCCTTCACCAAGAACTCCCTTTAATCCTTTCATGATGATGCCACGCTCACCATATCCTCCTTCTGCCTTTGGTTATGCTCATGCACCAAGACCTACACCACCAAGGCAACCTCAACCTCAAGCTTTCTTAGCAGGTTTTGATCCCAACTTTAACAACCAATGGTGGTATCCGGATTCAGGTGCTTCGCACCATGTCACGCCTGAGATTTCAAATTTGTCTGATGCATCTTCACTGCCTAGAACTGAACAAGTGTTCATGGGGTTGACTACTCTTCCCTTAGAGCTTTTGGATGTGCCTGTTTTCCTTTCCTTAGACCCTATACCTCTCACAAACTTTCCTTTAAATCTCAGGAATGCATTTTCCTAGGGTACTCTTCTGTTCACAAAGGCTATAAATGCCTTTCAGCTGATGGACACATCTATATTTCTAAAGATGTTCAGTTCCATGAAGCCAGATTTCCCTATCCTGAGCTCTTTCCTAGTTCCTCTACTCCTGTTACTTCCACCACTTCTGCCTCTTGGTTTCCTTCTACTTCTCCTCCTATACCTACTTTTAATATTCCTCCACTGTAACATGTTTCACCCACTGCTTCCTCTCAGCCATCTTCTTCTACTGCTGAGTCCCACATTGCTGAAAACCCCCCCTCTTCCAATCCAACTCAGCCTATATCTCCTATTGTTTCTAATGTAGGCTCTCCTTCTTCTCCCATGCATCATTCTGCATTCTCTGATCTGGCTGAGGCCAGCATCATTTCCCCTTTCTCAAACTCTCCTGACACTGCTTCTTCCCTTAATTCTGTCCCTATTCCTCCCATTCATCCTCTCAACATTCATCCTATGCTAACTCGTGCCAAAAATGGAATTATTCAGCCTAGAGTCAATCCTACCTTGCTCTTAACTCATATGGAACCTACCTCAATCAAGCAGGCTTTCGCTACTCCTCACTGGTTTCAGGCTATGCAAGATGAATATCAGGCCCTTTTGAAAAATCAGACTTGGTCTTTGGTGCCTCCATCTGAACCCAAGAAACCCATAGGCTGCAAATGGGTTTTTCGTGTAAAAGAAAACCCTGATGGTACCATTCTCAAATACAAGGCAAGGCTAGTTGCCAAAGGTTTTCACCAACAAGCTGGAAGTGATTTCTCAGAAACCTTTTTTCCAGTAGTGAAACCTGTTACCATCAGACTTGTGCTAACCCTTGCAGTCACAAATAACTGACAGATGCAACAAATTGATGTTAATAACGCATTCCTTAATGGGCTTCTTGAAGAAGAGGTGTATATGATACAACCTCCTGGTTTTGAGTCTACTGACAAGTCCTTGGTTTGCAAGCTGAACAAGGCTTTATATGGTCTAAAGCAGGCTCCTAGAGCCTAGTTTGACAGACTCAAGGGTTCCCTTCTGCATTATGGACTGCAACCTAGCAAGTGTGATCCAAGTCTGTTCTATCTTCACAACAACAGCCTCATCATCATGGTCCTAGTCTATGTTGATGATATCATCATCACAGGGAATTCCACTTCCTATATTGCTCAACTTATTAAGAGTCTCAACTCTAATTTTGCTCTAAAATATCTTGGTAAGTTGGATTATTTTTTAGGGATTGAAGTCTCCCATCTGCCTAATGGTTCTATCATTTTGTCTCAAACCAAGTATGTGAGTGACTTGCTTGCTAGAGTGAATATGGCTACAGCTAATGCTATGCCTACACCCATGGTATCTAGCGGCAAACTGTCTAAGTTTGGGTCAGATAATGTTGCTGATCCCACCTTGTTTAGATCTATTGTTGGAGCATTGCAGTATGCAACCTTGACCAGGCCTGAACTGTCCTTTGCTGTTAACAAGGTGTGCCAATTTTTGTCCAACCCTTTGGAGGATCACTAGAAAGCTGTCAAGAGAATACTGAGGTATCTCAGTGGGACACTTCACTATGGCCTTCTCATTCAACCTACACCTAAACAGCAGCCTCTTTCTCTCTTAGGTTTTTGTGATGCAGACTGGGCTGCAGATCCTGATGACAGGAGATCAACCTCAGAAGCTTGTGTGTTTCTTGGGCCAAATCTGATTTCTTGGTGGTCAAAGAAGCAACAACTTGTGGCTAGATCAAGTGCTGAAGCAGAGTACAGGAGCATGGCCCAACTTGCCTCTGAGATGTTATGGGTTCAATCTCTGCTCACTGAATTACAATGCACTTTTCAGATTCCTAAGATCCTATGTGATAATCTAAGCACTGTTACTCTAGCTCACAACCCTGTGCTTCATAACATAACAAAACATATGGAATTAGATATTTTCTTCCTCAGAGAAAAGGTCATCAGCAAGAGATTAACTGTGGTTCATGTTCCTGCTCAAGATCAATGGGCAGATGCACTAACCAAACCTCTCTCTGCTGGCAAATTTCTGCCTCTAAGAGACAAGCTAAGAGTTTTTAGTAAAAGGGAATTACTGAAAACACCCTCTGATTCTGAGGGGGACTATTAGAATACAATACTCTACAGTTTGTTTTATAGTGAGTTGTAAGTTTGTTAGTGCACAGTTGTAAGTTTGATAGTGAGTTGTCCTCTCTATGATAACAAACTATTCCAGCTATATATAGCTACTGATTGTTTTCTATTTTAACATGAATGAAATACAAATCATTTCATTCTCTCTCTTTCTATTATCTTAACACACTCGGCTCTACAGGGTTTTCTAATCGATGTTCAGCTCATATCCAACTCAAGTCAACAAGGGAACGAAGACTTGAGCAATGGGGAACTTACTCGCAATTGTATGGCAACATGCATCTGAGTTCTCATAACTCAACCACGATCATTATTCAGATCACGACACATCAATTCCCGAATGGACTTACGTCTAAGCCAGGCCCGGTTCATGCATGTTCGTATGATTCGACTTTCACGGTGGATATCGGGTCCTCTATGAGGCTTAATCCCCAGTTCAAGCGATCGTCACCCGTATGGGACTCTAACCCACCTAGGGTATCTTTCACCGTATGGGACTCTAACCCACATAGGTGTCCACCTTTCCCCCATGTCCGCCATGGTTGGGGCTCAAACCCAATTGAGGCTCGAATTATTGGTCCCACATCCCAATGCTTACACGTTTAAGCATACGAATAGAGATGTGTACCATCACAGAAAACACACATTCTGAATACATGATCGGTTCTACAATCATCGGTTCCACGAACCATAACAAAATTCATCAATCATAGGTGACTTCATTCACCACAATACACAACAATAACATGGCATGTTCCATACAATGCGTCTCGTTCTCAATCATGGCAACAATTTGTCCACGACCTCCACATAAGCGTCGTACGAATGATTATCGTATTCTCGCATTATCTAGATTATAAACCTCACTCATGACCTAATTTCAATCCTAGGTTAACTCACTAGATTCATCATGTAATTTTCACCATTAACATGTATTCAACATAAACATAGCATCACAATTGATTAATGGATGGAAGAATGCATTTAGAAACACTTAGGAAATGGATTTTGAGGTTTTTAACATGAGTCAATCGATTGGTTAGGGAAGCCCAATCGATTGGTTCCACTCACATTTCTGTTTTTCAAAATTTGTTGAGTGTCAATCGATTGATCCTGAGTGTCAATCGATTGATCCTGCTGAAAATTTCCACTGTTCATAAATAGCAAGTTTGTGCAATCGATTGACATGCAGTGTCACTCGATTGGTCTTGTAAAAATTTCATTTTTCTGCTAAACTAATGGCTGTCAATCGATTGATAACAGGGGCCAATCGATTGGTTCACTCATATTTTCATTTTTCCACTTCTCAGAACACCATTTTCCTCTGTAACTCCATTTCCAATCAAACCCACACTCATTCTTCCAACACATCCATCTCACTACATGTTCATATACACATGTACAACAAGCATCCCAAATTCATAACTACAAGGATTTCAACATCATAACATAACCATAACAAATCATATTATCATACCAATCATAAAACACATAAAGACACATGTTCATGGAAATCAACAAGAGCAAGAACGTATTCATCTTATAACATGGATATTCATGATTTGTCTAACATTTTACAACCCTAACTTTTCTAGAAACCTAAAGTTTCTAACTAGAACCCACCTCAAGAAATTGAAGAGGAGAAATCGTGGAAGATGAAATGAGGATGAAGATTATGGTTTTGGTTCTAAGTTTTTCCTTCTTCTTCTTCTCCAATAGCCTTGCTTTTCCTTCTTCTCTTAAGCTTCCTCTTTCTTTCTATGCTTTCCTTTCTCTCTACTTATCCTTTCTGATACAAAGAAAACAAATGGCAAGTGGTAGGTGGTATAAGACACAAACATGTGGTGGTGAGTGGGTCAAAGGTCATAAACAAGTGGCCATTAAGATTTGTGTGGTTGGAAAGTGGTGAAGTGGTAGTAACAAATATCTCAAGTGGCACTAACTTGTAACTTTTGTTCTATCAGAGCTATTGACCCATTATTAGTGTTACCAAAATGTCCCAATTAATAAAAGGTCAGTTCCAAATAATATTAATTAAGTCAACCTGAACTCACTATTTGCTCTATTTATCCATATTGGCAACTTTTAGAGCACATAGGAAGTCAGTTGATCTCAATTAATAGGAATTTAAGCATTTATGGAAATACGGGGTATTATAGTTACTTTTGAATTTAATTTTATGTAATTTATTCCATGTGTTTATTTTCTTTTTAAATATGTTTAAAATTTATTGTAAATGTTAAAAAAATGCCAATCTTTTTGGATGACAAATTTACTATTTAATATATAAAAAAATTAATAAGCACCAAAAATTGGATATTTAGAAAACTAAATTTTTTTATTATTATTTTAAATCTTGATCTGCTCGAATGATTTTAATATTCATGTCCAATTGATTTTGTTCTTAATTTTAAATTTCTTGAACTTTTAAAAGGATTTAGATTTGTGTATCATTAAATACACATAACCATATCTATTATAATCATCAATTAGTTGTCAGTTAAGACCAATTGAGTTCCTATGTACTTTATCTATTATCATTTGTAACAATTTGAGCTCCTATGTGCTCTAAATGTTGTCAATTGGGACCAATAGAGTAACCAGTGGACTCTGAAGGGATTAATTATTAATAAAAGAGACAGACCAATATTAATAAGTACAAGAGAGGACATTTTTGGTAACATTAATAATTGGTCAATTGGTACTGGAAGATGAAATATCAATTGGGATATTTTATTACTACATAATATTATAATATATATATATATATATATATATATATATATATATATATATATATATATATATATATATATATATATATATATATATATATATATATATATTATATGTTATATATTTGTGTGGTGTAGAAAGAAAAGAAGAAGTGGATAAGAAGAGAGGTAGTAGGTAAGAGAGAAGTAGAGATATCAGAAAGAAAGAAAAGAAGAAAGGATAAGAAGAAGAGAAGAAAGAAGAGGAGAAGAAGAATACTCATGGAAGAAGAAGAGGAAAGTTCATAAACTCATCATCACCACCATCATCTCATCTTCATCATCATCATCATCACCAACTTCACATCTATTTCACCATCTTCATCTCCAAGGTGAGTTCTTAGATAGATTTAGCATTTGGGGGGAAATAATCCATGTTTGGGGGTTAGGATTTGTGAGAATTTGTGATGAACTTGTTGTGTTTATACTCCCCTTGGTGCCATGTAGTTGTTGTTGTTCTATGTTGTTTGTGATCTTTCATGTTTCCATATGAATGGATGTTATGTTGTGATGGATTTAGGTGTTGTCCCTTGTTTACATGATGCTAATGTTGGTTGGGTTGATGGGATGAATTAAAGATGGTTAGGGATGGTATAAATGGAGTTAAAAGATGAATTTTTGAAGAAAAAGGAAGAACCATTCGATTGTTTGAACTTTCTATTTTTGAAATTTTTTAGAGAAATTCACATTCAATGGATTGATTCATTTGATCAATCTATTGACATGAATTAATTAATTGATGAATTAAAATATGCCACCAATGAGATTCGAACCCGAGACCTCCTTGAAATGATACAAGCCTTACCACAAGGCCAAAGATGTTGTGTTGAATACTTATGCAATGAATAAATGTTAATCTAAATCTTGATTAAGATAGATTAATGAATTAGTTAAGGATTATAACTCCGTTTTGGATGCGAACGGATGCGTTAGTAAGATAACGAAAAAGGATATTATTATGATAACATGTTAAAGTATATTATGTGTCTTACAAATTCTATGAATTATATTATGGTGGATGTTAAACATGGTTGATATGTTTGGATGTGAAATGATATGATTAAAACTCTACAAAGATGAGTGAGGAAACCTAGGAGAATAACTCAATTAATAACTTAGAAAGATAATCTAGGTTATGGAAATGAGTATACGGTGATGCTTGGATGCAACGGTATCTAGGTGTGTATCATGGATGAATATCCACATGGTAAGTGAATCAATATGCTTTGTATGGAACATGTGTGATTTATGTATGAGAATGGATCATGTTATGATGCCATGAGAATTGATATGATGTCATGAGAATCGTTTGATATACTTTGGTGAGGAGCATTGCTCCGAAAGCCCTATCGGTTATTGGGAGTTAATCACGTATTCGGAATTAGTTATGATTGTGCACATACCACTTCAAGGCTATGTAAAGCGGTAAGTGGGGATGTGGCACCAATGATTCGCGCCTCAATTGGGTTTGAGTCCCAATCATAACAGACATTGGAGAAAGGTGGACACCTAAGTGGGTTAGAGTCCCATATGGTGAAAAATACTCAAAGTGGGTTCAAGTCCCATACAAGTGATGGCTCTTAGAAGTGGGTTAGAGTCCCATATGGTGAAAAATACTCAAAGTGGGTCTGAGTCCCATACGAGTGATGGTTCTTAAAAGTGGGTTCGAAACCCATACGAGCAATGGTTCTTAAAAGTGGGTTCGAGTCCCATAGGGGAACCTGATATCCACCATGAAAGTCAAATCATACGGTTACTCAATGTTGCGTGAATCCGAATAGTGATTTGTTGAGTTATGTGAAATCAAGTGACATGTTTCCATACATTGTGTTTATCCCTCGGTTACTCAAGTCCTAGTTACAAGGTGCGAGTGATGCACAAATAACGGAAGGTGAATACTTGAGTTAGAATCAAATAGGAACCCTGTAGAGCCGAGTGGACCCATAGGATAGGAGAACTCACTGAGATTATTATCTCATCCCATTATTGTTGTTATTTTTCAGATAATCCTTGCATGTTGAATCTAAGAGAAGCTGTTATGGATGTTTCAAGGGATGCTGTTTATCATGATCTTTCGCTGTGGAGTTGTGTGCAATGAAGATATTGCACATAGTTCTTAGATTTTTTATTGTTAGGCATTATTGTATAACATGTTCCTTTGATGTTTTAGTTTGGACATGTATATATATATATATATATATATATATATATATATATATATATATATATATATATATATATATATATATATATATTGATGCCATTAGGCACTTATGTTGGATCAGTACCAATTATTAACACTTGTATGATATTATTCTAGATATATATTATATAGGTTTTCACATAAGTAATAAATACCTCTAATGCCTAATGTATTTCACTGATTCACATACATCAATATATACAGACATGTTGGTCCACCCATATGTAAAATACCCTTATGTCTATCTTAAAAATGAGGAGCCATTAACTTAAAGATATTTGAAGATTAAATTTAATACATAACATAAGATTAAATGATATTTTAGTTTCTATAAAATTTACATTTACTTAAGTTTATTATCCATAAGTTTTATTTCTTATAACATCCCAAGAAAATAAGACGACATTCGAGTACAAGATCCAGAAAAGAAAAAGATAAAATACATTAACCCAAATCTCGTCGATTAGATAGAACCCAAAATGATTGATAGATCCCTTGAATCTGCAGCTAAACTAATACAACATTGAGCTGCACAACAAAATTGGTAGTGGTGTTGTAACTTGTTGCTACATGGAATTGAGTGTTGTAAACAAAAAACATGTGCTTTATATTAGTCCCACATCGAAGATCGGGAGATATAGAAATACATGACCCCTATAAGAATAGTATATTATAGTGTTATTAATCAATAATTCTTCAGGCAGTAATGAGATATGATGAGTGGTCTAGTCTCGCTTTACATATGCGACTTGGGTGTCTGCCACAAGCCTGGTTACGACAATTGGGCACTCTCCTTTGACCAATTGATCTCTATAGCCCAAACCTAAAAAGGGTAAATTTAGTTATAAAATATTTTGTAACTTTTGAATTTAGTTTTATGTAATTAATTCCATGTGTTTATTTTCTTATTAAATATTTTTTAAATTTATTGTAAATGTTAAAAAATGCCAAATTTTTACATGACAAACTTACTTGTTTAATATAAAAAACTATTAATCAACACCAAAAATTGGATATTTAGAGAGCTAAACTATTTTTTAAATATTCACCACCTTGATCAGCTCGAATGATTTGAATATTTATGTCCAATAGATTTTTTTCTTCATTTTAAATTTCTTGAACTTTTCAAAGGATTTAGATTTGTGTATCATTAAATACGCATGACTATATCTACTATAATCATCAATAAATACAATGAATTACTAAATACCTCTTATGCCTAATGTATTCAATGATTCATATACATCAGTATATACAGACACGTTGGTCCATCCATATGTAAAACACCCTTATCTCTATCTTCAAAACAGGAGACATTAATTTAAAGATATTTGAAAAATAAATTTAATACATAACATAAGATTAAATGATATTTTAGTTTCTTTAAAATTTACATCTATTTAAGCTTATTCTCCATAAGTTTTATTTCTTATAACATCCCATAATAATGAGATGAGATGGCTTTCGAGTACAAGATTCAGAAAAGAAAAAGATAAAATACATTAAGCCAAATCTCGTCCATGAGATAGAACCCAAAGCGGTTGATAGATCACTTGAATCGGCAGCTAAACTAATGCAACATTGAACCGCACAATAAAATTGGAAGTGGTGTTGTCACTTGTTGCTACATGGAATTCAGTGTTGTAAACAAAAAAATTGCTTTATATTAGTCCCACATCGAAGAATAGTAGATTATAATGTTATTAATCAATGATTCTTCAGGCAATAATGAGATATGATGAGTGGTCTAATCTCATATTAAATATGCAAGTTGGGTGTCTGCCCCAAGCCTGATACGACAATTGGGCACTCTCCGTTGACCAATTTGATCTCTATAGTCCAAACCTAAAGGGGGTAAATCTAGTTATCAAATGTTTTGTTACTTTTGAATTTACTTTTATGTAATTTATTCCATGTGTTTATTTTCTTTTTAAATATGTTTAAAATTTATTGTAAATGTTAAAAAAATGCCAAACTTTTTACATGACAAGTTTACTATTTAAGATATAAGAAGAAATTAATAAGCACAAAAAATTGGATATTTAGAAAACTTTATTTTTTTTTAATATTCACCACCTTGATCTGCTCGAATGATTTTAATATTCATGTCCAATTGATTTTGTTCTTAAGTTTAAATTTCTTGAACTTTTAAAAGGATTTAGGTTTGTGTATCATTAAATACACATAATCATATCTACTAAAATCATCAATAAATATGATGAAGTAATAAATACCTCTAATGCCTAATGTATTTTAATGATTCACATACATCAATATATACTGACATGTTGGTCCACCCATATGTAAAACACCCTTATGTCTATCTTAAAAATGAGGAGCCATTAATTTTAAGATATTTGAAGATTAAATTTAATACATATATAAGATTAAATGATATTTTAGTTTCTATAAAATTTACATTTACTTAAGTTTATTATCCATATGTTTTATTTCTGATAACATCCCATGAAAATGAAACGGCCTTCGAGTACAAGATTCAGAAAAGAAAAAGAAAAAATACATTAAGCCAAATCACGTCCATGAGATAGAACCCAAAGCGATTGATAGATCCCTTGAATCTGCAGCTAAACTAATACAACATTGAGCTGCACAACAAAATTGGAAGTGGTGTTGTAACTTGTTATTACATGGAATTCAATATTGTAAACAGAAAACGTTCGCTTTATATTAGTCCCACATCGAAGAACTGGTGATATAGAAATACATGACCGCTATAAGAATAGTAATTATAGTGTTATTAATCAATGATTCTTCAGGAAGTAATGAGATATGATGAGTGGTCTAGTCTCGCTTTACATATGTGACTTGGGTGTCTGCCCCAAGCCTGGTTATGACAATTGGGCACTCTACTTTGACCAATTTGATCTCTATAGCCCAAACCTAAAGGGGTAGATCTAGTTATAAAATATTTTGTTACTTTTGAATTTAGTTTTATGTAATTTATTCCATGTGTTTATTTTCGTAATAAATAATTTTAAAATTTATTGTAAATGTTAAAAAAAATGCCAAATTTTTACATGTTAAATTTACTTGTTTAATTTTAAAAAAATTAACCAACACCAGAAATTGGATATTTAGAGAGCTAAACTATTTTTTAAATATTCATCACCTTGATCAGCTCGAATGATTTGAATATTTATGTCCAATTGATTTTTTCTTCATTTTAAATTTCTTGAACTTTTCAAAGGATTTAGATTTTTGTATCGTTAAATACGCATGACTATATCTACTATAATCATCAATAAATATGATGAAGTACTAAATACCTCTTATGCCTAATGTATTCAATGATTCACATACATCAGTATATACAGACATGTCGGTCCATCCATATGTAAAACACCCTTATCTCTATCTTCAAAACAGGAGACATTAATTTAAAGATATTTGAAGAATAAATTTAATACATAACCTTAAGATTAAATGATATTTTAGTTTCTCTAAAATTTACATCTATTTAAGCTTATTCTCCATAATTTTTATTTGTTATAACATCCCATGAAAATGAGATGGCTTTCGAGTACAAGATTCAGAAAAGAAAAAGATAAAATACATTAAGCCAAATCTCGTCCATGAGATAGAACCGAAAGCGGTTGATAGATCACTTGAATCTGCAGCTAAACTAATGCAACATTGAACCGCACAATAAAATTGGAAGTGGTGTTGTCACTTTTTGCTACATGGAATTCAGTGTTGTAAACAAAAAAATTGCTTTATATTAGTCCCACATCGAAGAATAGTAGATTATAGTGTTATTAATCAATGATTCTTCAGGCAATAATGAGATATGATGAGTGGCCTAGTCTCGCATTAAATATGCAAGTTGGGTGTCTGCCCCAAGCCTGATACGACAATTGGGCACTCTCCGTTGACCAATTTGATCTCTATAGTCCAAACCTAAAGGGGGTAAATCTAGTTATCAAATGTTTTGTTACTTTTGAATTTAATTTTATGTAATTTATTCCATGTGTTTATTTTCTTTTAAAATATGTTTAAAATTTATTGTAAATGTTAAAAAAATCCCAAACTTTTTTCATGACAAATTTACTATTTAAGATATAAAAAGAAATTAATAAGCACCAAAAATTGGATATTTAGAAAAATATTTTTTTTTAATATTCACCACCTTGATCTGCTCGAATGATTTAAATATTCATGTCCAATTGATTTTGTTCTTAATTTTAAATTTCTTGAACTTTTAAAAGGATTTAGATTTGTGTATCATTAATTACACATAACCATATCTACTATAATCATCAACAAATATGATGAAGTAATAAATACCTCTAATGCCTAATGTATTTCAATGATGCACATAGATCAATATATACAGACATGTTGGTCCACCCATATGTAAAACACCCCTATGTCTATATTAAAAATGAGGAGCCATTAATTTAAAGATATTTGAAGATTAAATTTAATACATATATAAGATTAAATGATATTGTAGTTTCTATAAAATTTACATTTACTTAAGTTCATTATCCATAAGTTTTATTTCTGATAACATCCCATGAAAATGAGACGACATTCGAGTACAAGATTCAGAAAAGAAAAAGATAAAATACATTAAGCCAAATCTCGTCCATGAGATAGAACCCAAAGCGATTGATAGATCCCTTGAATCTGCAGCTAAACTAATACAACATTGAGTTGCGCAACAAAATTGGAAGTGGTGTTGTTACTTGTTGCTACATGGCATTCAGTGTTGTAAACAAAAAAACGTGTGATTTATATTAGTCCCACATCGAAGATCTAGGGATATAGAAATACAAGACCGCTATAAGAATAGTAGATTATAGGGTTATTATTCAATGATTCTTCAGGCAGTAATGAGATATGATGAGTGGTCTAGTCTCGCTTTACATATGCGACTTGGGTGTCAGCCCCAAGCCTGGTTACGACAATTGGGCACTCTAATTTGACCAATTTGATCTCTGTAGCCCAAACCTAAAAGGGGTAGATCTAGTTATAACATATTTTGTTACTTTTGAATTTAGTTTTATGTAATTTATTCCATGTGTTTATTTTCTTATTAAATAATTTTTAAATTTATTGTAAATGATTAAAAATGCCAAATTTTTACATGTTAAATTTACTTGTTTAATATAAAAAAAATTAATCAACACCAGAAATTGGATATTTAGAGAGCTAAACTATTTTTTAAATATTCACCACCTTGATCAGCTCAAATGATTTGAATATTTATGTCCAATTGATTTTTTCTTCATTTTAAATTTCTTAAACTTTTCAAAGGATTTAGATTTTTGTATCGTTAAATACGCATAACTATATCTACTATAATCATCAATAAATATGATGAAGTACTAAATACCTCTTATGCCTAATGTATTCAATGATTCACATACATCAGTATATACAGACATGTCGGTCCATCCATATGTAAAACACCCTTATCTCTATCTTCAAAACAGAAGACATTAATTTAAAGATATTTGAAGAATAAATTTAATACATAACATAAGATTAAATGATATTTTAGTTTCTCTAAAATTTACATCTATTTAAGCTTATTCTCCATAATTTTTATTTGTTATAACATCCCATGAAAATGAGATGGCTTTCGAGTACAAGATTCAGAAAAGAAAAAGATAAAATACATTAACCCAAATCTCGTCCATGAGATAGAACCCAAAGCGGTTGATAGATCACTTGAATCTGCAGCTAAACTAATGCAACATTGAACCGCACAATAAAATTGGAAGTGGTGTTGTCACTTTTTGCTACATGGAATTCAGTGTTGTAAACAAAAAAATTGCTTTATATTAGTCCCACATCGAAGAATAGTAGATTATAGTGTTATTAATCAATGATTCTTCAGGCAATAATGAGATATGATGAGTGGCCTAGTCTCGCATTAAATATGCAAGTTGGGTGTCTGCCCCAAGCCTGATACGACAATTGGGCACTCTCCGTTGACCAATTTGATCTCTATAGTCCAAACCTAAAGGGGGTAAATCTAGTTATCAAATGTTTTGTTACTTTTGAATTTAATTTTATGTAATTTATTCCATGTGTTTATTTTCTTTTTAAATATGTTTAAAATTTATTGTAAATGTTAAAAAAATGCCAAACTTTTTACATGACAAATTTACTATTTAAGATATAAAAAGAAATTAATAAGCACCAAAAATTGGATATTTAGAAAAAGATTTTTTTTAATATTCACCACCTTGATCTGCTCGAATGATTTAAGTATTCATGTCCAATTGATTTTGTTCTTAATTTTAAATTTCTTGAACTTTTAAAAGGATTTAGATTTGTGTATCATTAATTACACATAACCATATCTACTATAATCATCAATAAATATGATGAAGTAATAAATACCTCTAATGCCTAATGTATTTCAATGATGCACATAGATCAATATATACAGACATGTTGGTCCACCCATATGTAAAACACCCTTATGTCTATCTTAAAAATGAGGTGCCATTAATTTAAAGATATTTGAAGATTAAATTTAATACATATATAAGATTAAATGATATTGTAGTTTCTATAAAATTTACATTTACTTAAGTTCATTATCCATAAGTTTTATTTCTGATAACATCCCATGAAAATGAGACGACATTCGAGTACAAGATTCAGAAAAGAAAAAGATAAAATACATTAAGCCAAATCTCGTCCATGAGATAGAACCCAAAGCGATTGATAGATCCCTTGAATCTGCAGCTAAACTATTACAACATTGAGTTGCGCAACAAAATTGGAAGTGGTGTTGTTACTTGTTGCTACATGGCATTCAGTGTTGTAAACAAAAAAACGTGTGATTTATATTAGTCCCACATCGAAGATCTAGGGATATAGAAATACAAGACCGCTATAAGAATAGTAGATTATAGGGTTATTATTCAATGATTCTTCAGGCAGTAATGAGATATGATGAGTGGTCTAGTCTCGCTTTACATATGCGACTTGGGTGTCAGCCCCAAGCCTGGTTACGACAATTGGGCACTCTAATTTGACCAATTTGATCTCTGTAGCCCAAACCTAAAAGGGGTAGATCTAGTTATAACATATTTTGTTTACTTTTGAATTTAGTTTTATGTAATTTATTCCATGTGTTTATTTTCTTATTAAATAATTTTTAAATTTATTGTAAATGATTAAAAATACCAAATTTTTACATGTTAAATTTACTTGTTTAATATAAAAAAAATTAATCAACACCAGAAATTGGATATTTAGAGAGCTAAACTATTTTTTAAATATTCACCACCTTGATCAGCTCAAATGATTTGAATATTTATGTCCAATTGATTTTTTCTTCATTTTAAATTTCTTAAACTTTTCAAAGGATTTAGATTTTTGTATCGTTAAATACGCATGACTATATCTACTATAATCATCAATAAATATGATGAAGTACTAAATACCTCTTATGCCTAATGTATTCAATGATTCACATACATCAGTATATACAGAAATGTCGGTCCATCCATATGTAAAACACCCTTATCTCTATCTTCAAAACAGGAGACATTAATTTAAAGATATTTGAAGAATAAATTTAATACATAACATAAGATTAAATGATATTTTAGTTTCTCTAAAATTTATATCTATTTAAGCTTATTCTCCATAATTTTTATTTGTTATAACATCCCATGAAAATGAGATGGCATTCGAGTACAAGATTCAGAAAAGAAAAAGATAAAATACATTAAGCCAAATCTCGTCCATGAGATAGAACCCAAAGCGGTTGATAGATCACTTGAGTCTGCAGCTAAACTAATGCAACATTGAACCGCACAATAAAATTGGAAGTGGTGTTGTCACTTTTTGCTACATGGAATTCAGTGTTGTAAACAAAAAAATTGCTTTATATTAGTCCCACATCGAAGAATAGTAGATTATAGTGTTATTAATCAATGATTCTTCAGGCAATAATGAGATATGATGAGTGGCCTAGTCTCGCATTAAATATGCAAGTTGGGTGTCTGCCCCAAGCCTGATACGACAATTGGGCACTCTCCGTTGACCAATTTGATCTCTATAGTCCAAACCTAAAGGGGGTAAATCTAGTTATCAAATGTTTTGTTACTTTTGAATTTAATTTTATGTAATTTATTCCATGTGTTTATTTTCTTTTAAAATATGTTTAAAATTTATTGTAAATGTTAAAAAAATGCCAAACTTTTTACATGACAAATTTACTATTTAAGATATAAAAAGAAATTAATAAGCACCAAAAATTGGATATTTAGAAAAATATTTTTTTTTAATATTCACCACCTTGATCTGCTCGAATGATTTAAATATTCATGTCCAATTGATTTTGTTCTTAATTTTAAATTTCTTGAACTTTTAAAAGGATTTAGATTTGTGTATCATTAATTACACATAACCATATCTACTATAATCATCAATAAATATGATGAAGTAATAAATACCTCTAATGCCTAATGTATTTCAATGATGCACATAGATCAATATATACAGACATGTTGGTCCACCCATATGTAAAACACCCTTATGTCTATCTTAAAAATGAGGAGCCATTAATTTAAAGATATTTGAAGATTAAATTTAATACATATATAAGATTAAATGATATTGGAGTTTCTATAAAATTTACATTTACTTAAGTTCATTATCCATAAGTTTTATTTCTGATAACATCCCATGAAAATGAGACGACATTCGAGTACAAGATTCAGAAAAGAAAAAGATAAAATACATTAAGCCAAATCTCGTCCATGAGATAGAACCCAAAGCGATTGATAGATCCCTTGAATCTGCAGCTAAACTATTACAACATTGAGTTGCGCAACAAAATTGGAAGTGGTGTTGTTACTTGTTGCTACATGGCATTCAGTGTTGTAAACAAAAAAACGTGTGATTTATATTAGTCCCACATCGAAGATCTAGGGATATAGAAATACAAGACCGCTATAAGAATAGTAGATTATAGGGTTATTATTCAATGATTCTTCAGGCAGTAATGAGATATGATGAGTGGTCTAGTCTCGCTTTACATATGCGACTTGGGTGTCAGCCCCAAGCCTGGTTACGACAATTGGGCACTCTAATTTGACCAATTTGATCTCTGTAGCCCAAACCTAAAAGGGGTAGATCTAGTTATAACATATTTTGTTACTTTTGAATTTAGTTTTATGTAATTTATTCCATGTGTTTATTTCCTTATTAAATAATTTTTAAATTTATTGTAAATGATTAAAAATGCCAAATTTTTACATGTTAAATTTACTTGTTTAATATAAAAAAAATTAATCAACACCAGAAATTGGATATTTAGAGAGCTAAACTATTTTTTAAATATTCACCACCTTGATCAGCTCAAATGATTTGAATATTTATGTCCAATTGATTTTTTCTTCATTTTAAATTTCTTAAACTTTTCAAAGGATTTAGATTTTTGTATCGTTAAATACGCATGACTATATCTACTATAATCATCAATAAATATGATGAAGTACTAAATACCTCTTATGCCTAATGTATTCAATGATTCACATACATCAGTATATACAGAAATGTCGGTCCATCCATATGTAAAACACCCTTATCTCTATCTTCAAAACAGGAGACATTAATTTAAAGATATTTGAAGAATAAATTTAATACATAACATAAGATTAAATGATATTTTAGTTTCTCTAAAATTTACATCTATTTAAGCTTATTCTCCATAATTTTTATTTGTTATAACATCCCATGAAAATGAGATGGCTTTCGAGTACAAGAATCAGAAAAGAAAAAGATAAAATACATTAAGCCAAATCTCGTCCATGAGATAGAACCCAAAGTGGTTGATAGATCACTTGAGTCTGCAGCTAAACTAATGCAACATTGAACCGCACAATAAAATTGGAAGTGGTGTTGTCACTTTTTGCTACATGGAATTCAGTGTTGTAAACAAAAAAATTGCTTTATATTAGTCCCACATCGAAGAATAGTAGATTATAGTGTTATTAATCAATGATTCTTCAGGCAATAATGAGATATTATGAGTGGCCTAGTCTCGCATTAAATATGCAAGTTGGGTGTCTGCCCCAAGCCTGATACGACAATTGGGCACTCTCCGTTGACCAATTTGATCTCTATAGTCCAAACCTAAAGGGGGTAAATCTAGTTATCAAATGTTTTGTTTCTTTTGAATTTAATTTTATGTAATTTATTCCATGTGTTTATTTTCTTTTAAAATATGTTTAAAATTTATTGTAAATGTTAAAAAAATGCCAAACTTTTTACATGACAAATTTACTATTTAAGATATAAAAAGAAATTAATAAGCACCAAAAATTGGATATTTAGAAAAATATTTTTTTTTAATATTCACCACCTTGATCTGCTCGAATGATTTAAATATTCATGTCCAATTGATTTTGTTCTTAATTTTAAATTTCTTGAACTTTTAAAAGGATTTAGATTTGTGTATCATTAATTACACATAACCATATCTACTATAATCATCAATAAATATGATGAAGTAATAAATACCTCTAATGCCTAATGTATTTCAATGATGCACATAGATCAATATATACAGACATGTTGGTTCACCCATATGTAAAAGACCCTTATGTCTATCTTAAAAATGAGGAGCCATTAATTTAAAGATATTTGAAGATTAAATTTAATACATATATAAGATTAAATGATATTGTAGTTTCTATAAAATTTACATTTACTTAAGTTCATTATCCATAAGTTTTATTTCTGATAACATCCCATGAAAATGAAACGACATTCGAGTACAAGATTCAGAAAAGAAAAAGATAAAATACATTAAGCCAAATCTCGTCCATGAGATAGAACCCAAAGCGATTGATAGATCCCTTGAATCTGCAGCTAAACTAATACAACATTGAGTTGCGCAACAAAATTGGAAGTGGTGTTGTTACTTGTTGCTACATGGCATTCAGTGTTGTAAACAAAAAAACGTGTGATTTATATTAGTCCCACATCATAGATCTAGGGATATAGAAATACAAGACCGCTATAAGAATAGTAGATTATAGGGTTATTATTCAATGATTCTTCAGGCAGTAATGAGATATGATGAGTGGTCTAGTCTCGCTTTACATATGCGACTTGGGTGTCAGCCCCAAGCCTGGTTACGACAATTGGGCACTCTAATTTGACCAATTTGATCTCTGTAGCCCAAACCTAAAAGGGGTAGATCTAGTTATAACATATTTTGTTACTTTTGAATTTAGTTTTATGTAATTTATTCCATGTGTTTATTTTCTTATTAAATAATTTTTAAATTTATTGTAAATGATTAAAAATGCCAAATTTTTACATGTTAAATTTACTTGTTTAATATAAAAAAATTAATCAACACCAGAAATTGGATATTTAGAGAGCTAAACTATTTTTTAAATATTCACCACCTTGATCAGCTCAAATGATTTGAATATTTATGTCCAATTGATTTTTTCTTCATTTTAAATTTCTTAAACTTTTCAAAGGATTTAGATTTTTGTATCGTTAAATACGCATGACTATATCTACTATAATCATCAATAAATATGATGAAGTACTAAATACCTCTTATGCCTAATGTATTCAATGATTCACATACATCAGTATATACAGACATGTCGGTCCATCCATATGTAAAACACCCTTATCTCTATCTTCAAAACAGAAGACATTAATTTAAAGATATTTGAAGAATAAATTTAATACATAACATAAGATTAAATGATATTTTAGTTTCTCTAAAATTTACATCTATTTAAGCTTATTCTCCATAATTTTTATTTGTTATAACATCCCATGAAAATGAGATGGCTTTCGAGTACAAGATTCAGAAAAGAAAAAGATAAAATACATTAAGCCAAATCTCGTCCATGAGATAGAACCCAAAGCGGTTGATAGATCACTTGAATCTGCAGCTAAACTAATGCAACATTGAACCGCACAATAAAATTGGAAGTGGTGTTGTCACTTTTTGCTACATGGAATTCAGTGTTGTAAACAAAAAATTGCTTTATATTAGTCCCACATCGAAGAATAGTAGATTATAGTGTTATTAATCAATGATTCTTCAGGCAATAATGAGATATGATGAGTGGCCTAGTCTCGCATTAAATATGCAAGTTGGGTGTCTGCCCCAAGCCTGATACGACAATTGGGCACTCTCCGTTGACCAATTTGATCTCTATAGTCCAAACCTAAAGGGGGTAAATCTAGTTATCAAATGTTTTGTTACTTTTGAATTTAATTTTATGTAATTTATTCCATGTGTTTATTTTCTTTTTAAATATGTTTAAAATTTATTGTAAATGTTAAAAAAATGCCAAACTTTTTACATGACAAATTTACTATTTAAGATATAAAAAGAAATTAATAAGCACCAAAAATTGGATATTTAGAAAAAGATTTTTTTTAATATTCACCACCTTGATTTGCTCGAATGATTTAAATATTAATGTCCAATTGATTTTGTTCTTAATTTTAAATTTCTTGAACTTTTAAAAGGATTTAGATTTTTGTATCATTAAATACACATAACCATATCTACTATAATCATCAATAAATATGGTGAAGTAATAAATACCTCTAATGCCTAATGTATTTCAATGATTCACATACATCAATATATACAGACATGTTGGTCCACCCATATGTAAAACACCCTTATGTCTATCTTAAAAATGAGGAGCCATTAATTTAATGATATTTGAAGATTAAATTTAATACATATATAAGATTAAATGATATTTTAGTTTCTATAAAATTTACATTTACTTAAGTTTATTATCCATAAGTTTTATTTCTGATAACATCGCCTGAAAATGAGACGGCATTCGAGTGCAAGATTCAGAAAAGAAAAAGATAAAATACATTAAGCCAAATCTCGTCCATGAGATAGAACCCAAAGCGATTGATAGATCCCTTGAATCTGCAGCTAAACTAATACAACATTGAGCTGCACAACAAAATTGGAAGTGGTGTTGTAACTTATTATTACATGGAATTTAGTGTTGTAAACAAAAAACGTTTGCTTTATATTAGTCCCACATCGAAGATCTGGAGATATAGAAATACAAGACCGCTATAAAAATAGTAGATGATAGTGTTATTATTCAATGATTCTTCAGGCAGAAATGAGATATGATGAGTGCTCTAGTATAGCTTTACAAATGCGATTTGGGTCTCTGCCCCAAGCCTGGTTATGACAATTGGGCACTCTAATTTGACCAATTTGATCTCTATAGCCCAAACCTAAAAGGGGTAGATCTAGTTATAAAACATTTTGTTACTTTTGAATTTAGTTTTATGTAATTTATTCCATGTGTTTATTTTCTTATTAAATAATTTATAAATTTATTGTAAATGTTAAAAAAATGACAAATTTTTACATGTTAAATTTACTTTTTTAATATAAAAAAAATTAATCAACACCAGAAATTTGATATTTAGAGAGATAAACTATTTGTTAAATATTCACCACCTTGATCAGCTCGAATGATTTGAATATTTATGTCCAATTGATTTTTTCTTCATTTTAAATTTCTTGAACTTTTCAAAGGATTTAGATTTTTGTGTCGTTAAATACGCATGACTATATCTACTATAATCATCAATAAATATGATGAAGTACTAAATACCTCTTATGCCTAATGTATTCAATGATTCACATACATCAGTATATACAGACATGTCGGTCCATCCATATGTAAAACACCCTTATCTCTATCTTCAAAATAGGAGACATTAATTTAAAGATATTTGAAGAATAAATTTAATACATAACATAAGATTAAATGATATTTTAGTTTCTCTAAAATTTACATCTATTTAAGCTTATTCTCCATAATTTGTATTTCTTATAACATCCCATGAAAATGAGATGGCTTTCGAGTACAAGATTCAGAAAAGAAAGAGATAAAATACATTAAGCCAAATCTCGTCCATGAGATAGAACCCAAAGCGGTTGATAGATCACTTGAATCTACAACTAAACTAATGCAACATTGAACCGCACAATAAAATTGGAAGAGGTGTTGTCACTTTTTACTACATGGAATTCAGTATTGTAAATATAAAAAATTGCTTTATATTAGTCCCACATCGAAGAATAGTAGATTATAGTGTTATTATTCAATGATTCTTCAGGCAGTAATGAGATATGATGAGTGGTCTAGTCTCGCATTAAATATATGAGTTGGGTGTCTGTCCCAAGCCTGATACGGCAATTGGGCACTCTCCGTTGACCAATCTGATCTCTATAGTCCAAACCTAAAGGGGGTAATTCTAGTTATCAAATGTTTTGTTACTTTTGAATTTAATTTTATGTAATTTATTCCAAGTGTTTATTTTCTTTTTAAATAAGTTTAAAATTTATTGTAAATGTTAAAAAAATGCCAAACTTTTTACATGACAAATTTACTGTTTAATAAAAAAAATTATTAAGCACCAAAAATTGGATATTTAGAAAACTATTTTTTTTTTAATATTCACCACCTTGATCTGCTCGAATGATTCTAATATTAATGTCCAATTGATTTTGTTCTTAATTTTGAATTTCTTGAACTTTTAAAAGGATTTAGATTTGCGTATCATTAAATACACATAACCATATCTTCTATAATCATCATAAATATGATGAAGTAATAAACACCTCTAATGCCTAATGTATTTCAATGATTCACATACATCAATATATACAGACAGGTTGGTCCACCCATATGTAAAACACCCTTACGTCGATCTTAAAAATGAGGAGCCATTAATTTAAATATAGTTGAAGAATAAATTTAATACATAACATAAGATTAAATGATATTTTAGTTTCTATAAAATCTATATTTACTTAAATCTCGTCCATTAAATAGAACCCAAAGTGATTGATAGATCCCTTGAATCTGCAGCTAAACTAATACAACATTGAGCTGCACAAAAAAATTGTAAGTGGTGTTGTTACTTGTTGCTACATGGAATTTAGTGTTGTAAACAAAAAACATGGGCTTTATATTAGTCCTGCATCGAAGATCTGGAGATATAGAAATAAATGACCCATATAAGAATAGTAGATTATAGTGTTATTAATCAATGATTCTTCAGGCAATAATTTGACATGATGAGTGGTATAGTCTCGCATTAAATATGCGACTTGGGTGTCTGCCCCAAGCCTGGTTACGACAATTGGGCACTCTCCTTTGACCAATTTGATCTCTATCGTCCAAACCTAAAGGGGGTAAATCTAGTTATAAAATATTTTGTTACTATTGAATTTAGTTTTATGTAATTTATTCCATATGTTTATTTTCTTATTAAATATTTTTAAAATTTATTGTAAATGTTAAAAAAATGCCAAATTTTTACATGTTAAATTTACTTGTTTAATATAAAAAAAAATAAACACCAAAAATTGGATATTTAGAAAGCTAAACTATTTTTTAAATACTCACCACCTTGATCAATTCGAAAAATTTGAGTATTCATGTCCAATTGATTTTTTTCTTCATTTTAAACTTCTTGAACTTTTCAAAGGATTTAGATATGTGTGTCATTAAATTTGCATAACTATATCTACTATAATCATCAATACATATGATGAAGTACTAAATACCTCTTATGTCTAATGTATTCAATGATTCTCATACATCAGTATATACCGACATGTTTGGCCACCCATATGTAAAACACCCTTATCTGTAACAACCCGTATAATATATATCTAGAATAATATCATACAAGTGTTAAATTTTGGTACTGTCACCACATAAGTGCCTAATGGCATCAATATATATACATTTCCAAACTAAAAACATCAATGGAACATGTTATATAATAATGCCAAAAAATAAAATATAAGAACTATGTGCAATATCTGCATTGCACACAACTCCACAGCGGAAGATCATGCTAAACAGCAACCCTTGAAATATCCATAACAGTTCTCTTAGATTCAACCTGTAAGGAATTACCTGAAAAATAACAACAATGATGGGATGAGATAATAATCTCAGTGAGTTCTCCTATCCTATGGGTCCACTCGGCTCTACAGGGTTTCTAATCAATATTCAACTCATAACCAACTCAAGTCAACAAGGGAATGAAGACTTAAGCGATGGGGAAACTATCTCGCAATTGTATGGCAACATGCATCTGAGTTCTCTAACTCAACCACGATCATTATTCTGATCACGACGCATCAATTCCCGAACGGACTTACGTCTAAGCCAGGCCCGGTTCATGCATGCTCGTATGATTCAACTTTCGCGGTAGATATCGGGTCCTCTATGAGGCTTAATCCCCAGTTCAAGCGACCGTCACCCATATGGGACTCTAACCCACATAGGTGTCCACCTTTCCCCCATGCCCGCCATGGTTGGGGCTCAAACCCAATTGAGGCTCGAATCATTGGTCCCACATCCCAATGCTTACTCATCTAAGCATACCAATAGAGATGTGTACCACCACATAAAACACACATTCTGCATACATGATCGGTTCCACAATCATCGGTTCCACGAACCATGACAAATTCATCAATCATAGGTGACTTCATTCACCATGATACACAAATAATAACATGGCATGTTCCATAATCATAGGTGACTTCATTCACCATATTACACAAATAATAACATGAAACTAAAATCGCATTGTATGGAACATGCCATGTTATTATTTGTGTAATGTGGTGAATGAAGTCACATATGATTATGGAACATGCCATGTTATTATTTGTGTATCATGGTGAATGAAGTCACCTATGATTGATGAATTTGTCATGGTTCGTGGAACCGATGATTATGGAACCGATCATGTATTTAGAATGTGTGTTTTCTGTGGTGGTACACATCTCTATTGGTATGCTTAGATGAGTAAGCATTGGGATGTGGGACCAATGATTCGAGCCTCAATTGGGTTTGAGCCCCAACCATGGCGAACATGGGGGAAAGGTGGACACCTAGGTCGGTTGAAGTCCCATACGGTGAGAGATACCTTAGGTGGGTTAGAGTCCCATACGGGTGACGGTCGCTTGAACTGGGGATTAAGCCTCATAGAGGACCCGATTTCCACCGTGAAAGTCGAATCATACGAGCATGCATGAACCGGGCCTGGCTTAGACATAAGTCCGTTCGGGAATTGATGTGTCGTGATCTGAATAATGATCGTGGTTGAGTTATGAGAACTCAGATGCATGTTGCCATACAATTGCAAGATAGTTCCCCATTGCTCAAGTCTTCGTTCCCTTGTTGACTTGAGTTGGATATGAGTTGAATATTGACTAGAAAACATTGTAGAGCCGAGTGGACCCATAGGATAGGAGAACTCACTGAGATTATTATCTCATCCCATTATTGTTGTTATTTTTCAAGTAATCCTTACAGGTTGAATATAAGAGCAACTGTTATAGATGTTTCAAGGGTTGTTGTTCATTATGATCTTCCGCTGTGGAGTTGTGTGCAATGAAGATATTGTACATAGTTCTCAGATTTTTATTGTTTAGGCATTATTGTATAACATGTTCCATTGATGTTTTTAGTTTGGACATGTATATATATATATATATATATATATATATATATATATATATATATATATATATATATATTGATGCCATTAGGCAGTTATGTTGGATCAGTACCAATTATTAACACTTGTATGATATTATTCTAGATATATATTATACGGGTTGTTACAGTTGGTATCAGAGCAGGTCGATTCTCGACCTAGCCTTGAAACATCATAAGTAAATCTATTCCTGCCTCATATGTGTGTTTAGCCAACATGATTCTTAATATCACTGTATATAGTATTGGGCCTAATCAACCTAATGCTATGTGCATGGTAGGTAGGATCATGGTTGAGCGACCACGAGGACTCCGAAGTGTGGGTTGAACTTGTGCTTTGAGAGTAGGCTCAAGCCAAGAGTTAGAAAGTAAGGAGAACTAGATGGCCCAATTGAAGTTTCAGAGGAGTTGTGATTTGGGTATTATGGAATTTAAGAGTAGTGTATCATTCAAGCGATTCTGCGGTGTTAACAGAGTTGAGAAGTTGAGGATCTCTATTGGATGAATTGTCAGAGCTTGAGAGAGGTGTGAATTGTTAGTGGAGTAAGATATACTCACTAATATGGAATAGTATTGTGAGTAATTCCGTATGGTAAAGGAGAAAGGATGGTTATGTTACACATATGTCATAAGGTCTGGAAGTGAGGTAGTGTATTAGTGTTTCAGTTTCTAAGGCCACTAAAATATTTTGGAAGAACGAGAGTACTTAATGGAATATATATATATAATTGGAATTATATCTTGCAAGTGGTTAAAGACTTGAGGGATAAGGACGTTCAGTTTTGTTGGGAGCCTAAGGTAGTGGTGAAGTGTAAGGAGAGACTCGAGGACATAGTTTTCTGTTCCAAGTGAAACATGTATGGACCAAATGGAAGCTAGAAGATAGATCAAGTATATTCAATCTTAGAAGGGATATCGGATTTGGGATAGCTCGTCAGCAGTTCAGTGTTAGTAAGAGACCATTATGGAATGTTAAGTTACCTAAAGATCAATTATAAGAGTTTGTGTTGGAGAGAGATAACGTCCATTATATAGTGATGGAAGCTCCTGTGAGTTTTGGTTGTATGAGATCTGGTTGAGGAGAAGAGCAAATAAGTTGGATTTAAGGAATTCTAGTAGAATGGTTTTGTAATTGGAACTGAGAGAATTACCATAGAGAGACAAGTGAACACCGAGTGTGGAAGTAGTGTGGATGTTGCAATACAATCGTTGTAATGGGGTACATTTTAGATAAAGGTACAATGGGACCATTAAGATTCATTAAGACAAAGTTATGGGCTTGTGGTTGACGATCTTTCGCATCGAGGATTTCTAGAGTATGTAGTGGAATGGAAGAAGTTAAACCTTGGTATTAAGAGAAGTGTGTGATAGCAGCATTATGGTCACAAGTAAGTGTAATGGATTCCTTGTCTTGAGATGGATGTAAAGTAACATACATTTTGTTGAGCGGTGAGTCTTGTATTCTAAGAAGTTGATTTGATGATAGACAATGAAAGATAAACCAAGCTGGAGCATGTGGACTAAGTGTAGGATGTTGAATATGTTATGTTGTAAGAGCTTATTGGGAGACAATGAGGATTATTTGTGGAAAGTCATCTAGACAAGTAACCCCAGTATGATGAAGGGTGTAGTAGGTATTGGTTTAGAAGAAAATTCCAATCATAAGTGTGTGGCAATGATAAGGTTCATCTTAAGTGCCTTTTTATTTGGATTGCAAGAGTAATATTGGCTTATTGGAAGTCTGGTTGTTATTTACCTCCTTGAGGAGTGTTTGGTTGGTTGATCTCGGAGTATAAACATTCACGCCGTGTTGGAGCTAAGGGTGTCTTAATTGTCATAAGTGTATCGTTGTGGATGTACAAATCGAGGATGGAGTTACAAGTTACCACAAGTCAGATTAGTAGTTTTGAAATTGGGATTTCTGAAGGTGTAGTGCGTAGTTGGTCATCTGAGGAGATATCATGGAAGTTAGACGTGTGGGAAAACCAACCTGGTAGACCATGCTCAGTTTAAGTAAGTCTGGGAAGTACCACTATTATGATTATGAATAACTATATGGAACGGACTTGGAAGAGACCTACTAAGTGGTGATCTGGAAGAGATTAGTTAGATATATGGTATATATTGGCAAGGTGTGAATTGGTTGGTCATGGTATGAAATTGATTAATTCATTCGGATTCATAGCCTTAGATGTAGACTCCCTGAGAATGGTGATGGATGTGTACGATGATACTTTACCGTATTGGAAGGATTCATGAGTTATACTTCCAAGAAGGGACGAGGATAAGATATTCCTGAAGTTAAACATGTAACTCGGACTGTATATGAGTAAGAGCATGAGCTAGGATTATGGAAGATGGGACAGGATGATTGAGATGAATGATTTTGGATACGAAGTGAAATGTTGTCGCTAGATGTGTGTGAAATATTGTGTGTGACTCTATGAGGTGTATGGACACTCATAGTTATGTTCTAGATTGCTTAAGTTCCTTAGAAGTGGTGTCTCGTTGATGATTTAAAGTTCCTTGATGGTGTTATGTTGTTTTGGTCGAGATCATGTGTCAGGAGAAATCTTGAATGAATCAAAGCCCTACAAGAGGATTTGATACGGAATATAGTAACCAGGACTGGATATTGTCAAACTAATTTGGTTTAGCTGCATCAAACACATGATGAATTTGGATGTTTTATGTTTTGTGGTTGTAACAATGTAACTCCTAGATACCTATCTTCTGATGAGTGTTGGTCTTATTCTGAACTTTTGTGAGTCATCAAGGAAGTTGTTCTACTAATGGAAGTCGGTAAGGTTCTTGTACCATTTTGGACGGTAGGCACTCTGAGGGTAAGTGTATTTCTTTGAAGATTGTTAGCTAACCAGTAGTGCCTAGGAATCCCAAGTGTTCCACTATTGGAATCAGAGTATCACAATGGAAGGTGACGAGAGAAAGAGCCCAATCAAGTCTATAGGGATCAGGGAGATAGTTACTCTTAAGAATGGAGGTAAGGATAAAAGTAAGACGATCTCGTGCTAATGGTTCTATCTCATTGGAGTAGTATGTGAGAAGTGAATTAGTAGGAGTAGAGGCTTGTAGCATGCATTATCAGATCAAGTAAGGTTGATGAGATTATCGATAGACGGATTACAAGTTGTCACATTTATTGAAGGCATAATAATAAAAGAGTAGTCAATATTGTTTGTGATCGGGGAATCAATAAATCTTCTTATGAAGGATTAATGAGTATTGATTAACCAAGTCCAGATAAGATGTTGTAATTATGTTTTGTGTAACTCAGTGAAAGAAAGGGAAGTCGTGGTTTCCGGGAGGAAAGCGACTAACTGATGTAGAGCAGAATATCAAATGAATTAAGTGGAAGCAAGTTTAAATGTCAATCCAATATCAGACTGAGATTGTGATGGAAATCAAGAAGTTTCAAGAGTTTATGAAGAAGGAAATTTGATAGCAAATACAAGTTAGAAGAATGAGTATGTCAGAGACTTGAAATCGAAGAGAGGTCAAGTGTTGGTCTAAGACGTTGATACAAGGATTGTTTGTTTGTTGAGTGAAGGAAATTCGGGGGCGAATTTCAATTTAAGGGGGGGAGAATGTAATATCCCATATTCCCTTAAATGCTCAATTAGTTGTCGGTTAAGACCAATTGAGTTCCTATGTACTATATCTTTTGTCATTTGTAACAATTGGAGCTCCTATGTGCTCTAAATGTTGTCAATTGGGACCAATAGAGTAACCGGTGAACTCTGAAGAGATTAATTATTAATAAAGAGACAAACCAATATTAATGAGTACAAGAGAGAACATTTTTGGTAACATTAATAATTGGTCAATTGGTGCTGGAAGATGAAATATCACTTAGGATATTTTATGTCACTACTTATTATTATATATATTATATATATTATGTAGTATTTTGTGTGGTGGAAAAGAAAAGAAGAAAAGGATAAGAAGAAGTAGGTAGGAGAGAGTGAGAGATATCAGAAAGAGGAAAAGAGAAAGAGAAAGAGAAAGAGGAAGAAGAGGAGAAGAAGAAAACTCATGGGAGAAGAAGAAGGAAGCCATGGAAGCACCATCATTTCATCTTCATCATCACCAACTTCATCTTCTTCTTCTACTAGGTGAGTTCTAGTTAGAAACTCTAGGTTTCTAGAAAAGTTAGGGTTGTAGAATCATAAACAATCATGAGTAATCCATGTTATGTGTTGATGTTTCTCTTGTTGTTATTGTTTTCATGAACATGTGCTTGATGTGCTCTTCATGATTGTTGTGATTACATGAGTTGTTATGGTTGTGTTTATGATGTTGAAAACCCTATTATACATGTACATATGAACTTGTTGTATTCATACTCCTCATCAGGCTATGTGTTGATATCATGTTGTTGTTGTTGAAATTGTGATACTTGGGTGTTTAATTTTGATGTGTTTTGTTGTTGAAGAATCCTGTCATATGAAATTGGTAGGTAAAAATGGTAGATGGAAAGGAAAAATAAAAGAAGTGGAGTTATTTAGGGAATAGAAACAGAATTCAATTCTGGAAAGAATATGTCACCAATGAGGTTCAAACCCAAGACCTCCTTAAAACTGTACAAGCCTTACCACTAGGCTAGAGAGGTTGTTGTTGAATACTTATGCAATGAATAAATATTAATCTAAATCTTGATTAAGATAGATTAATGAATTAATTGAGTGGTATATCTCCGTTTTGGATACGGAAGGATGCGTTAGAAAGATAACGTAAAGGACTATTATTATTGTTCCATGTTATAAAATATTATGTGATTTATAAATGCCATGAATTTTATCATGATGAAAATTAAATATTGTTGTTATGTGGAAGGTGAAATAACATGATTAAAAACCTTACCAAAGATGAGTGAGGAAACCTAGGAGAATAACTTGATTAATAACTTAGAAATATGATCTAGGTTATGGAACATGTGAGATATATGTATGAGAATACGGTATTCATTCGTACGATGCTTATGTGAGGTCGTGGGCAAATTGTTGCCATGATTGAGAATGAGACGCATTGTATGGAACATGCCATGTTATTATTTGTGTATCATGGTGAATGAAGTCACCTATGATTATGGAACATGGCATGTTATTATTTGTGTATCATGGTGAATGAACTCACCTGTGATTGATGAATTTATTATGGTTCGTGGAACCAATGATTATGGAACCGATCATGTATTCAGAATGTGTGTTTTCTGTGGTGGTACACATCTCTATTGGTATGCTTAGATGAGTAAGCATTGGGATGTGGGACCAATGATTCGAGCCTCAATTGGGTTTGAGCCCCAACCATGTCGGACATGGGGGAAAGGTGGACACCTAGGTGGGTTGAAGTCCCATACAGTGAGAGATACCCTAGGTGGGTTAGAGTCCCATACGGGTGACGGTCGCTTGAACTGGGGATTAAGCCTCATAGAGGACCCGATTTCCACCACGAAAGTCGAATCATACGAGCATGCATGAATCGGGCCTGGCTTAGACGTAAGTCCGTTCGGGAATTGATGCGTCGTGATCTGAATAATGATCGTGGTTGAGTTATGAGAACTCAGATGCATGTTGCCATACAATTGCAAGATAGTTCCCCATCGCTCAAGTCTTCGTTCCCTTGTTGACTTGAGTTGGATATGAGTTGAATATTGACTAGAAAACCCTGTAGAGCCGAGTGGACCCATAGGATAGGAGAACTCACTGAGATTATTATCTCATCCCATTATTGTTGTTATTTTTCAGGTAATACTTACAAGTTGAATATAAGAGCAACTGTTATGGATGTTTCAAGGGTTGCTGTTCATTATGATCTTCCGCTGTGGAGTTGTGTGCAATGAAGATATTGTACATAGTTCTTAGATTTTTATTGTTTAGGCGTTATTGTATAACATGTTCCATTGATGTTTTTAGTTTGGACATGTATATATATATATATATATATATATATATATATATATATATATATATATATATATATATATTGATGCCATTAGGCACTTATGTTGATATTAACACTTGTATGATATTATTCTAGATATATATTATATGGGATATTAACACTTGTATGATATTATTCTAGATATATATTATACGGGTTGTTACATAATGTATTCAATGATTCACATACATCAGTATATACTGACATGTTTGGCCACCCATGATTCACATACATCAGTATATACCGACATGTTTGGCCACCCATATGTAAAACACCCTTATCCCTATCTTCAAAAGAGGAGCCTTTAATTTAAAGATATTTGAAGATTAAATTTATTACATAACATAAGATTAAATGATATTTTAGTTTCTATAAAGTTTACATTTATTTAAGCTTATTCTCCATAAGTTTTATTTCTTATAACATCCCATGAAAATGAGATGACTTTCGAGTACAAGATTCAGAAAAGAAAAAGATAAAATACATTAAGCCAAATCCCGTCCATGAGATAGAATCCAAAGCGATTGATAGATCACTTGAATTTGCAGCTAAACTAATGCAACATTGAGCCGCACAATAAAATTTGAAGTGGTGTTGTAATTTGTTGCTACATGGAATTCAGTGTTGTAAATAAAAAACATTTGCTTTATTTTAGTCCCACATCGAAGAATAGTAGGTTATAGTGTTAATAATCAATGATTCTTCAGCTAGTAATGAGATATGATGAGTTGTTTAGTCTCGCATTAAATATGCGAGTTGGGTGTCTGCCCCAAGCTTGGATTCGACAATTGGGCAATCTCCTTTGACCAATCTGATATCTATAGTCCGAACCTAACAGGTGTAATTCTAGTTATTAAATGTTTTGTTATTTTTGAATTTGATTTTATGTAATTTATTCCATGTGTTTATTTTCTTATTAAATATTTTTAAATTTATTGTAAATGTTAAAAAAGCCAAACTTTTTACATGTCAAATTTACTATTTAATAATAAAAAATTAATAAGCACCCAAAATTGGATATTTAGAAAACTAAGTTATTTTTTTAATATTTACCACCTTGATCTGCTCGAATAATTTTAATATTATGTCCAATTGATTTTCTTCTTCATTTTGAATTTCTTGACCTTTTCAAAGGGTTTAGATTTGCGTATCACTAAATACACATAACCATATCTACTATAATCATCCATAAATATGATAAAGTACTAAATACCCCTAATGCCTAATGTATTCACTAATTCACATACATCAATATATACAGACATATTGGTCCACCCATATGTAAACAACCTTTATGTCTATCTTTTGAATGAGGAGCCATTAATTTAAAGATATTTGAAGATTAAATTTTATACATATATAAGATAAAATTTATAGTCCGAACCTAACGGGGGTAATTCTAGTTATAAAATGTTTTGTTATTTTTGAATTTGATTTTATGTAATTTATTCCATGTGTTTATTTTCTTATTAAATATTTTTAAATTTATTGTAAATGTTAAAAAAATGCCAAACTTTTTACATGACAAAATTACTATTTAAAAATAAAAAATTAATAAGCACCAAAAATTGGATATTTAGAAAACTAAGTTATTTTTTTAATATTTACCACCTTGATCTGCTCGAATAATTTTAATATTATGTCCAATTGATTTTCTTCTTCATTTTGAATTTCTTGACCTTTTCAAAGGGTTTAGATTTGCGTATCACTAAATACACATAACCATATCTACTATAATCATCCATAAATATGATAAAGTACTAAATACCTCTAATACCTAATGTATTCACTAATTCACATACATCAATATATACAGACATATTGGTCCACCCATATGTAAACAACCTTTATGTCTATCTTTTGAATGAGGAGCCATTAATTTAAAGATATTTGAATATTAAATTTTATACATATATAAGATAAAATTTATAGTCCGAACCTAACGGGGATAATTCTAGTTATAAAATGTTTTGTTACATTTGAATTTGATTTTATGTAATTTATTCCATGTGTTTATTTTCTTATTAAATATTTTTAAAATTTATTGTAAATGCTAAAAAAATGCCAAACCTTTTACATGACAAATTTAGTATTTAATAAAAAAATAAATAAGCACCAAAAATTGGATATTTAGAAAACTAAGTTAGTTTTTTAATGTTTACCACCTTGATCTGCTCGAATAATTTTAATATTATGTCCAATTGATTTTCTTCTTCATTTTGAATTTCTTGACCTTTTCAAAGGGTTTAGATTTGCGTATCACTAAATACACATAACCATATCTACTATAATCATCCATAAATATGATAAAGTACTAAATACCTCTAATGCCTAATGTATTCACTGATTCACATACATCAATATATACAGACATATTGGTCCACCCATATGTAAACAACCCTTATGTCTATCTTAAGAATGAGGAGTCATTAATTTAAAGACATTTGAAGATTAAATTTTATACATATATAAGATAAAATGATATTTTAGTTTCTATAAATTTTACATTTACTTAAGTTTAGTATCCATAAGTTTTATTTCTTATAACATCCCATGAAAATGAGACGACATTCGAGTACAACATTCAGAAAAGAAAAAGAAAAAATACATTAACCCAAATCTCGTCCATTAGATAGAACCAAAAGAGATTGATAGATCCCTTGAATCTGCAGCTAACCTAATACAACATTGAGTTGCACGACAAAATTGGAAGTGGTGTCGTTACTTGTTGGTACATAGAATTGAGTGTTGTAAACAGAAAACATGTACTTTATATTAGTCCTGCATCGAAGATCTGGAGTTATAGAAATACATGACCCCTATAAGAAAAGTAGATTATGGTGTTATTAATCAATGATTCTTCTGGCAATAATGAGATATGATGAGTGGTCTAGTCTCGCATTAAATATGTAAGTTCGGTGTCTTCCCCAAGCCTGGTTAGAACAATAGGGCACTCTCCTTTGACCAATTTGATCTCTATATCCCAAACTTAAAGGGGGTAAATCTAGTTATAAAATATTTTGTTACTTTTGAATTTAGTTTTATGTAATTTATTCCATGTGTTTATTTTCTTATAAAATATTTTTAAAATTTATTGTAAATGTTAAAAAAATGCCAAACTTTTACATGACAAACTTACTTGATTAATATAAAAAAATTAAATAAACACCAAAAATTGGACATTTAGAAAGCTAAACTATTTTTTAAATACTCAGAGTCTTGATCAGCTCGAATGATTTGAATATCCATGTCCAATTGATTTTTTTCTTCATTTTAAACTTCTTGAACTTTTCAAAGGATTTAGATTTGTGTATAATTAAATACGCATAACTATATCTACTATAATCATCATTAAATATGATGAAGTACTAAATACCTCTTATGTCGAATGTATTCAATGATTCACATACATCAGTATATACCGACATGTTTGGCCACCCATATGTAAAACACCCTTATTCTTATCTTCAAAAGAGGAGCCTTTAATTTAAAGATATTTGAAGATAAAATTTAATACATAACATAAGATTAAATGATATTTTAGTTTCTATAAAGTTTACTTTTATTTAACCTTATTCTCCATAAGTTTTATTTCTTATAACATCCCATGAAAATGAGATGACTTTCGAGTACAAGATTCAGAAAAGAAAAAGATAAAATACATTAAGCCAAATCTCGTCCATGAGATAGAACCCAAAGCGATTGATAGATCACTTGAATTTGCAGCTAAACTAATGCAACATTGTCCGTACAATAAAATTGGAAGTGGTGTTGTAATTTGTTGCTACATGGAATTCAGTGTTGTAAACCAAAAACATTTGCTTTATATTAGTCCCACATCGAAGAATAGTACGTTATAATGTTAATAATCAATGATTCTTCAACTAGTAGTGAGATATGATGAGTAGTTTAGTCTCGCATTAAATATGCGAGTTGGGTGTCTGCCCCAAGCTTGGATATGACAATTGGGCACTCTCCTTTGACCAATCTGATATCTTTAGTCCAAACCTAACGGGGGTAATTCTAGTTACAAAATGTTTTGTTATTTTTGAATTTAATTTTATGTAATGTATTCCATGTGTTTATTTTCTTATTAAATATTTTTAAAATTAATTGTAAATGTTAAAAAAATGCCAAACTTTTTAAATGACAAATTTACTGTTTCATAAAAAATATTAATAAGCACCAAAAATTGGATATTTAGAAAACTAAATTATTTTTTTAATATTTACCACCTTGATCTGCTCGAATAATTTTAATATTATGTCCAATTGATTTTCTTCTTCATTTTGAATTTCTTGACCTTTTCAAAGGGTTTATATTTGTGTATCATTAAATACACATAACCATATCTACTATAATCATCCATAACTATGATAAAGTATTAAATACCTCTAATGCCTAATGTATTCACTGATTCACATACATCAATATATACAGACATTGAGCCGCACAATAAAATTGGAAGTGGTGTTGTTATTTTTTGCTACATGGAATTCAGTGTTGTAAACAAAAAACATTTGCTTTATATTAGTCCCACATCGAAGATTTGGAGATATAGAAATACATGACCGCTATAAGAATAATAGATTGTAGTGTTATTAGTCAATGATTCTTCAGGCAGTAATGCGATATGATGAGTGGTCTAGTCTCACATTAAATATGTGAGTTGGTGTCTGCCCCAAGCCTGGTTACGACAATTGGGCACTCTCCTTTGACCAATCTGATCTCTATAGTTCAAACCTAAAGGGGGTAATTCTAGTTATAAAATGTTTTGTTACTTTTGAATTTAAGTTTATGTAATATATTCCATGTGTTTATTTTCTTATTACATATTTTTAAAATTTTATTGTAAATGTTAAAAAAATGTCAAACTTTTTACATGATAAATTTATTGTTTAATATAAAAAAAACCACCAAAAATTGGATATTTTGAAAACTAAATTGTTTTTTAATATTCACAACCTTGATCTACTCTAATGATTTTAATATTCATGTCCAATTGATTTTGTTCTTCATTTTGAATTTCTTGAAATATTCAAAGGATTTAGCTTTGTGTATCATTAAATACACATAACCATATCTACTATAATCATCAATAAATATGATGAAGTACTAAATACCTCTAATGCCTAATGTATTCAATGATTCACATACATTAATATATACAGACATGTTGGTCCACCCATGTAACAACCAGTATAATATATATCTAGAATAATATCATACAAGTATTAATAATTGGTATTGATCCAATATAAGTGCCTAATGGCATCAATATATATACATGTCCAAACTAAAAACATCAATGGAACATGTTATACAATAATGTCTGAACAATAAAATCTAAGAACTATGTGCAATATCTTCATTGCACACAACTCCACAACGGAAGATCATGATAAACAGCATCCCTTGAAACATCCATAAACAGCTTCTCTTATATTCAACCTGTAAGGATTGCCTGAAAAATAACAACAATAATGGGATGAGGCAATAATCTCAGTGAGTTCTCCTATCCTATGGGTCCACTCGGCTCTACAGGGTTCCTATTTGATTCTAACTCAAGTATATATGTGCATCACTCGCACCTTGTAACTAGGACTTGAGTAACCGAGGGATAAACGCAATGCATCGAAACATGTGACTTGAGTTCACATAACTCAACAAATCACTATTCGGATTCACGCAACGTCGATCCCCAACCAGACCTACATCTAGGCCAAGGCTTGGTTCACGCATGTCCGTATGATTCGACTTTCACGGTGGATATCAGGTTCCCCTGTGGGACTCAAACCCACTTTTAAGAACCATCGCTCGTTTGGGACTCGAACCCACTTTTAAGAACCATCTCTCGTATGGGACTCGAACCCACTTTGAGTATTTTTCACCATATGGGACTCTAACCCACTTCTAAGAGCCATCACTCGTATGGGTCTCGAACCCACTTTGAGTAATTTTCACCATATGGGACTCTAACCCACTTAGGTGTCCACCTTTCCCCAATGTCTGTTATGATTGGGACTCAAACCCAATTGAGGCGCGAATCATTGGTGCCACATCCCCACGTACCGCTTTACATAGCCTTGAAGTGGTATGTAATCATAACTAATTCCGAATACGTGATTAACTCTCGATAACCAATAGGGCTTTCGGAGCAATGCTCCTCACCAAAATATATCAAACGATTCTCATGACATCATATCAATTCTCATGGCATCATAACATGATCCATTCTCATACATAAATCACACATGTTTCATACAAAGCATATTGATTCACTTACCAAGTGGATACTCGTCCACGATACATACCTAGATACCGTTGCATCCAAGCATCATCGTATACTCATTTCCATAACCTATATTATCTTTCTAAGTTATTAATTGAGTTATTCTCCTAGGTTTCCTCACTCATCTTTGTAGAGTTTTAATCATATCATTTCACATCCAAACATATCAACCGTGTTTAACATCCATCATAATATAAGTCATAGAATTTGTAAGACACATAATATACTATAACATGGTATCATAATAATAGCCTTTTTCGTTATCTTACTAACGCATCTGTCCGTATCCAAAACGGAGTTATAATCCTTAATTAATTCATTAATCTATCTTAATCAAGATTTAGATTAACATTTATTCATTGCATAAGTATTCAACACAACATCTTTGGCCTAGTGGTAAGGCTTGTATCATTTCAAGGAGGTCTCGGGTTTGAACCCCATTGGTGACATATTTTAATTCATCAAATAATTAATTCAGGTCAATAGATTGATCAAATGACTCAATCGATTGAATGTAAAACACCTCACTTTCACCTGCATAATTTTTACTTCATTTTTTCACAACCAACCCCTTGGCATGGACATAAAACACATCAACAAACTTCTAAACAACAACCACATCATTGTATCACAATAATCCAACATATGCAAGAACACCCATAGAAATATCATCAATGAAGATTCATAGAAACTCATCATACTATCAACAATCTCACTATCAATTTCATGGTTTTACCAACCCTAATTTCTAAATCTAAAGTTCTATCTAGAACTCACCTTGGACACACACACACACAAACACACACACACACACACACACATATATATATATATATATATATATATATATATATATATATATATATATATATATATATATATATATATATATATATATATATTAATATTAGGTAGTAACATAAAATATCTCAATTGATATTTCATCTTCCAGTACCAATTGACAAATTATTAATGTTACCAAAAATGTCCTCTCTTGTACTTATAAATATCGGTCTGTCTCTTTATTAATAATTAATCTCTTCAGAGTTCACTGGTTACTCTATTGGTCCCAATTGACAACATTTATAGCACATAGGAGCTCCAATTGTTACAAATGATAATAGATAGAGTACATAGGAACTCAAATGATCTTAACTGACAACTAATTGAGCATCTAAGGGAATATGGGATATTACAACCCATATGTAAAACACCCTTATGTCTATCATAAAAATGAGGAGCCATTAATTTAAAGATATTTGAAGATTAAACTTTATACATATATAAGATTAAATGATATTTTAGTTTCTATAAAATTTACATTTACTTAAGTTTATTATCCATAAGTTTTATTTCTTATAACATCCCATGAAAATGAGACGGCATTCGAGTACAAGATTCAGAAAAGAAAAAGATAAAATACATTAAGTCAAATCTCGTCCATGAGATAGAACCCAAAGCGATTGATAGATCACTTGAATTTGCAGCTAAACTAATGCAACATTGAGCCGCACAGTAAAATTGGAAGTGGTGTTGTAATTTGTTGCTACATGGAACTCAGTGTTGTAAATAAAAAACATTTGCTTTATATTAGGCCCACATCGAAGAATAGTAGATTATAGTGTTAATAATCAATGATTCTTCAACTAGTAATGAGATATGATGAGTTTTTTAGTCTTGCATTAAATATGCGAGTTGGGTGTCTGCCCCAAGCTTGGATACGACAATTGGGCACTCTCCTTTGACCAATCTGATATCTATAGTCCAAACCTAACGGGGATAATTCTAGTTATAAAATGTTTTGTTACATTTGAATTTAATTTTATGTAATTTATTCCATGTGTTTATTTTCTTATTAAATATTTTTAAAATTTATTGTAAATGCTAAAAAAATGCCAAACCTTTTACATGACAAATTTAGTATTTAATAAAAAAATAAATAAGCACCAAAAATTGGATATTTAGAAAACTAAATTATTTTTTTAATGTTTACCACCTTGATCTGCTCGAATAATTTTAATATTATGTCCAATTGATTTTCTTCTTCATTTTGAATTTCTTGACCTTTTCAAAGGGTTTAGATTTGTGTATCATTAAATACACATAACCATATCTACTATAATCATCCATAACTATGATAAAGTATTAAATACCTCTAATGCCTAATGTATTCACTGATTCACATACATCAATATATACAGACATGTAGGTTCACCCATATGTAAAAAACCCTTATGTCTATCTTAAGAATGAGAAGCCATTAATTTAAAGATATTTGAAGATTAAATTTTATACATATATAAGATTAAATGATATTTTATTTTCTATAAATTTTACATTTACTTAAGTTTAGTATCCATAAGTTTTATTTCTTATAACATCCCATGAAAATGAGTCGACATTCGAGTAGAACACTCAGAAAAGAAAAAGATAAAATACATTAACCAAAATCTCGTCCATTAGATAGAACCAAAAGCGATTGATAGATCCCTTGAATCTGCAGCTAAACTAATACAACATTGAGTTGCACAACAAAATTGGAAGTGGTGTCGTTACTTGTTAGTACATGGAATTTAGTGTTGTAAACAGAAAACATGTACTTTATATTAGTTCTGCATCGAAGATCTGGAATTATAGAAATACATGACCCCTATAAGAATAGTAGATTATGGTGTTATTAATCAATGATTCTTCGGGCAATAATGAAATATGATGAGTGGTCTAGTCTCACATTAAATATGTAAGTTGGGTGTCTTCCCCAAGCCTGGTTAGGACAATAGGGCACTCTCCTTTGACCAATTTGATCTCTATAGACCACACCTAAAGGGGGTAAATCTAGTTATAAAATATTTTATTACTTTTGAATTTAGTTTTATGTAATTTATTCCATGTGTTTATTTTCTTATTAAATATTTTTAAAATTTATTGTAAATGTTAAAAAAATGCCAAACTTTTACATGACAAATTTACTTGATTAATATAAAAAAATTAAATAAACACCAAAAATTGGACATTTAGAAAGCTAAACTATTTTTTAAATACTCAGAGTCTTGATCAGCTCGAATGATTTGAATATCCATGTCCAATTGATTTTTTTCTTCATTTTAAACTTCTTGAACTTTTCAAAGGATTTAGATTTGTGTATAATTAAATACGCATAACTATATCTACTATAATCATCATTAAATATGATGAAGTACTAAATACCTCTTATGTCGAATGTAGTCAATGATTCACATACATCAGTATATACCGACATGTTTGGCCACCCATATGTAAAACACCCTTATTCTTATCTTCAAAAGAGGAGCCTTTAATTTAAAGATATTTGAAGATAAAATTTAATACATAACATAAGATTAAATGATATTTTAGTTTCTATAAAGTTTACTTTTATTTAACCTTATTCTCCATAAGTTTTATTTCTTATAACATCCCATGAAAATGAGATGACTTTCGAGTACAAGATTCAGAAAAGAAAAAGATAAAATACATTAAGCCAAATCTCGTCCATGAGATAGAACCCAAAGCGATTGATAGATCACTTGAATTTGCAGCTAAACTAATGCAACATTGAGCCGCACAATAAAATTGGAAGTGGTGTTGTAATTTGTTGCTACATGGAATTCAGTGTTGTAAATAAAAAACATTTGCTTTATATTAGTCCCACATCGAAAAATAGTACGTTATAATGTTAATAATCAATGATTCTTCAGCTAGTAGTGAGATATGATGAGTTGTTTAGTCTCGCATTAAATATGCGAGTTGGGTGTCTGCCCCAAGCTTGGATATGACAATTGGGCACTCTCCTTTGACCAATCTGATATCTTTAGTCCAAACCTAACGGGGGTAATTCTAGTTACAAAATGTTTTGTTATTTTTGAATTTAATTTTATGTAATGTATTCCATGTGTTTATTTTCTTATTAAATATTTTTAAAATTAATTGTAAATGTTAAAAAAATGCCAAACTTTTTAAATGACAAATTTACTGTTTCATAAAAAATATTAATAAGCACCAAAAATTGGATATTTAGAAAACTAAATTATTTTTTTAATATTTACCACCTTGATCTGCTCGAATAATTTTAATATTATGTCCAATTGATTTTCTTCTTCATTTTGAATTTCTTGACCTTTTCAAAGGGTTTATATTTGTGTATCATTAAATACACATAACCATATCTACTATAATCATCCATAACTATGATAAAGTATTAAATACCTCTAATGCCTAATGTATTCACTGATTCACATACATCAATATATACAGACATTGAGCCGCACAATAAAATTGGAAGTGGTGTTGTTATTTTTTGCTACATGGAATTCAGTGTTGTAAACAAAAAACATTTGCTTTATATTAGTCCCACATCGAAGATTTGGAGATATAGAAATACATGACCGCTATAAGAATAATAGATTGTAGTGTTATTAGTCAATGATTCTTCAGGCAGTAATGCGATATGATGAGTGGTCTAGTCTCACATTAAATATGTGAGTTGGTGTCTGCCCCAAGCCTGGTTACGACAATTGGGCACTCTCCTTTGACCAATCTGATCTCTATAGTTCAAACCTAAAGGGGGTAATTCTAGTTATAAAATGTTTTGTTACTTTTGAATTTAAGTTTATGTAATATATTCCATGTGTTTATTTTCTTATTACATATTTTTAAAATTTTATTGTAAATGTTAAAAAAATGTCAAACTTTTTACATGATAAATTTATTGTTTAATATAAAAAAAACCACCAAAAATTGGATATTTTGAAAACTAAATTGTTTTTTTAATATTCACAACCTTGATCTACTCTAATGATTTTAATATTCATGTCCAATTGATTTTGTTCTTCATTTTGAATTTCTTGAAATATTCAAAGGATTTAGCTTTGTGTATCATTAAATACACATAACCATATCTACTATAATCATCAATAAATATGATGAAGTACTAAATACCTCTAATGCCTAATGTATTCAATGATTCACATACATTAATATATACAGACATGTTGGTCCACCCATGTAACAACCAGTATAATATATATCTAGAATAATATCATACAAGTATTAATAATTGGTATTGATCCAATATAAGTGCCTAATGGCATCAATATATATACATGTCCAAACTAAAAACATCAATGGAACATGTTATACAATAATGTCTGAACAATAAAATCTAAGAACTATGTGCAATATCTTCATTGCACACAACTCCACAACGGAAGATCATGATAAACAGCATCCCTTGAAACATCCATAAACAGCTTCTCTTATATTCAACCTGTAAGGATTGCCTGAAAAATAACAACAATAATGGGATGAGGCAATAATCTCAGTGAGTTCTCCTATCCTATGGGTCCACTCGGCTCTACAGGGTTCCTATTTGATTCTAACTCAAGTATATATGTGCATCACTCGCACCTTGTAACTAGGACTTGAGTAACCGAGGGATAAACGCAATGCATCGAAACATGTGACTTGAGTTCACATAACTCAACAAATCACTATTCGGATTCACGCAACGTCGATCCCCAACCAGACCTACATCTAGGCCAAGGCTTGGTTCACGCATGTCCGTATGATTCGACTTTCACGGTGGATATCAGGTTCCCCTGTGGGACTCAAACCCACTTTTAAGAACCATCGCTCGTTTGGGACTCGAACCCACTTTTAAGAACCATCTCTCGTATGGGACTCGAACCCACTTTGAGTATTTTTCACCATATGGGACTCTAACCCACTTCTAAGAGCCATCACTCGTATGGGTCTCGAACCCACTTTGAGTAATTTTCACCATATGGGACTCTAACCCACTTAGGTGTCCACCTTTCCCCAATGTCTGTTATGATTGGGACTCAAACCCAATTGAGGCGCGAATCATTGGTGCCACATCCCCACGTACCGCTTTACATAGCCTTGAAGTGGTATGTAATCATAACTAATTCCGAATACGTGATTAACTCTCGATAACCAATAGGGCTTTCGGAGCAATGCTCCTCACCAAAATATATCAAACGATTCTCATGACATCATATCAATTCTCATGGCATCATAACATGATCCATTCTCATACATAAATCACACATGTTTCATACAAAGCATATTGATTCACTTACCAAGTGGATACTCGTCCACGATACATACCTAGATACCGTTGCATCCAAGCATCATCGTATACTCATTTCCATAACCTATATTATCTTTCTAAGTTATTAATTGAGTTATTCTCCTAGGTTTCCTCACTCATCTTTGTAGAGTTTTAATCATATCATTTCACATCCAAACATATCAACCGTGTTTAACATCCATCATAATATAAGTCATAGAATTTGTAAGACACATAATATACTATAACATGGTATCATAATAATAGCCTTTTTCGTTATCTTACTAACGCATCTGTCCGTATCCAAAACGGAGTTATAATCCTTAATTAATTCATTAATCTATCTTAATCAAGATTTAGATTAACATTTATTCATTGCATAAGTATTCAACACAACATCTTTGGCCTAGTGGTAAGGCTTGTATCATTTCAAGGAGGTCTCGGGTTTGAACCCCATTGGTGACATATTTTAATTCATCAAATAATTAATTCAGGTCAATAGATTGATCAAATGACTCAATCGATTGAATGTAAAACACCTCACTTTCACCTGCATAATTTTTACTTCATTTTTTCACAACCAACCCCTTGGCATGGACATAAAACACATCAACAAACTTCTAAACAACAACCACATCATTGTATCACAATAATCCAACATATGCAAGAACACCCATAGAAATATCATCAATGAAGATTCATAGAAACTCATCATACTATCAACAATCTCACTATCAATTTCATGGTTTTACCAACCCTAATTTCTAAATCTAAAGTTCTATCTAGAACTCACCTTGGACACACACACACACACACAAACACACACACACACACACACACACACATATATATATATATATATATATATATATATATATATATATATATTAATATTAGGTAGTAACATAAAATATCTCAATTGATATTTCATCTTCCAGTACCAATTGACAAATTATTAATGTTACCAAAAATGTCCTCTCTTGTACTTATAAATATCGGTCTGTCTCTTTATTAATAATTAATCTCTTCAGAGTTCACTGGTTACTCTATTGGTCCCAATTGACAACATTTATAGCACATAGGAGCTCCAATTGTTACAAATGATAATAGATAGAGTACATAGGAACTCAAATGATCTTAACTGACAACTAATTGAGCATCTAAGGGAATATGGGATATTACAACCCATATGTAAAACACCCTTATGTCTATCATAAAAATGAGGAGCCATTAATTTAAAGATATTTGAAGATTAAACTTTATACATATATAAGATTAAATGATATTTTAGTGTCTATAAAATTTACATTTACTTAAGTTTATTATCCATAAGTTTTATTTCTTATAACATCCCATGAAAATGAGATGGCATTCGAGTACAAGATTCAGATAAGAAAAAGAGAAAATACATTAAGCCAAATCTCGTCCATGAGATAGAACCCAGAGCGATTGATAGATCACATGAATCTACAGCTAAACTAATGCAACATTGAGCCGCATAATAAAATCGGAAGTGGTGTCGTAACTTGTTGTTACATGGAATTCAGTGTTGTAAACAAAAAACATTTGCTTTATATTAGTCCAACATCGAAGATCTGGAGATATAGAAATACATGACCGCTATAAGAATAGAAGATTATAGTGTTATTAATCAATGATTCTTCAGGCAGTAATGAGATATGATGAGTGGTCTGGTCTCACATTAAATATGCGAGTTGGGTGTCTGCTCCAAGCCTGGTTACGACAATTGGGCATTCTCGTTTGACCAATTTGATCTTGATAGCCCAAACCTAAAGGGGGTAAATCTAGTTATAAAATATTTTGTAACTTTTGAATTTAGTTTTATGTAATTTATTCCATGTGTTTATTTTCTTATTAAAAATTTTAAAAATTTATTGTAAATGTTAACTAATGCCAAATTTTTACATTACAATTTTACTTCTTTAATATATAAAATTTAATAAACACCAAAAATTGGATATTTAGATAACTAAACTATTTTTTAAATATTCACCACTTTGATCAGCTCGAATGCTTTGAATATTCATGTCCAATTGATTTTTTTCTTCATTTTAAATTTCTTGAACTTTTCAAAGGATTTAGATTTGGGTATCATTAAATACGGATAACTATATCTACTATAATCATCAATAAACATGATGAAGTACTAAATACCTCATATGCCTAATGTATTCAATGATTCACATACATCAATATATACAGACATGTTGGTCCACCCATATGTAAAACACCCTTATCTCTATCTTCAAAAGAGGAGCCATTAATTTAAAGATATTTGAAGATTAAATTTAATACATAACATAAGATTAAATGATATTTTAATTTCTATAAAATTTAAATTTATTTTAGTTTATTCTCCATAAGTTTTATTTCTTATAACATCCCATGAAAATGAGATGACTTTCGAGTACAAGATTCAGAAAAGCTAAAGATAAAATACATAAAGCAAATCTCGTCCATGAGATAGAACCCAAAGCGATTGATAGATAACTTGAATCTGTAGCTAAACTAATGCAACATTGAGCGCACACTAAAATTGAAAGTGGTGTCGTAACTTATTGCTACATGAAATTCAGTGTTGTAAACAAAACACATTTGCTTTATATTAGTCCCACATCGAAGATATGGAGATATAGAAATACATGACCTCTATAAGAATAATAGATTACAGTGTTATTAATCAATGATTCTTCAGTAATGATATATGATGAGTTGTCTAGTCTTGCATTAAATATGCGAGTTGTGTGTCTGCCCCAAGCCTGGTAACGACAATTGGGCACTCTCCTTTGACCAATTTAATCTCTATAGTTCAAACCTAAAGAGGTAATTCTATTTATAAAATGTTTTATTGGTTTTGAATTTAATTTTATCTAATTTACTCCATTTGTTTATTTTCTTATAAAATATTTTTTAAATTTATTGTAAATGTTTAAAAAATGCAAAACTTTTTACATGACAAATTTACTGTTTAATATAAAACAAAAATTAATAAGCACCAAAAATTAAATATTTAAAAAACTAAATTATTTTTTTTCATATTCACCCCCTTGATCTGCTCGAATGATTTAAATATTCATTTCCAATTGATTTTGTTCTTCATTTTTAATTTCTTGAACTTTTCAAAAGATTTAGATTTGTGTATCATTAAATACACAAAACCATATCTACTATAATTATAAATAAATATGATAAAGTCCTAAATACCTCTAATGCCTAATGTATGCCATGTGTTTATATTTCTATTAAATATTTTTAAAATTTATTATAAATGTTAAAAAAATGCCAAATTTTTACATGAATAATTTATTTGTTTAATATAAAAAAATTAATAAACACTAAAAATTGGATATTTAGAGAGTTAAACTATTTTTTAAATATTCACCACCTTGATCAGGTCGAATAATTTAAATATTCATGTCCAATTGATTTTTTTCTTCATTTTAAACTTCTTGAACTTTTCAAAGGATTTAGATTTGTGTATCATTGAATACGCATAACTATATCTATTATAATCATCAATAAATATGATGAAGTACTAAATACCTCTTATGCCTAATGTATTCAATGATTTACATACATCAATATTTACAGATATGTTGGTCCACACGTATGTAAAACACCCTTATCTCTATCTTCAAAAGAGGAGCCATTAATTTAAAGATATTTGAAGATTAAATTTAATACATAACATAAGATTAAATGAAATTTTAGTTTCTCTAAAATTTACATTTATTTAAGCTTATTATCCATAAGTTTTATTTCCTAAAACATCCCATGAAAATGAGATGACTTTCGACTACAAGATTCAGAAAAGAAAAAGATAAAATACATTAAGCCAAATCTCATCCATGAGATATAACCCCATGCGATTGATAGATCACTTGAATCTGCAGCTAAACTGATGCAAAATTGAGCCACACAATAAAATTGGAAGTTGTGTTGAAACATGTTATTACATGGAATTCAGTGTTGTAAACAAAAAACATTTGCATTATATCAGTCCCACATCGAAGATCTAGAGATGTAGAAATACATGACCGGTATAAGAATAGTAGATTATAGTGATATTAATCAATGGTTCTTCAAGCAGTAATGAGATATGATGAGTGGTCTTATCTCGCATTAAATTTGCGAGTTAGGTGTCTGCCCCAAGCCTGGTTACGACAATTGGGCACTCTCTTTGACCAATTTGATCTCTATAGTCCAAACCTAAAGGGGATAATTCTAATTATAAAATGGTTTGTTACTTTTGAATTTCATTTTATGTAATTTATTCCATGTGTTTATTTTCTTATTAAATATTTTTAAAATTTACTGTAAATGTTAAAAAAAAGTCAAACTTTTTACATCGAAAAATTTACTGTTTAATATTAAAAAAATTAATAAGCACCAAAAATTGGATATTTAGAAAACTAAATTAGTTTTTTAATAATCACCATGTTGATCTCCTCGAATGATATTAATATTCATGTCAAATTGATTGAACTTTTCAAAGGATTTAGATTTGTGTATCATTAAATACACATAACCATATCTACTATAATTATCAATAAATATGATGAAGTACTAAATACCTCTAATGCCTAATATATTCAATGATTCACATACATCAATATATACAGACATGATGGTCCACCCATATGTAAAACACCCTTATGTCTATCTTAAAAATGTGGAGCCATTAATTTAAAGATATTTGAAGATTGAATTTAATACATATATAAGATTAAATGATATTTTAGTTTCTATAAAATTTACATTTACTTAAGTTTATTATCCATAAGTTTTATTTCTTATAACATCCCATGAAAATGAGACGGCATTCGAGTACAAGATTCAGAAAAGAAAAAGATAAAATACATTAAGTCAAATCTCGTCCATGAGATAGAACCCAAAGCGATTGATAGATCACTTGAATCTTCAGCTAAACTAATGCAACATTGAGCCGCATAATAAAATTGGAAGTGGTGTTGTAACTTATTGCTACATGAAATTCAGTGTTGTAAACAAAAAACATTTGCTTTATATTAGTCCCACATCGAAGATATGGAGATATAGAAATACATGACCTCTATAAGAATAATAGATTACAGTGTTATTAATCAATGATTCTTCAGTAATGATATATGATGAGTTGTCTAGTCTTGCATTAAATATGCGAGTTACGTGTCTGCCCCAAGCCTGGTTACGACAATTGGGCATTCTCCTTTGACCAATCTGATCTCTATAGTTCAAACCTAAAGAGGTAATTCTAGTTATAAAATGTTTTATTGGTTTTGAATTTAATTTTATCTAATTTAGTCCATTTGTTTATTTTCTTATAAAATATTTTTTAAATTTATTGTAAATGTTTAAAAAATGCAAAACTTTTTACATGACAAATTTACTGTTTAATATAAAACAAAAATTAATAAGCACCAAAAATTAAATATTTAAAAGACTAAATTATCTTTTTTTCATATTCACCCCCTTGATCTGCTCGAATGATTTAAATATTCATGTCCAATTGATTTTGTTCTTCATTTTTAATTTCTTGAACTTTTCAAAAGATTTAGATTTGTGTATCATTAAATACACAGAACCATATCTACTATAATTATAAATAAATATGATAAAGTCCTAAATACCTCTAATGCCTAATGTATGCCATGTGTTTATTTTTCTATTAAATATTTTTAAAATTTATTATAAATGTTAAAAAAATGCCAAATTTTTACATGAATAATTTATTTGTTTCATATAAAAAAAATTAATAAACACAAAAATTGGATATTTAGAGAGTTAAACTATTTTTTAAATATTCACCACCTTGATCAGGTCGAATGATTTAAATATTCATGTCCAATTGATTTTTTTCTTCATTTTAAACTTCTTGAACTTTTCAAAGGATTTAGATTTGTGTATCATTGAATACGCATAACTATATCTATTATAATCATCAATAAATATGACGAAGTACTAAATACCTCTTATGCCTAATGTATTCAATGATTTACATACATCAATATTTACAGATATGTTGGTCCACACATATGTAAAACACCCTTATCTCTATCTTCAAAAGAGGAGCCATTAATTTAAAGATATTTGAAGATTAAATTTAATACATAACATAAGATTAAATGAAATTTTAGTTTCTCTAAAATTTACATTTATTTAAGCTTATTATCCATAAGTTTTATTTCCTAAAACATCCCATGAAAATGAGATGACTTTCGACTACAAGATTCAGAAAAGAAAAAGATAAAATACATTAAGCCAAATCTCATCCATGAGATATAACCCCATGCGATTGATAGATCACTTGAATCTGCAGCTAAACTGATGCAAATTGAGCCACACAATAAAATTGGAAGTTGTGTTGAAACATGTTATTACATGGAATTCAGTGTTGTAAACAAAAAACATTTGCATTATATCAGTCCCACATCGAAGATCTAGAGATGTAGAAATACATGACCGGTATAAGAATAGTAGATTATAGTGATATTAATCAATGGTTCTTCAAGCAGTAATGAGATATGATGAGTGGTCTTATCTCGCATTAAATTTGCGAGTTAGGTGTCTGCCCCAAGCCTGGTTACGACAATTGGGCACTCTCTTTGACCAATTTGATCTCTATAGTCCAAACCTAAAGGGGATAATTCTAATTATAAAATGGTTTGTTACTTTTGAATTTCATTTTAGGTAATTTATTCCATGTGTTTATTTTCTTATTAAATATTTTTAAAATTTACTGTAAATGTTAAAAAAAAGTCAAACTTTTTACATCGAAAAATTTACTGTTTAATATTAAAAAAATTAATAAGCACCAAAAATTGGATATTTAGAAAACTAAATTAGTTTTTTAATAATCACCATCTTGATCTCCTCGAATGATATTAATATTCATGTCAAATTGATTGAACTTTTCAAAGGATTTAGATTTGTGTATCATTAAATACACATAACCATATCTACTATAATTATCAATAAATATGATGAAGTACTAAATACCTCTAATGCCTAATATATTCAATGATTCACATACATCAATATATACAGACATGATGGTCCACCCATATGTAAAACACCCTTATGTCTATCTTAAAAATGTGGAGCCATTAATTTAAAGATATTTGAAGATTGAATTTAATACATATATAAGATTAAATGATATTTTAGTTTCTATAAAATTTACATTTACTTAAGTTTATTATCCATAAGTTTTATTTCTTATAACATCCCATGAAAATGAGACGGCATTCGAGTACAAGATTCAGAAAAGAAAAAGATAAAATACATTAAGTCAAATCTCGTCCATGAGATAGAACCCAAAGCGATTGATAGATCACTTGAATCTTCAGCTAAACTAATGCAACATTTAGCCGCATAATAAAATTGGAAGTGGTGTTGTAACTTATTGCTACATGAAATTCAGTGTTGTAAACAAAAAACATTTGCTTTATATTAGTCCCACATCGAAGATATGGAGATATAGAAATACATGACCTCTATAAGAATAATAGATTACAGTGTTATTAATCAATGATTCTTCAGTAATGATATATGATGAGTTGTCTAGTCTTGCATTAAATATGCGAGTTACGTGTCTGCCCCAAGCCTGGTTACGACAATTGGGCATTCTCCTTTGACCAATCTGATCTCTATAGTTCAAACCTAAAGAGGTAATTCTAGTTATAAAATGTTTTATTGGTTTTGAATTTAATTTTATCTAATTTACTCCATTTGTTTATTTTCTTATAAAATATTTTTTAAATTTATTGTAAATGTTTAAAAAATGCAAAACCTTTTACATGACAAATTTACTGTTTAATATAAAACAAAAATTAATAAGCACCAAAAATTAAATATTTAAAAGACTAAATTATTTTTTTTCATATTCACCCCCTTGATCTGCTCGAATGATTTAAATATTCATGTCCAATTGATTTTGTTCTTCATTTTTAATTTCTTGAACTTTTCAAAAGATTTAGATTTGTGTATCATTAAATACACAGAACCATATCTACTATAATTATAAATAAATATGATAAAGTCCTAAATACCTCTAATGCCTAATGTATGCCATGTGTTTATTTTTCTATTAAATATTTTTAAAATTTATTATAAATGTTAAAAAAATGCCAAATTTTTACATGAATAATTTATTTGTTTCATATAAAAAAAATTAATAAACACCAAAAATTGGATATTTAGAGAGTTAAACTATTTTTTAAATATTCACCACCTTGATCAGGTCGAATGATTTAAATATTCATGTCCAATTGATTTTTTTCTTCATTTTAAACTTCTTGAACGTTTCAAAGGATTTAGATTTGTGTATCATTGAATACGCATAACTATATCTATTATAATCATCAATAAATATGACGAAGTACTAAATACCTCTTATGCCTAATGTATTCAATGATTTACATACATCAATATTTACAGATATGTTGGTCCACACATATGTAAAACACCCTTATCTCTATCTTCAAAAGAGGAGCCATTAATTTAAAGATATTTGAAGATTAAATTTAATACATAACATAAGATTAAATGAAATTTTAGTTTCTCTAAAATTTACATTTATTTAAGCTTATTATCCATAAGTTTTATTTCCTAAAACATCCCATGAAAATGAGATGACTTTCGACTACAAGATTCAGAAAAGAAAAAGATAAAATACATTAAGCCAAATCTCATCCATGAGATATAACCCCATGCGATTGATAGATCACTTGAATCTGCAGCTAAACTGATGCAAAATTGAGCCACACAATAAAATTGGAAGTTGTGTTGAAACATGTTATTACATGGAATTCAGTGTTGTAAACAAAAAACATTTGCATTATATCAGTCCCACATCGAAGATCTAGAGATATAGAAATACATGACCGGTATGAGAATAGTAGATTATAGTGATATTAATCAATGATTCTTCAAGCAGTAATGAGATATGATGAGTGGTCTTATCTCACATTAAATTTGCGAGTTAGGTGTCTGCCCCAAGCCTGGTTACGACAATTGGGCACTCTCTTTGACCAATTTGATCTCTATAGTCCAAACCTAAAGGGGATAATTCTAATTATAAAATGTTTTGTTACTTTTGAATTTCTTTTTATGTAATTTATTCCATGTGTTTATTTTCTTATTAAATATTTTTAAAATTTACTGTAAATGTTAAAAAAAAGTCAAACTTTTTACATCGAAAAATTTACTGTTTAATATTAAAAAAATTAATAAGCACCAAAAATTGGATATTTAGAAAACTAAATTAGTTTTTTAATAATCACCATCTTGATCTCCTCGAATGATATTAATATTCATGTCCAATTGATTGAACTTTTCAAAGAATTTAGATTTGTGTATCATTAAATACACATAACCATATCTACTATAATTATCAATAAATATGATGAAGTACTAAATACCTCTAATGCCTAATATATTCAATGATTCACATACATCAATATATACAGACATGGTGGTCAACCCATATGTAAAACACCCTGATGTCTATCTTAAAAATGTGGAGCCATTAATTTAAAGATATTTGAAGATTGAATTTAATACATATATAAGATTAAATGATATTTTAGTTTCTATAAAATTTACATTTACTTAAGTTTAGTATCCATAAGTTTTATTTCTTATAACATCCCATGAAAATGAGACGACATTCGAGTACAAGATTCAGAAAAGAAAAAGATAAAATACATTAAGTCAAATCTCGTCCATGAGATAGAACCCAAAGCGATTGATAGATCACTTGAATCTTCAGCTAAACTAATGCAACATTGAGCCGCATAATAAAATTGGAAGTGGTGTTGTAACTTATTGCTACATGAAATTCAGTGTTGTAAACAAAAAACATTTGCTTTATATTAGTCCCACATCGAAGATATGGAGATATAGAAATACATGACTTCTATAAGAATAATAGATTACAGTGTTATTAATCAATGATTCTTCAGTAATGATATATGATGAGTTGTCTAGTGTTGCATTAAATATGCGAGTTACGTGTCTGCCCCAAGCCTGGTTACGACAATTGGGCATTCTCCTTTGACCAATCTGATCTCTATAGTTCAAACCTAAAGAGGTAATTCTAGTTATAAAATGTTTTATTGGTTTTGAATTTAATTTTATCTAATTTACTCCATTTGATTATTTTCTTATAAAATATTTTTTAAATTTATTGTAAATGTTTAAAAAATGCAAAACTTTTTACATGACAAATTTACTGTTTAATATAAAACAAAAATTAATAAGCACCAAAAATTAAATATTTAAAAAACTAATTTTTTTTTTCATATTCACCCCCTTGATCTGCTCGAATGATTTAAATATTCATGTCCAATTGATTTTGTTCTTCATTTTTAATTTCTTGAACTTTTCAAAAGATTTAGATTTGTGTATCATTAAATACACAGAACCATATCTACTATAATTATAAATAAATATGATAAAGTCCTAAATACCTCTAATGCCTAATGTATGCCATGTGTTTATTTTTCTATTAAATATTTTTAAAATTTATTATAAATGTTAAAAAAATGCCAAATTTTTACATGAATAATTTATTTGTTTAATATAATTTTTTTTTAATAAAATCCAAAATTTGGATATTTAGAGAGTTAAACTATTTTTTAAATATTCACCACCTTGAGCAGGTCGAATGATTTAAATATTCATGTCCAATTGATTTTTTTCTTCATTTTAAACTTCTTGAACTTTTCAAAGGATTTAGATTTGTGTATCATTGAATACGCATAACTATATCTATTATAATCATCAATAAATATGATGAAGTACTAAATACCTCTTATGCCTAATGTATTCAATGATTTACATACATCAATATTTACAGATATGTTGGTCCACACATATGTAAAACACCCTTATCTCTATCTTCAAAAGAGGAGCCATTAATTTAAAGATATTTGAAGATTAAATTTAATACATAACATAAGATTAAATGAAATTTTAGTTTCTCTAAAATTTACATTTATTTAAGCTTATTATCCATAAGTTTTATTTCTTAAAACATCCCATGAAAATGAGATGACTTTCGACTACAAGATTCAGAAAAGAAAAAGATAAAATACATTAAGCCAAATCTCATCCATGAGATATAACCCCATGCGATTGATAGATCACTTGAATCTGCAGCTAAATTGATGCAAAATTGAGCCACACAATAAAACTGGAAGTTGTGTTAAAACATGTTATTACATGGAATTCAGTGTTGTAAACAAAAAACATTTGCATTATATCAGTCCCACATCGAAGATCTAGAGATATAGAAATACATGACCGGTATAAGAATAGTAGATTATAGTGATATTAATCAATGATTCTTCAAGCAGTAATGAGATATGATGAGTGGTCTTATCTCGCATTAAATTTGCGAGTTAGGTGTCTGCCCCAAGCCTGGTTACGACAATTGGGCACTCTCTTTGACCAATTTGATCTCTATAGTCCAAACCTAAAGGGGATAATTCTAATTATAAAATGTTTTGTTATTTTTGAATTTTAATTTATGTAATTTATTCCATGTGTTTATTTTCTTATTAAATATTTTTAAAATTTATTGTAAATGTTAAAAAAAAGTCAAACTTTTTACATCAAAAAATTTACTGTTTAATATTAAAAAAATTAATAAGCACCAAAAATTGGATATTTAGAAAACTAAATTAGTTTTTTAATAATCACCATCTTGATCTCCTCGAATGATATTAATATTCATGTCCAATTGATTGAACTTTTCAAAGGATTTAGATTTGTGTATCATTAAATACACATAACCATATCTACTATAATTATCAATAAATATGATGAAGTACTAAATACCTCTAATGCCTAATATATTCAATGATTCACATACATCAATATATACAGACATGATGGTCCACCCATATGTAAAACACCCTTATGTCTATCTTAAAAATGTGGAGCCATTAATTTAAAGATATTTGAAGATTGAATTTAATACATATATAAGATTAAATGATATTTTAGTTTCTATAAAATTTACATTTACTTAAGTTTATTATCCATAAGTTTTATTTCTTATAACATCCCATGAAAATGAGACGGCATTCGAGTACAAGATTCAGAAAAGAAAAAGATAAAATACATTAAGTCAAATCTCGTCCATGAGATAGAACCCAAAGCGATTGATAGATCACTTGAATCTTCAGCTAAACTAATGCAACATTGAGCCGCATAATAAAATTGGAAGTTGTGTTGTAACTTATTGCTACAAGAAATTCAGTGTTGTAAACAAAAAACATTTGCTTTATATTAGTCCCACATCGAAGATATGGAGATATAGAAATACATGACCTCTATAAGAATAATAGATTACAGTGTTATTAATCAATGATTCTTCAGTAATGATATATGATGAGTTGTCTAGTCTTGCATTAAATATGTGAGTTACGTGTCTGCCCCAAGCCTGGTTACGACAATTGGGCACTCTCCTTTGACCAATCTGATCTCTATAGTTCAAACCTAAAGAGGTAATTCTAGTTATAAAATGTTTTATTGGTTTTGAATTTAATTTTATCTAATTTACTCCATTTGTTTATTTTCTTATAAAATATTTTTTAAATTTATTGTAAATGTTTAAAAAATGCAAAACTTTTTACATGACAAATTTACTGTTTAATATAAAACAAAAATTAATAAGCACCAAAAATTAAATATTTAAAAAACTAAATTATTTTTTTTCATATTCACCCCCTTGATCTGCTCGAATGATTTAAATATTCATGTCCAATTGATTTTGTTCTTCATTTTTAATTTCTTGAACTTTTCAAACGATTTAGATTTGTGTATCATTAAATACACAGAACCATATCTACTATAATTATAAATAAATATGATAAAGTCCTAAATACCTCTAATGCCTAATGTATGCCATGTGTTTATTTTTCTATTAAATATTTTTAAAATTTATTATAAATCTTAAAAAAATGCCAAATTTTTACATGAATAATTTATTTGTTTAATATAAAAAAAATTAATAAACACCAAAAATTGGATATTTAGAGAGTTAAACTATTTTTTAAATATTCACCACCTTGAGCAGGTCGAATGATTTAAATTTCATGTCCAATTGATTTTTTTCTTCATTTTAAACTTCTTGAACTTTTCAAAGGATTTAGATTTGTGTATCATTGAATACGCATAACTATATCTATTATAATCATCAATAAATATGATGAAGTACTAAATACCTCTTATGCCTAATGTATTCAATGATTTACATACATCAATATTTACAGATATGTTGGTCCACACATATGTAAAACACCCTTATCTCTATCTTCAAAAGAAGAGCCATTAATTTAAAGATATTTGAAGATTAAATTTAATACATAACATAAGATTAAATGAAATTTTAGTTTCTCTAAAATTTACATTTATTTAAGCTTATTATCCATAAGTTTTATTTCTTACAACATCCCATGAAAATGAGATGACTTTCGACTACAAGATTCAGAAAAGAAAAAGATAAAATACATTAAGCCAAATCTCATCCATGAGATATAACCCCATGCGATTGATAGATCACTTGAATCTGCAGCTAAACTGATGCAAAATTGAGCCACACAATAAAATTGGAAGTTGTGTTGAAACATGTTATTACATGGAATTCAGTGTTGTAAACAAAAAACATTTGCATTATATCAGTCCCACATCGAAGATCTAGAGATATAGAAATACATGACCGGTATAAGAATAGTAGATTATAGTGATATTAATCAATGATTCTTCAAGCAGTAATGAGATATGATGAGTGGTCTTATCTCGCATTAAATTTGCGAGTTAGGTGTCTGCCCCAAGCCTGGTTACGACAATTGGGCACTCTCTTTGACCAATTTGATCTCTATAGTCCAAACCTAAAGGGGATAATTCTAATTATAAAATGTTTTGTTATTTTTGAATTTGATTTTATGTAATTTATTCCATGTGTTTATTTTCTTATTAAGTATTTGTAAAATTTATTGTAAATGTTAAAAAAAAGTCAAACTTTTTACATCAAACAATTTACTGTTTAATATTAAAAAATTAATAAGCACCAAAATTGGATATTTAGAAAACTAAATTAGTTTTTTAATAATCACCATCTTGATCTCCTCGAATGATATTAATATTCATGTCCAATTGATTGAACTTTTCAAAGGATTTAGATTTGTGTATCATTAAATACACATAACATATCTACTATAATTATCAATAAATATGATGAAGTACTAAATACCTCTAATGCCTAATATATTCAATGATTCACATACATCAATATATACAGACATGATGGTCCACCCATATGTAAAACACCCTTATGTCTATCTTAAAAATGTGGAGCCATTAATTTAAAGATATTTGAAGATTGAATTTGATACATATATAAGATTAAATGATATTTTAGTTTCTATAAAATTTACATTTACTTAAGTTTATTATCCATAAGTTTTATTTCTTATAACATCCCATGAAATGAGACGGCATTCGAGTACAAGATTCAGAAAAGAAAAAGATAAAATACATTAAGTCAAATCTCGTCCATGAGATAGGACCCAAAGCGATTGATAGATCACATGAATCTTCAGCTAAACTAATGCAACCTTGAGCCACATAATAAAATTGGAAGTTGTGTTGTAACTTATTGCTACATGAAATTCAGTGTTGTAAACAAAAAACATTTGCTTTATATTAGTCCCACATCGAAGATATGGAGATATAGAAATACATGACCTCTATAAGAATAATAGATTACAGTGTTATTAATCAATGATTCTTCAGTAATGATATATGATGAGTTGTCTAGTCTTGCATTAAATATGCGAGTTACGTGTCTGCCCCAAGCCTGGTTACGACAATTGGGCACTCTCCTTTGACCAATCTGATCTCTATAGTTCAAACCTAAAGAGGTAATTCTAGTTATAAAATATTTTATTGGTTTTGAATTTAATTTTATCTAATTTACTCCATTTGTTTATTTTCTTATAAAATATTTTTTAAATTTATTGTAAATGTTTAAAAAATGCAAAACTTTTTACATGACAAATTTACTGTTTAATATAAAACAAAAATTAATAAGCACCAAAAATTAAATATTTAAAAAACTAAATTATTTTTTTTCATATTCACCCCCTTGATCTGCTCGAATGATTTAAATATTCATGTCCAATTGATTTTGTTCTTCATTTTTAATTTCTTGAACTTTTCAAAAGATTTAGATTTGTGTATCATTAAATACACAGAACCATATCTACTATAATTATAAATAAATATGATAAAGTCCTAAATACCTCTAATGCCTAATGTATGCCATGTGTTTATTTTTCTATTAAATATTTTAAAATTTATTATAAATCTTAAAAAAATGCCAAATTTTTACATGAATAATTTATTTGTTTAATATAAAAAAAATTAATAAACACCAAAATTGGATATTTAGAGAGTTAAACTATTTTTTAAATATTCACCACCTTGAGCAGGTCGAATGATTTAAATTTCATGTCCAATTGATTTTTTTCTTCATTTTAAACTTCTTGAACTTTTCAAAGGATTTAGATTTGTGTATCATTGAATACGCATAACTATATCTATTATAATCATCAATAAATATGATGAAGTACTAAATACCTCTTATGCCTAATGTATTCAATGATTTACATACATCAATATTTACAGATATGTTGGTCCACACATATGTAAAACACCCTTATCTCTATCTTCAAAAGAAGAGCCATTAATTTAAAGATATTTGAAGATTAATTTAATACATAACATAAGATTAAATGAAATTTTAGTTTCTCTAAAATTTACATTTATTTAAGCTTATTATCCATAAGTTTTATTTCTTACAACATCCCATGAAAATGAGATGACTTTCGACTACAAGATTCAGAAAAGAAAAAGATAAAATACATTAAGCCAAATCTCATCCATGAGATATAACCCCATGCGATTGATAGATCACTTGAATCTGCAGCTAAACTGATGCAAAATTGAGCCACACAATAAAATTGGAAGTTGTGTTGAAACATGTTATTACATGGAATTCAGTGTTGTAAACAAAAAACATTTGCATTATATCAGTCCCACATCGAAGATCTAGAGATATAGAAATACATGACCGGTATAAGAATAGTAGATTATAGTGATATTAATCAATGATTCTTCAAGCAGTAATGAGATATGATGAGTGGTCTTATCTCGCATTAAATTTGCGAGTTAGGTGTCTGCCCCAAGCCTGGTTACGACAATTGGGCACTCTCTTTGACCAATTTGATCTCTATAGTCCAAACCTAAAGGGGATAATTCTAATTATAAAATGTTTTGTTATTTTTGAATTTGATTTTATGTAATTTATTCCATGTGTTTATTTTCTTATTAAGTATTTGTAAAATTTATTGTAAATGTTAAAAAAAAGTCAAACTTTTTACATCAAACAATTTACTGTTTAATATTAAAAAAATTAATAAGCACCAAAAATTGGATATTTAGAAAACTAAATTAGTTTTTTAATAATCACCATCTTGATCTCCTCGAATGATATTAATATTCATGTCCAATTGATTGAACTTTTCAAAGGATTTAGATTTGTGTATCATTAAATACACATAACATATCTACTATAATTATCAATAAATATGATGAAGTACTAAATACCTCTAATGCCTAATATATTCAATGATTCACATACATCAATATATACAGACATGATGGTCCACCCATATGTAAAACACCCTTATGTCTATCTTAAAAATGTGGAGCCATTAATTTAAAGATATTTGAAGATTGAATTTGATACATATATAAGATTAAATGATATTTTAGTTTCTATAAAATTTACATTTACTTAAGTTTATTATCCATAAGTTTTATTTCTTATAACATCCCATGAAATGAGACGGCATTCGAGTACAAGATTCAGAAAAGAAAAAGATAAAATACATTAAGTCAAATCTCGTCCATGAGATAGGACCCAAAGCGATTGATAGATCACATGAATCTTCAGCTAAACTAATGCAACCTTGAGCCACATAATAAAATTGGAAGTTGTGTTGTAACTTATTGCTACATGAAATTCAGTGTTGTAAACAAAAAACATTTGCTTTATATTAGTCCCACATCGAAGATATGGAGATATAGAAATACATGACCTCTATAAGAATAATAGATTACAGTGTTATTAATCAATGATTCTTCAGTAATGATATATGATGAGTTGTCTAGTCTTGCATTAAATATGCGAGTTACGTGTCTGCCCCAAGCCTGGTTACGACAATTGGGCACTCTCCTTTGACCAATCTGATCTCTATAGTTCAAACCTAAAGAGGTAATTCTAGTTATAAAATATTTTATTGGTTTTGAATTTAATTTTATCTAATTTACTCCATTTGTTTATTTTCTTATAAAATATTTTTTAAATTTATTGTAAATGTTTAAAAAATGCAAAACTTTTTACATGACAAATTTACTGTTTAATATAAAACAAAAATAATAAGCACCAAAAATTAAATATTTAAAAAACTAAATTATTTTTTTTCATATTCACCCCTTGATCTGCTCGAATGATTTAAATATTCATGTCCAATTGATTGAACTTTTCAAAGGATTTAGATTTGTGTATCATTGAATACGCATAACTATATCTATTATAATCATCAATAAATATGATGAAGTACTAAATACCTCTTATGCCTAATGTATTCAATGATTTACATACATCAATATTTACAGATATGTTGGTCCACACATATGTAAAACACCCTTATCTCTATCTTCAAAAGAAGAGCCATTAATTTAAAGATATTTGAAGATTAAATTTAATACATAACATAAGATTAAATGAAATTTTAGTTTCTCTAAAATTTACATTTATTTAAGCTTATTATCCATAAGTTTTATTTCTCACAACATCCCATGAAAATGAGATGACTTTCGACTACAAGATTCAGAAAAGAAAAAGATAAAATACATTAAGCCAAATCTCATCCATGAGATATAACCCCATGCGATTGATAGATCACTTGAATCTGCAGCTAAACTGATGCAAAATTGAGCCACACAATAAAATTGGAAGTTGTGTTGAAACATGTTATTACATGGAATTCAGTGTTGTAAACAAAAAACATTTGCATTATATCAGTCCCACATCGAAGATCTAGAGATATAGAAATACATGACCGGTATAAGAATAGTAGATTATAGTGATATTAATCAATGATTCTTCAAGCAGTAATGAGATATGATGAGTGGTCTTATCTCGCATTAAATTTGCGAGTTAGGTGTCTGCCCCAAGCCTGGTTACGACAATTGGGCACTCTCTTTGACCAATTTGATCTCTATAGTCCAAACCTAAAGGGGATAATTCTAATTATAAAATGTTTTGTTATTTTTGAATTTGATTTTATGTAATTTATTCCATGTGTTTATTTTCTTATTAAGTATTTGTAAAATTTATTGTAAATGTTAAAAAAAAGTCAAACTTTTTACATCAAACAATTTACTGTTTAATATTAAAAAAATTAATAAGCACCAAAAATTGGATATTTAGAAAACTAAATTAGTTTTTTAATAATCACCATCTTGATCTCCTCGAATGATATTAATATTCATGTCCAATTGATTGAATACTTTTCAAAGGATTTAGATTTGTGTATCATTAAATACACATAACATATCTACTATAATTATCAATAAATATGATGAAGTACTAAATACCTCTAATGCCTAATATATTCAATGATTCACATACATCAATATATACAGACATGATGGTCCACCCATATGTAAAACACCCTTATGTCTATCTTAAAAATGTGGAGCCATTAATTTAAAGATATTTGAAGATTGAATTTGATACATATATAAGATTAAATGATATTTTAGTTTCTATAAAATTTACATTTACTTAAGTTTATTATCCATAAGTTTTATTTCTTATAACATCCCATGAAAATGAGACGGCATTCGAGTACAAGATTCAGAAAAGAAAAAGATAAAATACATTAAGTCAAATCTCGTCCATGAGATAGAACCCAAAGCGATTGATAGATCACATGAATCTTCAGCTAAACTAATGCAACCTTGAGCCACATAATAAAATTGGAAGTTGTGTTGTAACTTATTGCTACATGAAATTCAGTGTTGTAAACAAAAAACATTTGCTTTATATTAGTCCCACATCGAAGATATGGAGATATAGAAATACATGACCTCTATAAGAATAATAGATTACAGTGTTATTAATCAATGATTCTTCAGTAATGATATATGATGAGTTGTCTAGTCTTGCATTAAATATGCGAGTTAGGTGTCTGCCCCAAGCCTGGTTACGACAATTGGGCACTCTCTTTGACCAATTTGATCTCTATAGTCCAAACCTAAAGGGGATAATTCTAATTATAAAATGTTTTGTTATTTTTGAATTTGATTTTATGTAATTTATTCCATGTGTTTATTTTCTTATTAAATATTTTTAAAATTTATTGTAAATGTTAAAAAAAAGTCAAACTTTTTACATCAAAAAATTTACTGTTTAATATTAAAAAAATTAATAAGCACCAAAAATTGGATATTTAGAAAACTAAATTAGTTTTTTAATAATCACCATCTTGATCTCCTCGAATGATATTAATATTCATGTCCAATTGATTGAACTTTTCAAAGGATTTGGATTTGTGTATCATTAAATACACATAACATATCTACTATAATTATCAATAAATATGATGAAGTACTAAATACCTCTAATGCCTAATATATTCAATGATTCACATACATCAATATATACAGACATGATGGTCCACCCATATGTAAAACACCCTTATGTCTATCTTAAAACTGTGGAGCCATTAATTTAAAGATATTTGAAGATTGAATTTGATACATATATAAGATTAAATGATATTTTAGTTTCTATAAAATTTACATTTACTTAAGTTTATTATCCATAAGTTTTATTTCTTATAACATCCCATGAAAATGAGACGGCATTCGAGTACAAGATTCAGAAAAGAAAAAGATAAAATACATTAAGTCAAATCTCGTCCATGAGATAGAACCCAAAGCGATTGATAGATCACTTGAATCTTCAGCTAAACTAATGCAACATTGAGCCGCATAATAAATTGGAAGTGGTGTTGTAACTTATTGCTACATGAAATTCAGTGTTGTAAACAAAAAACATTTGCTTTATATTAGTCCCACATCGAAGATATGGAGATATAGAAATACATGACCTCTATAAGAATAATAGATTACAGTGTTATTAATCAATGATTCTTCAGTAATGATATATGATGAGTTGTCTAGTCTTGCATTAAATATGTGAGTTGCGTGTCTGCCCCAAGCCTGGTTACGACAATTGGGCACTCTCCTTTGACCAATTTGATCTCTATAGTTCAAACCTAAAGATGTAATTCTAGTTATAAAATGTTTTATTGGTTTTGAATTTAATTTTATCTAATTTACTCCATTTGTTTATTTTCTTATAAAATATTTTTTAAATTTATTGTAAATGTTTAAAAAATGCAAAACTTTTGACATGACAAATTTACTGTTTAATATAAAACAAAAATTAATAAGCACCAAAAATTAAATATTTAAAAATCTAAATTTTTTTTTTCATATTCACCCCCTTGATCTGCTCGAATGATTTAAATATTCATGTCCAATTGATTTTGTTCTTCATTTTTAATTTCTTGAACTTTTCAAAAGATTTAGATTTGTGTATCATTAAATACACAAAACCATATCTACTATATTTATAAATAAATATGAGAAAGTCCTAAATACCTCTAATGCCTAATGTATGCCATGTGTTTATTTTTCTATTAAATTTTTAAAATTGATTATAAATGTTAAAAAAATGCCAAATTTTTACATGAATAATTTATTTGTTTAATATAAAAAAAATTAATAAACACCAAAATTGGATATTTAGAGAGTTAAACTATTTTTTAAATATTCACCACCTTGATCAGGTCGAATGATTTAAATATTCATGTCCAATTGATTTTTTTCTTCATTTTAAACTTCTTGAACTTTTCAAAGGATTTAGATTTGTGTATCATTGAATACGCATAACTATATCTATTATAATCATCAACAATATGATGAAGTACTAAATACCTCTTATGCCTAATGTATTCAATGATTTACATACATCAATATTTACAGATATGTTGGTCCACACATATGAAAACACCCTTATCTCTATCTTCAAAAGAGGAGCCATTAATTTAAAGATATTTGAAGATTAAATTTAATACATAACATAAGATTAAATGAAATTTTAGTTTCTCTAAAATTTACATTTATTTAAGCTTATTATCCATAAGTTTTATTTCTTAAAACATCCCATGAAAATGAGATGACTTTCGACTACAAGATTCAGAAAGAAAAAGATAAAATACATTAAGCCAAATCTCATCCATGAGATATAACCCCATGCGATTGATAGATCACTTGAATCTGCAGCTAAACTGATGCAAAATTGAGCCACACAATAAAATTGGAAATTGTGCTGAAACGTTTTATTACATGGAATTCAGTGTTGTAAACAAAAACATTTGCATTATATCAGTCCCACATCGAAGATCTAGAGATATAGAAATACATGACCGGTATAAGAATAGTAGATTATAGTGATATTAATCAATGATTCTTGAAGCAGTAATGAGATATGATGAGTGGTCTAATCTCGCATTAAATTTGCGAGTTAGGTGTCTGCCCCAAGCCTGGTTACGACAATTGGGCACTCTCTTTGACCAATTTGATCTCTATTGTCCAAACCTAAAGGGGATAATTCTAATTATAAAATTTTTTCTTACTTTTGAATTTCATTTTATGTAATTTATTCCATGTGTTTATTTTCTTATTAAATATTTTTAAAATTTGTTGTAAATGTTAAAAAAAGTCAAACATTTTACATGGAAAAATTTACTGTTTAATATAAAAAAATTAATAAGCACCAAAAATTGGATATTTAGAAAACTAAATTAGTTTTTTAATAATCACCATCTTGATCTCCTCGAATGATATTAATATTCATGTCCAATTGATTGAACTTTTCAAAGGATTTAGATTTGTGTATCATTAAATACACATAACCATATCTACTATAATTATCAATAAATATGATGAAGTACTAAATACCTCTAATGCCTAATATATTCAATGATTCACCTACATCAATATATACAGACATGATGGTCCACCCATATGTAAAACACCCTTATGTCTATCTTAAAATGTGGAGCCATTAATTTAAAGATATTTGAAGATTGAATTTAATACATATATAAGATTAAATGATATTTTAGTTTCTATAAAATTTACATTTACTTAAGTTTATTATCCATAAGTTTTATTTCTTATAACATCCCATGAAAATGAGACGGCATTCGAGTACAAGATTCAGAAAAGAAAAAGATAAAATACATTAAGTCAAATCTCGTCCATGAGATAGAACCCAAAGCGATTGATAGATCACTTGAATCTTCAGCTAAACTAATGCAACATTGAGCCACATAATAAAATTGGAAGTTGTGTTGTAACTTATTGCTACATGAAATTCAGTGTTGTAAACAAAAAACATTTGCTTTATATTAGTCCCACATCGAAGATATGGAGATATAGAAATACATGACCTCTATAAGAATAATAGATTACAATGTTATTAATCAATGATTCTTCAGTAATGATATATGATGAGTTGTCTAGTCTTGCATTAAATATGCGAGTTATGTGTCTGCCCCAAGCCTGGTTACGACAATTGGGCACTCTCCTTTGACCAATCTGATCTCTATAGTTCAAACCTAAAGAGGTAATTCTAGTTATAAAATGTTTTATTGGTTTTGAATTTAATTTTATCTAATTTACTCCATTTGTTTATTTTCTTATAAAATATTTTTTAAATTTATTGTAAATGTTTAAAAAATGCAAAACTTTTTACATGACAAATTTACTGTTTAATATAAAACAAAAATAATAAGCACCAAAAATTAATATTTAAAAAACTAAATATTTTTTTTTCATATTCACCCCCTTGATCTGCTCGAATGATTTAAATATTCATGTCCAATTGATTTTGTTCTTCATTTTTAATTTCTTGAACTTTTCAAAAGATTTAGATTTGTGTATCATTAAATACACAGAACCATATCTACTATAATTATAAATAAATATGATAAAGTCCTAAATACCTCTAATGCCTAATGTATGCCATGTGTTTATTTTTCTATTAAATATTTTTAAAATTTATTATAAATGTTAAAAAAATGCCAAATTTTTACATGAATAATTTATTTGTTTAATATAAAAAAATTAAAAACACCAAAAATTGGATATTTAGAGAGTTAAACTATTTTTTAAATATTCACCACCTTGAGCAGGTCGAATGATTTAAATATTCATGTCCAACTGATTTTTTTCTTCATTTTAAACTTCTTGAACTTTTCAAAGGATTTAGATTTGTGTATCATTGAATACGCATAACTATATCTATAATAATCATCAATAAATATGATGAAGTACTAAATACCTCTTATGCCTAATGTATTCAATGATTTACATACATCAATATTTACAGATATGTTGGTCCACACATATGTAAAACACCCTTATCTCTATCTTCAAAAGAGGAGCCATTAATTTAAAGATATTTGAAGATTAAATTTAATACATAACATAAGATTAAATGAAATTTTAGTTTCTCTAAAATTTACATTTATTTAAGCTTATTATCCATAAGTTTTATTTCTTAAAACATCCCATGAAAATGAGATGACTTTCGACTACAAGATTCAGAAAAGAAAAGATAAAATACATTAAGCCAAATCTCATCCATGAGATATAACCCCATGCGATTGATAGATCACTTGAATCTGCAGCAAAACTGATGCAAAATTGAGCCACACAATAAATTGGAAATTGTGTTGAAATGTTTTATTACATGGAATTCAGTGTTGTAAACAAAAAACATTTGCATTATATCAGTCCCACATCGAAGATCTAGAGATATAGAAATACATGACCGGTATAAGAATAGTAGATTATAGTGATATTAATCAATGATTCTTCTAGCAGTAATGAGATATGATGAGTGGTCTAATCTCGCATTAAATTTGCGAGTTAGGTGTCTGCCCCAAGCCTGGTTACGACAATTGGGCACTCTCTTTGACCAATTTGATCTCTATAGTCCAAACCTAAAGGGGATAATTCTAATTATAAAATTTTTTGTTACTTTTGAATTTCATTTTATGTAATTTATTCCATTTGTTTATTTTCTTATTAAATATTTTTAAAATTTGTTTTAAATGTTAAGAAAAAGTCAAACTTTTTACATCAAAAAATTTACTGTTTAATATTAAAAAAATTAATAAGCACCAAAAATTGGATATTTAGATAACTAAATTAGTTTTTTAATAATCACCATCTTGATCTCCTCGAATGATATTAATATTCATGTCCAATTGATTGAACTTTTCAAAGGATTTAGATTTGTGTATCATTAAATACACATAACCATATCTACTATAATTATCAATAAATATGATGAAGTACTAAATACCTCTAATGCCTAATATATTCAATGATTCACATACATCAATATATACAGACATGATGGTCCACCCATATGTAAAACACCCTTATGTCTATCTTAAAAATGTGGAGCCATTAATTTAAAGATATTTGAAGATTGAATTTAATACATATATAAGATTAAATGATATTTTAGTTTCTATAAAATTTACATTTACTTAAGTTTATTATCCATAAGTTTTATTTCTTATAACATCCCATGAAAATGAGACGGCATTCGAGTACAAGATTCAGAAAAGAAAAAGATAAAATACATTAAGTCAAATCTCGTCCATGAGATAGAACCCAAAGCGATTGATAGATCACTGAATCTTCAGCTAAACTAATGCAACATTGAGCCGCATAATAAAATTGGAAGTTGTGTTGTAACTTATTGCTACATGAAATTCAGTGTTGTAAACAAAAAACATTTGCTTTATATTAGTCCCACATCGAAGATATGGAGATATAGAAATACATGACCTCTATAAGAATAATAGATTACAGTGTTATTAATCAATGATTCTTCAGTAATGATATATGATGAGTTGTCTAGTCTTGCATTAAATATGCGAGTTACGTGTCTGCCCCAAGCCTGGTTACGACAATTGGGCACTCTCCTTTGACCAATCTGATCTCTATAGTTCAAACCTAAAGAGGTAACTCTAGTTATAAAATGTTTTATTGGTTTTGAATTTAATTTTATCTAATTTACTCCATTTGTTTATTTTCTTATAAAATATTTTAAATTTATTGTAAATGTTTAAAAATGCAAAACTTTTTACAAGACAAATTTACTGTTTAATATAAAACAAAAATTATAAGCACCAAAATTAAATATTTAAAAACTAAATTATTTTTTTCATATTCACCCCCTTGATCTGCTCGAATGATTTAAATATTCATGTCCAATTGATTTTGTTCTTCATTTTTAATTTCTTGAACTTTTCAAAAGATTTAGATTTGTGTATCATTAAATACACAGAACCATATCTACTACAATTATAAATAAATATGATAAAGTCCTAAATACCTCTAATGCCTAATGTATGCCATGTGTTTATTTTTCTATTAAATATTTTTAAAATTTATTATAAATGTTAAAAAAATGCCAAATTTTTACATGAATAATTTATTTGTTTAATATAAAAAAAATTTAATAACACCAAAAATTGGATATTTAGAGAGTTAAACTATTTTTTAAATATTCACCACCTTGAGCAGGTCGAATGATTTAAATATTCATGTCCAACTGATTTTTTTCTTCATTTTAAACTTCTTGAACTTTTCAAAGGATTTAGATTTGTGTATCATTGAATACGCATAACTATATCTATTATAATCATCCATAAATATGATGAAGTACTAATACCTCATATGCCTAATGTATTCAATGATTTACATACATCAATATTTACAGATATGTTGGTCCACACATATGTAAAACACCTTATCTCTATCTTCAAAAGAGGAGCCATTAATTTAAAGATATTTGAGATTAAATTTAATACATAACATAAGATTAAATGAAATTTTAGTTTCTCTAAAATTTACATTATTTTAAGCTTATTATCCATAAGTTTTATTTCTTAAAACATCCCATGAAAATGAGATGACTTTCGACTACAAGATTCAGAAAAGAAAAAGATAAAATACATTAAGCCAAATCTCATCCATGAGATATAACCCCATGCGATTGATAGATCACTTGAATCTGCAGCAAAACTGATGCAAAATTGAGCCACACAATAAATTGGAAATTGTGTTGAAACGTTTTATTACATGGAATTCAGTGTTGTAAACAAAAAACATTTGCATTATATCAGTCCCACATCGAAGATCTAGATATAGAAATACATGACCGGTATAAGAATAGTAGATTATAGTGATATTAATCAATGATTCTTCAAGCAGTAATGAGATATGATGAGTGGTCTAATCTCGCATTAAATTTGCGAGTTAGGTGTCTGCCCCCAAGCCTGGTTACGACAATTGGGCACTCTCTTTGACCAATTTGATCTCTATAGTCCAAACCTAAAGGGAAATTCTAATTATAAAATTTTTTGTTACTTTTGAATTTCATTTTATGTAATTTATTCCATTTGTTTATTTTCTTATTAAATATTTTTAAAATTTGTTGTAAATGTTAAAAAAAAGTCAACTTTTTACATCAAAAAATTTACTGTTTAATATTAAAAAAATTAATAAGCACCAAAAATTGGATATTTAGATAACTAAATTAGTTTTTTAATAATCACCATCTTGATCTCCTCGAATGATATTAATATTCATGTCCAATTGATTGAACTTTTCAAAGGATTTAGATTTGTGTATCATTAAATACACATAACCATATCTACTATAATTATCAATAAATATGATGAAGTACTAAATACCTCTAATGCCTAATATATTCAATGATTCATATACATCAATATATACAGACATGTTGGTCCACCCCATATGTAAAACACCTTTATGTCTATCTTAAAAATGTGGAGCCATTAATTTAAAGATATTTGAAGATTGAATTTAATACATATATAAGATTAAATGATATTTTAGTTTCTATAAAATTTACATTTACTTAAGTTTATTATCCATAAGTTTTATTTCTTATAACATCCCATGAAAATGAGACGGCATTCGAGTACAAGATTCAGAAAAGAAAAAGATAAAATACATTAAGTCAAATCTCGTCCATGAGATAGAACCCAAAGCGATTGATAGATCACTTTAATCTTCAGCTAAACTAATGCAACATTGAGCCGCATAATAAATTGGAAGTGGTGTTGTAACTTATTGCTACATGAAATTCAGTGTTGTAAACAAAAAACATTTGCTTTATATTAGTCCCACATCGAAGATATGGAGATATAGAAATACATGACCTCTAAAAGAATAATAGATTTCAGTGTTAGTAAGAGCATGAGCTAAGGTTATGGAAGATGGGACAGAATGATTGAGATGAATGATTTTGGATACAAGTGAAATGTTATCTCTAGATGTGTATGGAATATTTTGTGTGACTCTACGAGATGTATGGACACTCATAGTTATGTTCTAGATTGCTTAAGTTCCTTAGAAGTGGTGTTTTGTTGATAATTTAAAGTTCCTTGACGGTGTTACTTTGTTATTGGCCGAGATTATGTGTCGGGAGAAATCTTGAGTGGATCAAAACCCTATGAGAGGATTTGATATGGAATATAGTAACCAGAACCAGACGTTGTCAAACTGGTTTGGTTTAGCTACATCGAACACATGATGAACTTAGATGTTCTACGTTTCATGGTTGTAGCAATGTAATCCTGGATACCTAGCTTCTGTAGAGTGTTGGTCTTATTCTGAACTTTAGTGAGTCATGAAGGAAGTTATTCTACTAATGGAAGTTGGTATGGTTTTAGTACCATTTTGGACGGTAGGCACTCTGGAGGATAATTGTGTTTCTATGTAGACTGTCATCTAACCAGCAGTGCCTAGGAATCCCGAGTGTTCCACTATTGGGATCAGAGTATCACAATGGAGGTGATGGATGAAAGAGCTCAATCAAGTCTATGGGGATCAGGGAGATAGTAACTCGTAAGAATGGAGTGTAAGCATTGGGATGTGGGACCAATGATTCGAGCCTCAATTGGGTTTGAGCCCCAACCATGGCGGACATGGGGGAAAGGTGGACACCTAAGTGGGTTAGAGTCCCATACGGTGAAAGATACTAAAGTGGGTTAGAGTCCCATACGAGTGATGGTTCTTAAAAGTGGGTTAGAGTCCCATAGGGGAACCTGATATCCACCGTGAAAGTCGAATCATACGGACATGCGTGAACCAAGCCTTGGCCTAGACGTAGGTCGGTTGGGGATCGATGTTGCGTGAATCTGAATAATGATCGTGGTTGAGTTTAGAGAACTCAGATGCATGTTGCCATACAATTGCGAGATAGTTTCCCCATCGCTCAAGTCTTCGTTCCCTTGTTGACTTGAGTTGGATATGAGTTGAATATTGATTAGAACCCTGTAGAGCCGAGTGGACCTATAGGATAGGAGAACTCACTGAGATTATTATCTCATCCCATTATTGTTGTTATTTTTCAGGTATTCTTTACAGGTTGGATCTAAGAGAAACTGTTATGGATGTTTCAAGGGTTGTTGTTCATTATAATCTTCCGCTGTGGAGTTGTGTGCAATGAAGATATTGTACATAGTTCTTAGATTTTTTATTGTTTAGGCATTATTGTATAACATGTTCCAGTGATGTCTTAGTTTGGACATGTATATATATTGATGCCATTAGGCACTTATGTTGTGACAGTACCAAGATTTAACACTTGTATGATATTATTCTAGATATATATTATACGGGTTGTTACAGTTGGTATCAGAGCAGGTCGATTCTCGACCTAGCCTTGAAACATCATAAGTAAATCTATTCCTGCCTCATATGTGTGTTTAGCCAACATGATTCTTAATATCACTGTATATAGTATTGGGCCTGATCAACCTAATGCTATGTGCATGGTAGGTAGGATCATGGTTGAGCGACCACGAGGACTCTGAAGTGTGGGTTGAACTTGCGCTTTGAGAATAGGCTCAAGCCAAGAGTTGAGAAAGTAAGGAGAACCAGATGGTCCAGTTGAAGTTTCAAAGGCGTTGTGATTTGGGTATTATGGAATTGAAGAGTAGTGTATCATCCAAGCGATTCTGCGGTGGTAACAGAGTTGAGAAGTTGAGGATCTCTATTGGATGAATTGTCAGAGCTTTGAGAAAGGTGTGAATTGTTAGTGGAGTAAGATATACTCACTAATATGGAATAGTATTGTGAATATTTATGTATGGTAAAGTAGAAAGGATGGTTATGTTACGCATATGTCATAAGGTTTGGAAGTGAGGTAGTGTATCAGTGTTTCAGTTTCTAAGGCCACTAAAATATTTGGAAGAACGAGAGTACTTAATGGAATATATATATGTATTTGGAATGGTACCTTGCAAGTGGTTGAAGACTTGAGGGATAAGGACGTTTAGTTTTGTTGGGAGCCTAAGGTAGTGGTGAAGTCTAAGAAGAGACTCGAGGACATGGTTGCCTATTCCAAGTGAAACATGTATGGACCAAATAGAGGTTAGAAGATAAACCAAGTATGTTCAGTTTTAGAAGGGAAATCGGATTTGAGATAGCTCGTCAGCGGTTCAGTGTTAGTAAGAGACCATTATGGAATGTTGAGTTATCTAAAGATCAATTATAAGAGTTTGTGTTGGAGGCAGATAGCGCACATTATATAGTAATAAAAAGCTCCAGTGGGTTTTGGTTGTATGAGAACTGGTTGAGAATAAGAGCAATTAAGTTGGATTTAAGGACTTCTAGTAGAATGGTTTTTGTAATTGGAACGGAGAGAATTACCATAGGGAGACAAGTGAACACCGAGTGCGGAAGTAGTGTGGATGTTGCAATACAACTGTTGTAATGGGGCACATTTTAGATAGAGGCACAATGGGACCATTAAGATTCATTAAGACAAAGTTATGGGCGTGTAGTTGATGATTGTTCACATCAAGGATTTCTAGAGTATGTAGTGTGTAACACCCGAGGTCGGAGAGGCCGAAGAGTGGTTACATGTAACATCCGAGGGCGATGGAGTGGCTGTCGATGCATGATGCATGACAATGAGACACTCCTAGCAGCTTCTAGGGAAAAAAACCGAATTCACATCGGAATGAGAGGGATCCTAAGGCTGTGCAGGTATGAGACTACATGGTTGAAAGAAGGCTTATAAGGATTAATTGGTACTACATATATCAACAAGATACATCTTCTTTTCGGTATCCTAATCAATAAGAACTCCATAGTTAAGCGTGCTTGACTTGGAGTAGTATTGGGATGGGTGACCTTCTGGGAAGTTTCCTGAAAAGCGTGCGAGTGAGGACAAAACATGTTGAAAAAGGCCCGTGTTGATTTGTGGGGTTAGTTGATAATCCTGAAAGCAGTCTGGGGTGTTACATAGTGGAATAGAGGAAGTTAAACCTTGGTGTTAAGAGAAGTATGTGATAGCAGTATTATGGTCACAAGTAAGTGTAATGGATTCCTTGTCTTGAGATGGATGTAAAGTAACATACATTTCTTTGAGCAGTGAGTCTTGTATTCTAAGAAGTTTAGTTGATGATAGCCAACAAAAGATAAGCTAAGCTGGAGCATGTGGACTAAGTGTAGAATGTGGAATATTTTATGTTGCAAGAGTTGATTGGGAGGCATGAGGATTATTCGTGGGAAGTTATAGAGACAAGTAACCCGGTATGATGCAGTGTGTAGTAGGTATTGGTTTAGAAGAAAATTTCAATCATAAGTGTGTGGCAATGATGAGGTTCATCTTAAGTGCATTTTATTTGGATTGAAAGAGTAATATTGGCTTATTGGAAATCTGGTTGTTATTTATCTTCTTGAGAAGTATTTGGTTGGTTGGTTAGTCGCGGAGTATAAACATTCACACCGTGTTGGAGCTAAGGATGTCTTAAATGTCATAAGTGTACCGTTGTGGATGTACAAATCGAGGATGGAGTTACAAGTTACCATAAGTCAGATTGGTAGTTTTAAAATTGGGATTTCCGAAGGTGTAGTGCATAGTTGGTCATCTGTAGAGAGTTCATGGAAGTCAGACGCGTGGGAAAACCAACCTGGTAGACCATGCTCAATTTAAGCGAGTTTGGGAACTACCACTATTATGATTATGAATAACTGTACGGAACAGACTTGGAAGAGACCTACTAAGCGGTGATTTGGAAGAGATTAGATAGGTATGTGGTATAGATATTGATAAGGTGTGAAGTGGTTGGTCATGGTATGAAATTGGTTGATTCATTTGGATTCATAGCCTTAGATGTAAACTCCCTGAGAGTGGTAATGGATGTGTACGATGATACTCTACCCTATCGGAAGGATTCATGAGTTATACTTCCCAGGAGGAACGAGAATCAGTTATTCCTACGGTTAAACATGTAACTCGGATGGTATGTTAGTAAGAGCATGAGCTAAGGTTATGGAAGATGGGACAGAATGATTGAGATGAATGATTTTGGATACAAGTGAAATGTTATCTCTAGATGTGTATGGAATATTTTGTGTGACTCTACGAGATGTATGGACACTCATAGTTATGTTCTAGATTGCTTAAGTTCCTTAGAAGTGGTGTTTTGTTGATAATTTAAAGTTCCTTGACGGTGTTACTTTGTTATTGGCCGAGATTATGTGTCGGGAGAAATCTTGAGTGGATCAAAACCCTATGAGAGGATTTGATATGGAATATAGTAACCAGAACCAGACGTTGTCAAACTGGTTTGGTTTAGCTACATCGAACACATGATGAACTTAGATGTTCTACATTTCATGGTTGTAGCAATGTAATCCTGGATACCTAGCTTCTGTAGAGTGTTGGTCTTATTCTGAACTTTAGTGAGTCATGAAGGAAGTTATTCTACTAATGGAAGTTGGTAAGGTTTTAGTACCATTTTGGACGGTAGGCACTCTGGAGGATAATTGTGTTTCTATGTAGACTGTCATCTAACCAGCAGTGCCTAGGAATCCCGAGTGTTCCACTATTGGGATCAGAGTATCACAATGGAAGGTGATGGATGAAAGAGCTCAATCAAGTCTATGGGGATCAGGGAGATAGTAACTCGTAAGAATGGAGGTAAGGATGAGAGTAAGACAATCTCGTGCTAATGGTTCTATCTCATTGGAGTAGTACGAGAGAAGTGAAGCAGTAGGAGTAAGGGCTTGTAGCATACAGTAATAAATCAAGTGAAGTTTATGAGATTGTCAATAAATGGATTACAAAGTTGTCGCATTTGTTGAAGGAATAATAAGAAAAGAGTAGTCAATATTGTTTGTGGTCAGGGAATCAATAAATTTTCTTATGAAGAATTAATGAGTATTGATTAACCGAGTCCAGATGTGATGTTGTAATTATGTTTTGTGTAACTTAGTGCAAGGAAGGGAAGTCGTGGTTTCCGGGAAGAAAGTTACCCACTGAGGATTGAGCGGTATATAAGAGGAATTAAGTGAGAGCAAGTTTAATTGTTAATCCAATATCAGAATGAGATTGTGATGGAAATCAAGAAGTTTTGGGAGTTCATGAAAAAAGGAAATTTGATAGCAAATACAAGTTAGAAGAATGAGCATGTCAGAGACTTGGAATTGAAGAGAGGTCAAGTGTTGGTCTAAGATGTTGATTCAAGGTTTGTTTGTTTGTTGAGTGAAGGAAATTCGGGGGCGAATTTCAATTTAAGGGGGGGAGAATGTAATATTCCATATTCCTTTAAATGCTCAATTAGTTGTCAGTTCAGATCAATTGAGTTCCTATGTAAATTATCTATTATCATTTGTAACGATTGGAGCTCCTATGTGCTCTAAATGTTGTCAATTGGGACCAATAGAGTAACCGGTGAACTCTGAAGATATTAATTATTAATAAGAGAGACAGACCAATATTAATAAGTACAAGAGAGGACATTTTGGTAACATTAATAATTGGTCAATGGGTGCTGGAAGATAAAATATCAAGCGAGATATTTTATTATTACTTGATATTATATATTATATATGTAATGTAGTATGTGTGGTGGAAAAGAAAAGAAGAAAGGATAAGAATAGAAGAAGAGAGAATGAGAATTATCAGAAAGAAAAGAAAGAAAGGGAAGAGGAGAAAAAGAGGAAAAGAGGAAAAGAAGGAAGAGAAAGAGGAAGAAGAGGAGAAGAAGAGAACTCATGGAGAAGAAGAGGAAGAAACCATGGAAGCACCATCATCATCTCATCTTCACCAACTTCATCTTCTTCTTCTACTAGGTGAGTTCTTAGATAGTTTTAGCATTGGGGGAAAATAATCTATATTTGTGGGGTTAGGGTTTGTGTGAATTGTGCCCTATCCATGCTATGTGTTGATATTATGTTGGTTGTTGTTGAAAAATCAAGTTATGTGAAAATAGTAGGTAAAAATGGTATATGGAAAGGAAAATAAAAGAGGAGTTATTGAGAGAATTCATGGAAATTGGAATTTTTAACCGATTAACGCGCAGCAAAATTCACCTTCTGGGCAATTTCGTGAGTGGTTAACCGGTTAACGGTTTAGGTTAACCGGTTAACACTGAAACAGAATTCAATCTTCTATTTGTGCAGAATTTGTCTGCTGTGGGGTTCGAACCCAGGACCTCCTTTGAACTGTACATGCCTTACCACTAGGCTAGAGAGGTTGTTGTTGAATGCTTATGCAATGAATAAATATTAATCTAAATCTTGATTAAGATAGATTAATGAATTAATTGAGCGTTATAATTCCGTTTTGGATGCGGACGGATGCATTAGTAAGATAATGAAAAAGGCTATTATTATGATATCATATTATAGTATATTATGTATCTTACAAATTAAATGAATTATATTTATGATGGGTGTTAAACATGGTTGATATGGTTGATTGTGAAATAACATGACTAAAGATAACGTAAAAGACTATTATTACTGTTCCATGTTATAAAATAGTATGTGATTTATAGATGCCATGAATTTTATCATGATGAAATTAAATATTGTTGTTATGTGGAAGGTGAAATAACACGATTAAAAACCTTACAAAGATGAGTGAGGAAACCTAGAAGAATAATTTGATTAATAACTTAGAAAGACAATCTAGGTTATGGAACATGTGAGATACATGTATGAGAATACGGTATTCATTCGTACGACGCTTATGTGAGGTCGTGGACGAATTGTTACCATGATTGAGAATGCGACGCATTATATGGAACATGCCATATTATTATTTGTGTATTATGGTGAATGAAGTCACCTGTGATTTATGAATTTGTTATGGTTCGTGGAACCAATGATTTGCGAAACCGATCATGTATTCAGAATGTGTGTTTTCTGTGATGGTACACATCTCTATTGGTATGCTTAGACGTGTAAGCATTGGGATGTGGGACCAATGATTCGAGCCTCAATTGGGTTTGAGCCCCAACCATGGCGGACATGGGGGAAAGGTGGACACCTAAGTGGGTTAGAGTCCCATACGGTGAAAGATACTCAAAGTGGGTTAGAGTCCCATACGAGTGATGGTTCTTAAAAGTGGGTTAGAGTCCCATAGGGGAACCTGATATCCACCGTGAAAGTCGAATCATACGGACATGCGTGAACCAAGCCTTGGCCTAGACGTAGGTCCGGTTGGGGATCGATGTTGCGTGAATCTGAATAATGATCGTGGTTGAGTTATGAGAACTCAGATGCATGTTGCCATACAATTGCGAGATAGTTTCCCCATCGCTCAAGTCTTCGTTCCCTTGTTGACTTGAGTTGGATATGAGTTGAATATTGATTAGAACCCTGTAGAGCCGAGTGGACCTATAGGATAGGAGAACTCACTGAGATTATTATCTCATCCCATTATTGTTGTTATTTTTCAGGTATTCTTTACAGGTTGGATCTAAGAGAAACTGTTATGGATGTTTCAAGGATTGTTGTTCATTATAATCTTCCGCTGTGGAGTTGTGTGCAATGAAGATATTGTACATAGTTCTTAGATTTTTTATTGTTTAGGCATTATTGTATAACATGTTCCAGTGATGTCTTAGTTTGGACATGTATATATATTGATGCCATTAGGCACTTATGTTGTGACAGTACCAAGATTTAACACTTGTATGATATTATTCTAGATATATATTATACGGGTTGTTACAGTTGGTATCAGAGCAGGTCGATTCTCGACCTAGCCTTGAAACATCATAAGTAAATCTATTCCTGCCTCATATGTGTGTTTAGCCAACATGATTCTTAATATCACTGTATATAGTATTGGGCCTGATCAACCTAATGCTATGTGCATGGTAGGTAGGATCATGGTTGAGCGACCACGAGGACTCTGAAGTGTGGGTTGAACTTGCGCTTTGAGAATAGGCTCAAGCCAAGAGTTAGAAAGTAAGGAGAACCAGATGGTCCAGTTGAAGTTTCAAAGGCGTTGTGATTTGGGTATTATGGAATTGAAGAGTAGTGTATCATCCAAGCGATTCTGCGGTGGTAACAGAGTTGAGAAGTTGAGGATCTCTATTGGATGAATTGTCAGAGCTTTGAGAAAGGTGTGAATTGTTAGTGGAGTAAGATATACTCACTAATATGGAATAGTATTGTGAATATTTATGTATGGTAAAGTAGAAAGGATGGTTATGTTACGCATATGTCATAAGGTTTGGAAGTGAGGTAGTGTATCAGTGTTTCAGTTTCTAAGGCCACTAAAATATTTTGGAAGAACGAGAGTACTTAATGGAATATATATATGTATTTGGAATGGTACCTTGCAAGTGGTTGAAGACTTGAGGGATAAGGACGTTTAGTTTTGTTGGGAGCCTAAGGTAGTGGTGAAGTCTAAGAAGAGACTTGAGGACATGGTTGCCTATTCCAAGTGAAACATGTATGGACCAAATAGAGGTTAGAAGATAAACCAAGTATGTTCAGTTTTAGAAGGGAAATCGGATTTGAGATAGCTCGTCAGCGGTTCAGTGTTAGTAAGAGACCATTATGGAATGTTGAGTTATCTAAAGATCAATTATAAGAGTTTGTGTTGGAGGCAGATAGCGCACATTATATAGTAATAAAAAGCTCCAGTGGGTTTTGGTTGTATGAGAACTGGTTGAGAATAAGAGCAATTAAGTTGGATTTAAGGACTTCTAGTAGAATGGTTTTTGTAATTGGAACGGAGAGAATTACCATAGGGAGACAAGTGAACACCGAGTGCGGAAGTAGTGTGGATGTTGCAATACAACTGTTGTAATGGGGCACATTTTAGATAGAGGCACAATGGGACCATTAAGATTCATTAAGACAAAGTTATGGGCGTGTAGTTGATGATTGTTCACATCAAGGATTTCTAGAGTATGTAGTGTGTAACACCCGAGGTCGGAGAGGCCGAAGAGTGGTTACATGTAACATCCGAGGGCGATGGAGTGGCTGTCGATGCATGATGCATGGCAATGAGACACTCCTAGCAGCTTCTAGGGGAAAAACCGAATTCACATCGGAATGAGAGGGATCCTAAGGCTGTGCAGGTATGAGACTACATGGTTGAAAGAAGGCTTATAAGGATTAATTGGTACTACATATATCAACAAGATACATCTTCTTTTCGGTATCCTAATCAATAAGAACTCCATAGTTAAGCGTGCTTGACTTGGAGTAGTATTGGGATGGGTGACCTTCTGGGAAGTTTCCTGAAAAGCGTGCGAGTGAGGACAAAACATGTTGAAAAAGGCCCGTGTTGATTTGTGGGGTTAGTTGATAATCCTGAAAGCAGTCTGGGGTGTTACATAGTGGAATAGAGGAAGTTAAACCTTGGTGTTAAGAGAAGTATGTGATAGCAGTATTATGGTCACAAGTAAGTGTAATGGATTCCTTGTCTTGAGATGGATGTAAAGTAACATACATTTCTTTGAGCAGTGAGTCTTGTATTCTAAGAAGTTTAGTTGATGATAGCCAACAAAAGATAAGCTAAGCTGGAGCATGTGGACTAAGTGTAGAATGTGGAATATTTTATGTTGCAAGAGTTGATTGGGAGGCATGAGGATTATTCGTGGGAAGTTATAGAGACAAGTAACCCCGGTATGATGCAGTGTGTAGTAGGTATTGGTTTAGAAGAAAATTTCAATCATAAGTGTGTGGCAATGATGAGGTTCATCTTAAGTGCATTTTATTTGGATTGAAAGAGTAATATTGGCTTATTGGAAATCTGGTTGTTATTTATCTTCTTGAGAAGTATTTGGTTGGTTGGTTAGTCGCGGAGTATAAACATTCACACCGTGTTGGAGCTAAGGATGTCTTAAATGTCATAAGTGTACCGTTGTGGATGTACAAATCGAGGATGGAGTTACAAGTTACCATAAGTCAGATTGGTAGTTTTAAAATTGGGATTTCCGAAGGTGTAGTGCATAGTTGGTCATCTGTAGAGAGTTCATGGAAGTCAGACGCGTGGGAAAACCAACCTGGTAGACCATGCTCAATTTAAGCGAGTTTGGGAACTACCACTATTATGATTATGAATAACTGTACGGAACAGACTTGGAAGAGACCTACTAAGCGGTGATTTGGAAGAGATTAGATAGGTATGTGGTATAGATATTGATAAGGTGTGAAGTGGTTGGTCATGGTATGAAATTGATTGATTCATTTGGATTCATAGCCTTAGATGTAAACTCCCTGAGAGTGGTAATGGATGTGTACGATGATACTCTACCCTATCGGAAGGATTCATGAGTTATACTTCCCAGGAGGAACGAGAATCAGCTATTCCTACGGTTAAACATGTAACTCGGATGGTATGTTAGTAAGAGCATGAGCTAAGGTTATGGAAGATGGGACAGAATGATTGAGATGAATGATTTTGGATACAAGTGAAATGTTATCTCTAGATGTGTATGGAATATTTTGTGTGACTCTACGAGATGTATGGACACTCATAGTTATGTTCTAGATTGCTTAAGTTCCTTAGAAGTGGTGTTTTGTTGATAATTTAAAGTTCCTTGACGGTGTTACTTTGTTATTGGCCGAGATTATGTGTCGGGAGAAATCTTGAGTGGATCAAAACCCTATGAGAGGATTTGATATGGAATATAGTAACCAGAACCAGACGTTGTCAAACTGGTTTGGTTTAGCTACATCGAACACATGATGAACTTAGATGTTCTACGTTTCATGGTTGTAGCAATGTAATCCTGGATACCTAGCTTCTGTAGAGTGTTGGTCTTATTCTGAACTTTAGTGAGTCATGAAGGAAGTTATTCTACTAATGGAAGTTGGTAAGGTTTTAGTACCATTTTGGACGGTAGGCACTCTGGAGGATAATTGTGTTTCTATGTAGACTGTCATCTAACCAGCAGTGCCTAGGAATCCCGAGTGTTCCACTATTGGGATCAGAGTATCACAATGGAAGGTGATGGATGAAAGAGCTCAATCAAGTCTATGGGGATCAGGGAGATAGTAACTCGTAAGAATGGAGGTAAGGATGAGAGTAAGACAATCTCGTGCTAATGGTTCTATCTCATTGGAGTAGTACGAGAGAAGTGAAGCAGTAGGAGTAAGGGCTTGTAGCATACAGTAATAAATCAAGTGAAGTTTATGAGATTGTCAATAAATGGATTACAAAGTTGTCGCATTTGTTGAAGGAATAATAAGAAAAGAGTAGTCAATATTGTTTGTGGTCAGGGAATCAATAAATTTTCTTATGAAGAATTAATGAGTATTGATTAACCGAGTCCAGATGTGATGTTGTAATTATGTTTTGTGTAACTTAGTGCAAGGAAGGGAAGTCGTGGTTTCCGGGAAGAAAGTTACCCACTGAGGATTGAGCGGTATATAAGAGGAATTAAGTGAGAGCAAGTTTAATTGTTAATCCAATATCAGAATGAGATTGTGATGGAAATCAAGAAGTTTTGGGAGTTCATGAAAAAAGGAAATTTGATAGCAAATACAAGTTAGAAGAATGAGCATGTCAGAGACTTGGAATTGAAGAGAGGTCAAGTGTTGGTCTAAGATGTTGATTCAAGGTTTGTTTGTTTGTTGAGTGAAGGAAATTCGGGGGCGAATTTCAATTTAAGGGGGGGAGAATGTAATATTCCATATTCCTTTAAATGCTCAATTAGTTGTCAGTTCAGATCAATTGAGTTCCTATGTAAATTATCTATTATCATTTGTAACGATTGGAGCTCCTATGTGCTCTAAATGTTGTCAATTGGGACCAATAGAGTAACCGGTGAACTCTGAAGATATTAATTATTAATAAGAGAGACAGACCAATATTAATAAGTACAAGAGAGGACATTTTGGTAACATTAATAATTGGTCAATGGGTGCTGGAAGATAAAATATCAAGCGAGATATTTTATTATTACTTGATATTATATATTATATATGTAATGTAGTATGTGTGGTGGAAAAGAAAAGAAGAAAGGATAAGAATAGAAGAAGAGAGAATGAGAATTATCAGAAAGAAAAGAAAGAAAGGGAAGAGGAGAAAAAGAGGAAAAGAGGAAAAGAAGGAAGAGAAAGAGGAAGAAGAGGAGAAGAAGAGAACTCATGGGAGAAGAAGAGGAAGAAACCATGGAAGCACCATCATCATCTCATCTTCACCAACTTCATCTTCTTCTTCTACTAGGTGAGTTCTTAGATAGTTTTAGCATTGGGGGAAAATAATCTATATTTGTGGGGTTAGGGTTTGTGTGAATTGTGCCCTATCCATGCTATGTGTTGATATTATGTTGGTTGTTGTTGAAAAATCAAGTTATGTGAAAATAGTAGGTAAAAATGGTATATGGAAAGGAAAATAAAAGAGGAGTTATTGAGAGAATTCATGGAAATTGGAATTTTTAACCGATTAACGCGCAGCAAAATTCACCTTCTGGGCAATTTCGTGAGTGGTTAACCGGTTAACGGTTTAGGTTAACCGGTTAACACTGAAACAGAATTCAATCTTCTATTTGTGCAGAATTTGTCTGCTGTGGGGTTCGAACCCAGGACCTCCTTTGAACTGTACATGCCTTACCACTAGGCTAGAGAGGTTGTTGTTGAATGCTTATGCAATGAATAAATATTAATCTAAATCTTGATTAAGATAGATTAATGAATTAATTGAGCGTTATAATTCCGTTTTGGATGCGGACGGATGCATTAGTAAGATAATGAAAAAGGCTATTATTATGATATCATATTATAGTATATTATGTATCTTACAAATTAAATGAATTATATTTATGATGGGTGTTAAACATGGTTGATATGGTTGATTGTGAAATAACATGACTAAAGATAACGTAAAAGACTATTATTACTGTTCCATGTTATAAAATAGTATGTGATTTATAGATGCCATGAATTTTATCATGATGAAATTAAATATTGTTGTTATGTGGAAGGTGAAATAACACGATTAAAAACCTTACAAAGATGAGTGAGGAAACCTAGAAGAATAATTTGATTAATAACTTAGAAAGACAATCTAGGTTATGGAACATGTGAGATACATGTATGAGAATACGGTATTCATTCGTACGACGCTTATGTGAGGTCGTGGACGAATTGTTACCATGATTGAGAATGCGACGCATTATATGGAACATGCCATATTATTATTTGTGTATTATGGTGAATGAAGTCACCTGTGATTTATGAATTTGTTATGGTTCGTGGAACCAATGATTTGCGAAACCGATCATGTATTCAGAATGTGTGTTTTCTGTGATGGTACACATCTCTATTGGTATGCTTAGACGTGTAAGCATTGGGATGTGGGACCAATGATTCGAGCCTCAATTGGGTTTGAGCCCCAACCATGGCGGACATGGGGGAAAGGTGGACACCTAAGTGGGTTAGAGTCCCATACGGTGAAAGATACTCAAAGTGGGTTAGAGTCCCATACGAGTGATGGTTCTTAAAAGTGGGTTAGAGTCCCATAGGGGAACCTGATATCCACCGTGAAAGTCGAATCATACGGACATGCGTGAACCAAGCCTTGGCCTAGACGTAGGTCCGGTTGGGGATCGATGTTGCGTGAATCTGAATAATGATCGTGGTTGAGTTATGAGAACTCAGATGCATGTTGCCATACAATTGCGAGATAGTTTCTCCATCGCTCAAGTCTTCGTTCCCTTGTTGACTTGAGTTGGATATGAGTTGAATATTGATTAGAACCCTGTAGAGCCGAGTGGACCTATAGGATAGGAGAACTCACTGAGATTATTATCTCATCCCATTATTGTTGTTATTTTTCAGGTATTCTTTACAGGTTGGATCTAAGAGAAACTGTTATGGATGTTTCAAGGGTTGTTGTTCATTATAATCTTCCGCTGTGGAGTTGTGTGCAATGAAGATATTGTACATAGTTCTTAGATTTTTTATTGTTTAGGCATTATTGTATAACATCTTCCAGTGATGTCTTAGTTTGGACATGTATATATATTGATGCCATTAGGCACTTATGTTGTGACAGTACCAAGATTTAACACTTGTATGATATTATTCTAGATATATATTATACGGGTTGTTACAGTTGGTATCAGAGCAGGTCGATTCTCGACCTAGCCTTGAAACATCATAAGTAAATCTATTCCTGCCTGATATGTGTGTTTAGCCAACATGATTCTTAATATCACTGTATATAGTATTGGGCCTGATCAACCTAATGCTATGTGCATGGTAGGTAGGATCATGGTTGAGCGACCACGAGGACTCTGAAGTGTGGGTTGAACTTGCGCTTTGAGAATAGGCTCAAGCCAAGAGTTAGAAAGTAAGGAGAACCAGATGGTCCAGTTGAAGTTTCAAAGGCGTTGTGATTTGGGTATTATGGAATTGAAGAGTAGTGTATCATCCAAGCGATTCTGCGGTGGTAACAGAGTTGAGAAGTTGAGGATCTCTATTGGATGAATTGTCAGAGCTTTGAGAAAGGTGTGAATTGTTAGTGGAGTAAGATATACTCACTAATATGGAATAGTATTGTGAATATTTATGTATGGTAAAGTAGAAAGGATGGTTATGTTACGCATATGTCATAAGGTTTGGAAGTGAGGTAGTGTATCAGTGTTTCAGTTTCTAAGGCCACTAAAATATTTTGGAAGAACGAGAGTACTTAATGGAATATATATATGTATTTGGAATGGTACCTTGCAAGTGGTTGAAGACTTGAGGGATAAGGACGTTTAGTTTTGTTGGGAGCCTAAGGTAGTGGTGAAGTCTAAGAAGAGACTCGAGGACATGGTTGCCTATTCCAAGTGAAACATGTATGGACCAAATAGAGGTTAGAAGATAAACCAAGTATGTTCAGTTTTAGAAGGGAAATCGGATTTGAGATAGCTCGTCAGCGGTTCAGTGTTAGTAAGAGACCATTATGGAATGTTGAGTTATCTAAAGATCAATTATAAGAGTTTGTGTTGGAGGCAGATAGCGCACATTATATAGTAATAAAAAGCTCCAGTGGGTTTTGGTTGTATGAGAACTGGTTGAGGATAAGAGCAATTAAGTTGGATTTAAGGACTTCTAGTAGAATGGTTTTTGTAATTGGAACGGAGAGAATTACCATAGGGAGACAAGTGAACACCGAGTGCGGAAGTAGTGTGGATGTTGCAATACAACTGTTGTAATGGGGCACATTTTAGATAGAGGCACAATGGGACCATTAAGATTCATTAAGACAAAGTTATGGGCGTGTAGTTGATGATTGTTCACATCAAGGATTTCTAGAGTATGTAGTGTGTAACACCCGAGGTCGGAGAGGCCGAAGAGTGGTTACATGTAACATCCGAGGGCGATGGAGTGGCTGTCGATGCATGATGCATGACAATGAGACACTCCTAGCAGCTTCTAGGGGAAAAACCGAATTCACATCGGAATGAGAGGGATCCTAAGGCTGTGCAGGTATGAGACTACATGGTTGAAAGAAGGCTTATAAGGATTAATTGGTACTACCTATATCAACAAGATACATCTTCTTTTCGGTATCCTAATCAATAAGAACTCCATAGTTAAGCGTGCTTGACTTGGAGTAGTATTGGGATGGGTGACCTTCTGGGAAGTTTCCTGAAAAGCGTGCGAGTGAGGACAAAACATGTTGAAAAAGGCCCGTGTTGATTTGTGGGGTTAGTTGATAATCCTGAAAGCAGTCTGGGGTGTTACATAGTGGAATAGAGGAAGTTAAACCTTGGTGTTAAGAGAAGTATGTGATAGCAGTATTATGGTCACAAGTAAGTGTAATGGATTCCTTGTCTTGAGATGGATGTAAAGTAACATACATTTCTTTGAGCAGTGAGTCTTGTATTCTAAGAAGTTTAGTTGATGATAGCCAACAAAAGATAAGCTAAGCTGGAGCATGTGGACTAAGTGTAGAATGTGGAATATTTTATGTTGCAAGAGTTGATTGGGAGGCATGAGGATTATTCGTGGGAAGTTATAGAGACAAGTAACCCCGGTATGATGCAGTGTGTAGTAGGTATTGGTTTAGAAGAAAATTTCAATCATAAGTGTGTGGCAATGATGAGGTTCATCTTAAGTGCATTTTATTTGGATTGAAAGAGTAATATTGGCTTATTGGAAATCTGGTTGTTATTTATCTTCTTGAGAAGTATTTGGTTGGTTGGTTAGTCGCGGAGTATAAACATTCACACCGTGTTGGAGCTAAGGATGTCTTAAATGTCATAAGTGTACCGTTGTGGATGTACAAATCGAGGATGGAGTTACAAGTTACCATAAGTCAGATTGGTAGTTTTAAAATTGGGATTTCCGAAGGTGTAGTGCATAGTTGGTCATCTGTAGAGAGTTCATGGAAGTCAGACGCGTGGGAAAACCAACCTGGTAGACCATGCTCAATTTAAGCGAGTTTGGGAACTACCACTATTATGATTATGAATAACTGTACGGAACAGACTTGGAAGAGACCTACTAAGCGGTGATTTGGAAGAGATTAGATAGGTATGTGGTATAGATATTGATAAGGTGTGAAGTGGTTGGTCATGGTATGAAATTGATTGATTCATTTGGATTCATAGCCTTAGATGTAAACTCCCTGAGAGTGGTAATGGATGTGTACGATGATACTCTACCCTATCGGAAGGATTCATGAGTTATACTTCCCAGGAGGAACGAGAATCAGCTATTCCTACGGTTAAACATGTAACTCGGATGGTATGTTAGTAAGAGCATGAGCTAAGGTTATGGAAGATGGGACAGAATGATTGAGATGAATGATTTTGGATACAAGTGAAATGTTATCTCTAGATGTGTATGGAATATTTTGTGTGACTCTACGAGATGTATGGACACTCATAGTTATGTTCTAGATTGCTTAAGTTCCTTAGAAGTGGTGTTTTGTTGATAATTTAAAGTTCCTTGACGGTGTTACTTTGTTATTGGCCGAGATTATGTGTCGGGAGAAATCTTGAGTGGATCAAAACCCTATGAGAGGATTTGATATGGAATATAGTAACCAGAACCAGACGTTGTCAAACTGGTTTGGTTTAGCTACATCGAACACATGATGAACTTAGATGTTCTACGTTTCATGGTTGTAGCAATGTAATCCTGGATACCTAGCTTCTGTAGAGTGTTGGTCTTATTCTGAACTTTAGTGAGTCATGAAGGAAGTTATTCTACTAATGGAAGTTGGTAAGGTTTTAGTACCATTTTGGACGGTAGGCACTCTGGAGGATAATTGTGTTTCTATGTAGACTGTCATCTAACCAGCAGTGCCTAGGAATCCCGAGTGTTCCACTATTGGGATCAGAGTATCACAATGGAAGGTGATGGATGAAAGAGCTCAATCAAGTCTATGGGGATCAGGGAGATAGTAACTCGTAAGAATGGAGGTAAGGATGAGAGTAAGACAATCTCGTGCTAATGGTTCTATCTCATTGGAGTAGTACGAGAGAAGTGAAGCAGTAGGAGTAAGGGCTTGTAGCATACAGTAATAAATCAAGTGAAGTTTATGAGATTGTCAATAAATGGATTACAAAGTTGTCGCATTTGTTGAAGGAATAATAAGAAAAGAGTAGTCAATATTGTTTGTGGTCAGGGAATCAATAAATTTTCTTATGAAGAATTAATGAGTATTGATTAACCGAGTCCAGATGTGATGTTGTAATTATGTTTTGTGTAACTTAGTGCAAGGAAGGGAAGTCGTGGTTTCCGGGAAGAAAGTTACCCACTGAGGATTGAGCGGTATATAAGAGGAATTAAGTGAGAGCAAGTTTAATTGTTAATCCAATATCAGAATGAGATTGTGATGGAAATCAAGAAGTTTTGGGAGTTCATGAAAAAAGGAAATTTGATAGCAAATACAAGTTAGAAGAATGAGCATGTCAGAGACTTGGAATTGAAGAGAGGTCAAGTGTTGGTCTAAGATGTTGATTCAAGGTTTGTTTGTTTGTTGAGTGAAGGAAATTCGGGGGCGAATTTCAATTTAAGGGGGGGAGAATGTAATATTCCATATTCCTTTAAATGCTCAATTAGTTGTCAGTTCAGATCAATTGAGTTCCTATGTAAATTATCTATTATCATTTGTAACGATTGGAGCTCCTATGTGCTCTAAATGTTGTCAATTGGGACCAATAGAGTAACCGGTGAACTCTGAAGATATTAATTATTAATAAGAGAGACAGACCAATATTAATAAGTACAAGAGAGGACATTTTGGTAACATTAATAATTGGTCAATGGGTGCTGGAAGATAAAATATCAAGCGAGATATTTTATTATTACTTGATATTATATATTATATATGTAATGTAGTATGTGTGGTGGAAAAGAAAAGAAGAAAGGATAAGAATAGAAGAAGAGAGAATGAGAATTATCAGAAAGAAAAGAAAGAAAGGGAAGAGGAGAAAAAGAGGAAAAGAGGAAAAGAAGGAAGAGAAAGAGGAAGAAGAGGAGAAGAAGAGAACTCATGGGAGAAGAAGAGGAAGAAACCATGGAAGCACCATCATCATCTCATCTTCACCAACTTCATCTTCTTCTTCTACTAGGTGAGTTCTTAGATAGTTTTAGCATTGGGGGAAAATAATCTATATTTGTGGGGTTAGGGTTTGTGTGAATTGTGCCCTATCCATGCTATGTGTTGATATTATGTTGGTTGTTGTTGAAAAATCAAGTTATGTGAAAATAGTAGGTAAAAATGGTATATGGAAAGGAAAATAAAAGAGGAGTTATTGAGAGAATTCATGGAAATTGGAATTTTTAACCGATTAACGCGCAGCAAAATTCACCTTCTGGGCAATTTCGTGAGTGGTTAACCGGTTAACGGTTTAGGTTAACCGGTTAACACTGAAACAGAATTCAATCTTCTATTTGTGCAGAATTTGTCTGCTGTGGGGTTCGAACCCAGGACCTCCTTTGAACTGTACATGCCTTACCACTAGGCTAGAGAGGTTGTTGTTGAATGCTTATGCAATGAATAAATATTAATCTAAATCTTGATTAAGATAGATTAATGAATTAATTGAGCGTTATAATTCCGTTTTGGATGCGGACGGATGCATTAGTAAGATAATGAAAAAGGCTATTATTATGATATCATATTATAGTATATTATGTATCTTACAAATTAAATGAATTATATTTATGATGGGTGTTAAACATGGTTGATATGGTTGATTGTGAAATAACATGACTAAAGATAACGTAAAAGACTATTATTACTGTTCCATGTTATAAAATAGTATGTGATTTATAGATGCCATGAATTTTATCATGATGAAATTAAATATTGTTGTTATGTGGAAGGTGAAATAACACGATTAAAAACCTTACAAAGATGAGTGAGGAAACCTAGAAGAATAATTTGATTAATAACTTAGAAAGACAATCTAGGTTATGGAACATGTGAGATACATGTATGAGAATACGGTATTCATTCGTACGACGCTTATGTGAGGTCGTGGACGAATTGTTACCATGATTGAGAATGCGACGCATTATATGGAACATGCCATATTATTATTTGTGTATTATGGTGAATGAAGTCACCTGTGATTTATGAATTTGTTATGGTTCGTGGAACCAATGATTTGCGAAACCGATCATGTATTCAGAATGTGTGTTTTCTGTGATGGTACACATCTCTATTGGTATGCTTAGACGTGTAAGCATTGGGATGTGGGACCAATGATTCGAGCCTCAATTGGGTTTGAGCCCCAACCATGGCGGACATGGGGGAAAGGTGGACACCTAAGTGGGTTAGAGTCCCATACGGTGAAAGATACTCAAAGTGGGTTAGAGTCCCATACGAGTGATGGTTCTTAAAAGTGGGTTAGAGTCCCATAGGGGAACCTGATATCCACCGTGAAAGTCGAATCATACGGACATGCGTGAACCAAGCCTTGGCCTAGACGTAGGTCCGGTTGGGGATCGATGTTGCGTGAATCTGAATAATGATCGTGGTTGAGTTATGAGAACTCAGATGCATGTTGCCATACAATTGCGAGATAGTTTCCCCATCGCTCAAGTCTTCGTTCCCTTGTTGACTTGAGTTGGATATGAGTTGAATATTGATTAGAACCCTGTAGAGCCGAGTGGACCTATAGGATAGGAGAACTCACTGAGATTATTATCTCATCCCATTATTGTTGTTATTTTTCAGGTATTCTTTACAGGTTGGATCTAAGAGAAACTGTTATGGATGTTTCAAGGGTTGTTGTTCATTATAATCTTCCGCTGTGGAGTTGTGTGCAATGAAGATATTGTACATAGTTCTTAGATTTTTTATTGTTTAGGCATTATTGTATAACATGTTCCAGTGATGTCTTAGTTTGGACATGTATATATATTGATGCCATTAGGCACTTATGTTGTGACAGTACCAAGATTTAACACTTGTATGATATTATTCTAGATATATATTATACGGGTTGTTACATCTGATCTCTATAGTTCAAACCTAAAGATGTAATTCTAGTTATAAAATGTTTTATTGGTTTTGAATTTAATTTTATCTAATTTACTCCATTTGTTTATTTTCTTATAAAATATTTTTTAAATTTATTGTAAATGTTTAAAAAATGCAAAACTTTTTACATGACAAATGTACTGTTTAATATAAAACAAAAATTAATAAGCACCAAAAATTAAATATTTAAAAATCTAATTTTTTTTTTTCATATTCACCCCCTTGATCTCCTCGAATGATTTAAATATTCATGTCCAATTGATTTTGTTCTTCATTTTTAATTTCTTGAACTTTTCAAAAGATTTAGATTTGTGTATCATTAAATACACAAAACCATATCTACTATATTTATAAATAAATATGAGAAAGTCCTAAATACCTCTAATGCCTAATGTATGCCATGTGTTTATTTTTCTATTAAATATTTTTAAAATTTATTATAAATGTTAAAAAAATGCCAAATTTTTACATGAATAATTGATTTGTTTAATATAAAAAAATTAATAAACACCAAAAATTGGATATTTAGAGATTTAAACTATTTTTTAAATATTCACCACCTTGATCAGGTCGAATGATTTAAATATTCATGTCCAATTGATTTTTTTCTTCATTTTAAACTTCTTGAACTTTTCAAAGGATTTAGATTTGTGTATCATTGAATACGCATAACTATATCTATTATAATCATCAACAAATATGATGAAGTACTAAATACCTCTTATGCCTAATGTATTCAATGATTTACATACATCAATATTTACAGATATGTTGGTCCACACATATGAAAACACCCTTATCTCTATCTTCAAAAGAGGAGCCATTAATTTAAAGATATTTGAAGATTAAATTTAATACATAACATAAGATTAAATGAAATTTTAGTTTCTCTAAAATTTACATTTATTTAAGCTTATTATCCATAAGTTTTATTTCTTAAAACATCCCATGAAAATGAGATGACTTTCGACTACAAGATTCAGAAAAGAAAAAGATAAAATACAATAAGCCAAATCTCATCCATGAGATATAACCCCATGCGATTGATAGATCACTTGAATCTGCAGCTAAACTGATGCAAAATTGAGCCACACAATAAAATTGGAAATTGTGTTGAAACGTGTTATTACATGGAATTCAGTGTTGTAAACAAAAACATTTGCATTATATCAGTCCCACATCGAAGATCTAGAGATATAGAAATACATGACCGATATAAGAATAGTAGATTATAGTGATATTAATCAATGATTCTTCAAGCAGTAATGAGATATGATGAGTGGTGTAATCTTGCATTAAATTTGCGAGTTAGGTGTCTGCCCCAAGCCTGGTTACGACAATTGGACACTCTCTTTGACCAATTTGATCTCTATAGTCCAAACCTAAAGGGGATAATTCTAATTATAAAATTTTTTGTTACTTTTGAATTTCAATTTATGTAATTTATTCCATGTGTTTATTTTCTTATTAAATATTTTTAAAATTTGTTGTAAATGTTAAAAAAAAGTCAAACATTTTACATGGAAAAATTTACTGTTTAATATAAAAAAAATTAATAAGCACCAAAAATTGGATATTTAGAAAACTAAATTAGTTTTTTAATAATCACCATCTTGATCTCCTCGAATGATATTAATATTCATGTCCAATTGATTGAACTTTTCAAAGGATTTAGATTTGTGTATCATTAAATACACATAACCATATCTACTATAATTATCAATAAATATGATGAAGTACTAAATACCTCTAATGCCTAATATATTCAATGATTCACATACATCAATATATACAGACATGTTGGTCCACCCATATGTAAAACACCCTTATGTCTATCTTAAAAATGTGGAGCCATTAATTTAAAGATATTTGAAGATTGAATTTGATACATATATAAGATTAAATGATATTTTAGTTTCTATAAAATTTACATTTACTTAAGTTTATTATCCATAAGTTTTATTTCTTATAACATCCCATGAAAATGAGACGGCATTCGAGTACAAGATTCAGAAAAGAAAAAGATAAAATACATTAAGTCAAATCTCGTCCATGAGATAGAACCCAAAGCGATTTGATAGATCACTTGAATCTTCAGCTAAACTAATGCAACATTGAGCCGCATAATAAAATTGGAAGTGGTGTTGTTACTTATTGCTACATGAAATTCAGTGTTGTAAACAAAAAACATTTGCTTTATATTAGTCCCACATCGAAGATATGGAGATATAGAAATACATGACCTCTATAAGAATAATAGATTTCAGTGTTATTAATCAATGATTCTTCAGTAATGATATATGATGAGTTGTCTAGTCTTGCATTAAATATGTGAGTTGCGTGTCTGCCCCAAGTCTGGTTACGACAATTGGGCACTCTCCTTTGACCAATCTGATCTCTATAGTTCAAACCTAAAGATGTAATTCTAGTTATAAAATGTTTTATTGGTTTTGAATTTAATTTTATCTAATTTACTCCATTTGTTTATTTTCTTATAAAATATTTTTTAAATTTATTGTAAATGTTTAAAAAATGCAAAACTTTTTACATGACAAATTTACTGTTTAATATAAAACAAAAATTAATAAGCACCAAAAATTAAATATTTAAAAATCTAATTTTTTTTTTTCATATTCACCCCCTTGATCTGCTCGAATGATTTAAATATTCATGTCCAATTGATTTTGTTCTTCATTTTTAATTTCTTGAACTTTTCAAAAGATTTAGATTTGTGTATCATTAAATACAAAAAACCATATCTACTATATTTATAAATAAATATGAGAAAGTCCTAAATACCTCTAATGCCTAATGTATGCCATGTGTTTATTTTTCTATTAAATATTTTTAAAATTTATTATAAATGTTAAAAAAATGCCAAATTTTTACATGAATAATTTATTTGTTTAATATAAAAAAAATTAATAAACACCAAAAATTGGATATTTAGAGAGTTAAACTATTTTTTAAATATTCACCACCTTGATCAGGTCGAATGATTTAAATATTCATGTCCAATTGATTTTTTTCTTCATTTTAAACTTCTTGAACTTTTCAAAGGATTTAGATTTGTGTATCATTGAATACGCATAACTATATCTATTATAATCATCAACAAATATGATGAAGTACTAAATACCTCTTATGCCTAATGTATTCAATGATTTACATACATCAATATTTACAGATATGTTGGTCCACACATATGAAAACACCCTTATCTCTATCTTCAAAAGAGGAGCCATTAATTTAAAGATATTTGAAGATTAAATTTAATACATAACATAAGATTAAATGAAATTTTAGTTTCTCTAAAATTTACATTTATTTAAGCTTATTATCCATGAGTTTATTTCTTAAAACATCCCATGAAAATGAGATGACTTTCGACTACAAGATTCAGAAAAGAAAAAGATAAAATACAATAAGCCAAATCTCATCCATGAGATATAACCCCATGCGATTGATAGATCACTTGAATCTGCAGCTAAACTGATGCGAAATTGAGCCACACAATAAAATTGGAAATTGTGTTGAAACGTGTTATTACATGGAATTCAGTGTTGTAAACAAAAAACATTTGCATTATATCAGTCCCACATCGAAGATCTAGAGATATAGAAATACATGACCGGTATAAGAATAGTAGATTATAGTGATATTAATCAATGATTCTTCAAGCAGTAATGAGATATGATGAGTGGTGTAATCTTGCATTAAATTTGCGAGTTAGGTGTCTGCCCCAAGCCTGGTTACGACAATTGGGCACTCTCTTTGACCAATTTGATCTCTATAGTCCAAACCTAAAGGGGATAATTCTAATTATAAAATTTTTTGTTACTTTTGAATTTCATTTTATGTAATTTATTCCATGTGTTTATTTTCTTATTAAATATTTTTAAAATTTGTTGTAAATGTTAAAAAAAAGTCAAACATTTTACATGGAAAAATTTACTGTTTAATATAAAAAAAATTAATAAGCACCAAAAATTGGATATTTAGAAAACTAAATTAGTTTTTTTAATAATCACCATCTTGATCTCCTCGAATGATATTAATATTCATGTCCAATTGATTGAACTTTTCAAAGGATTTAGATTTGTGTATCATTAAATACACATAACCATATCTACTATAATTATCAATAAATATGATGAAGTACTAAATACCTCTAATGCCTAATATATTCAATGATTCACATACATCAATATATACAGACATGTTGGTCCACCCATATGTAAAACACCCTTATGTCTATCTTAAAAATGTGGAGCCATTAATTTAAAGATATTTGAAGATTGAATTTGATACATATATAAGATTAAATGATATTTTAGTTTCTATAAAATTTACATTTACTTAAGTTTATTATCCATAAGTTTTATTTCTTATAACATCCCATGAAAATGAGACGGCATTCGAGTACAAGATTCAGAAAAGAAAAAGATAAAATACATTAAGTCAAATCTCGTCCATGAGATAGAACCCAAAGCGATTGATAGATCACTTGAATCTTCAGCTAAACTAATGCAACATTGAGCCGCATAATAAAATTGGAAGTGGTGTTGTAACTTATTGCTACATGAAATTCAGTGTTGTAAACAAAAAACATTTGCTTTATATTAGTCCCACATCGAAGATATGGAGATATAGAAATACATGACCTCTATAAGAATAATAGATTTCAGTGTTATTAATCAATGATTCTTCAGTAATGATATATGATGAGTTGTCTAGTCTTGCATTAAATATGTGAGTTGCGTGTCTGCCCCAAGCCTGGTTACGACAATTGGGCACTCTCCTTTGACCAATCTGATCTCTATAGTTCAAACCTAAAGATGTAATTCTAGTTATAAAATGTTTTATTGGTTTTGAATTTAATTTTATCTAATTTACTCCATTTGTTTATTTTCTTATAAAATATTTTTTAAATTTATTGTAAATGTTTAAAAAATGCAAAACTTTTTACATGACAAATTTACTGTTTAATATAAAACAAAAATTAATAAGCACCAAAAATTAAATATTTAAAAATCTAAATTTTTTTTTTCATATTCACCCCCTTGATCTGCTCGAATGATTTAAATATTCATGTCCAATTGATTTTGTTCTTCATTTTTAATTTCTTGAACTTTTCAAAAGATTTAGATTTGTGTATCATTAAATACAAAAAACCATATCTACTATATTTATAAATAAATATGAGAAAGTCCTAAATACCTCTAATGCCTAATGTATGCCATGTGTTTATTTTTCTATTAAATATTTTTAAAATTTATTATAAATGTTAAAAAAATGCCAAATTTTTACATGAATAATTTATTTGTTTAATATACAAAAAATTAATAAACACCAAAAATTGGATATTTAGAGAGTTAAACTATTTTTTAAATATTCACCACCTTGATCAGGTCGAATGATTTAAATATTCATGTCCAATTGATTTTTTTCTTCATTTTAAACTTCTTGAACTTTTCAAAGGATTTAGATTTGTGTATCATTGAATACGCATAACTATATCTATTATAATCATCAACAAATATGATGAAGTACTAAATACCTCTTATGCCTAATGTATTCAATGATTTACATACATCAATATTTACAGATATGTTGGTCCACACATATGAAAACACCCTTATCTCTATCTTCAAAAGAGGAGCCATTAATTTAAAGATATTTGAAGATTAAATTTAATACATAACATAAGATTAAATGAAATTTTAGTTTCTCTAAAATTTACATTTATTTAAGCTTATTATCCATGAGTTTATTTCTTAAAACATCCCATGAAAATGAGATGACTTTCGACTACAAGATTCAGAAAAGAAAAAGATAAAATACAATAAGCCAAATCTCATCCATGAGATATAACCCCATGCGATTGATAGATCACTTGAATCTGCAGCTAAACTGATGCGAAATTGAGCCACACAATAAAATTGGAAATTGTGTTGAAACGTGTTATTACATGGAATTCAGTGTTGTAAACAAAAAACATTTGCATTATATCAGTCCCACATCGAAGATCTAGAGATATAGAAATACATGACCGGTATAAGAATAGTAGATTATAGTGATATTAATCAATGATTCTTCAAGCAGTAATGAGATATGATGAGTGGTGTAATCTTGCATTAAATTTGCGAGTTAGGTGTCTGCCCCAAGCCTGGTTACGACAATTGGGCACTCTCTTTGACCAATTTGATCTCTATAGTCCAAACCTAAAGGGGATAATTCTAATTATAAAATTTTTTGTTACTTTTGAATTTCATTTTATGTAATTTATTCCATGTGTTTATTTTCTTATTAAATATTTTTAAAATTTGTTGTAAATGTTAAAAAAAAGTCAAACATTTTACATGGAAAAATTTACTGTTTAATATAAAAAAAATTAATAAGCACCAAAAATTGGATATTTAGAAAACTAAATTAGTTTTTTAATAATCACCATCTTGATCTCCTCGAATGATATTAATATTCATGTCCAATTGATTGAACTTTTCAAAGGATTTAGATTTGTGTATCATTAAATACACATAACCATATCTACTATAATTATCAATAAATATGATGAAGTACTAAATACCTCTAATGCCTAATATATTCAATGATTCACATACATCAATATATACAGACATGTTGGTCCACCCATATGTAAAACACCCTTATGTCTATCTTAAAAATGTGGAGCCATTAATTTAAAGATATTTGAAGATTGAATTTGATACATATATAAGATTAAATGATATTTTAGTTTCTATAAAATTTACATTTACTTAAGTTTATTATCCATAAGTTTTATTTCTTATAACATCCCATGAAAATGAGACGGCATTCGAGTACAAGATTCAGAAAAGAAAAAGATAAAATACATTAAGTCAAATCTCGTCCATGAGATAGAACCCAAAGCGATTGATAGATCACTTGAATCTTCAGCTAAACTAATGCAACATTGAGCCGCATAATAAAATTGGAAGTGGTGTTGTAACTTATTGCTACATGAAATTCAGTGTTGTAAACAAAAAACATTTGCTTTATATTAGTCCCACATCGAAGATATGGAGATATAGAAATACATGACCTCTATAAGAATAATAGATTTCAGTGTTATTAATCAATGATTCTTCAGTAATGATATATGATGAGTTGTCTAGTCTTGCATTAAATATGTGAGTTGCGTGTCTGCCCCAAGCCTGGTTACGACAATTGGGCACTCTCCTTTGACCAATCTGATCTCTATAGTTCAAACCTAAAGATGTAATTCTAGTTATAAAATGTTTTATTGGTTTTGAATTTAATTTTATCTAATTTACTCCATTTGTTTATTTTCTTATAAAATATTTTTTAAATTTATTGTAAATGTTTAAAAAATGCAAAACTTTTTACATGACAAATTTACTGTTTAATATAAAACAAAAATTAATAAGCACCAAAAATTAAATATTTAAAAATCTAAATTTTTTTTTTCATATTCACCCCCTTGATCAGGTCGAATGATTTAAATATTCATGTCCAATTGATTTTTTTCTTCATTTTAAACTTCTTGAACTTTTCAAAGGATTTAGATTTGTGTATCATTGAATACGCATAACTATATCTATTATAATCATCAACAAATATGATGAAGTACTAAATACCTCTTATGCCTAATGTATTCAATGATTTACATACATCAATATTTACAGATATGTTGGTCCACACATATGAAAACACCCTTATCTCTATCTTCAAAAGAGGAGCCATTAATTTAAAGATATTTGAAGATTAAATTTAATACATAACATAAGATTAAATGAAATTTTAGTTTCTCTAAAATTTACATTTATTTAAGCTTATTATCCATGAGTTTATTTCTTAAAACATCCCATGAAAATGAGATGACTTTCGACTACAAGATTCAGAAAAGAAAAAGATAAAATACAATAAGCCAAATCTCATCCATGAGATATAACCCCATGCGATTGATAGATCACTTGAATCTGCAGCTAAACTGATGCGAAATTGAGCCACACAATAAAATTGGAAATTGTGTTGAAACGTGTTATTACATGGAATTCAGTGTTGTAAACAAAAAACATTTGCATTATATCAGTCCCACATCGAAGATCTAGAGATATAGAAATACATGACCGGTATAAGAATAGTAGATTATAGTGATATTAATCAATGATTCTTCAAGCAGTAATGAGATATGATGAGTGGTGTAATCTTGCATTAAATTTGCGAGTTAGGTGTCTGCCCCAAGCCTGGTTACGACAATTGGGCACTCTCTTTGACCAATTTGATCTCTATAGTCCAAACCTAAAGGGGATAATTCTAATTATAAATTTTTTGTTACTTTTGAATTTCATTTTATGTAATTTATTCCATGTGTTTATTTTCTTATTAAATATTTTTAAAATTTGTTGTAAATGTTAAAAAAAAGTCAAACATTTTACATGGAAAAATTTACTGTTTAATATAAAAAAAATTAATAAGCACCAAAAATTGGATATTTAGAAAACTAAATTAGTTTTTTAATAATCACCATCTTGATCTCCTCGAATGATATTAATATTCATGTCCAATTGATTGAACTTTTCAAAGGATTTAGATTTGTGTATCATTAAATACACATAACCATATCTACTATAATTATCAATAAATATGATGAAGTACTAAATACCTCTAATGCCTAATATATTCAATGATTCACATACATCAATATATACAGACATGTTGGTCCACCCATATGTAAAACACCCTTATGTCTATCTTAAAAATGTGGAGCCATTAATTTAAAGATATTTGAAGATTGAATTTGATACATATATAAGATTAAATGATATTTTAGTTTCTATAAAATTTACATTTACTTAAGTTTATTATCCATAAGTTTTATTTCTTATAACATCCCATGAAAATGAGACGGCATTCGAGTACAAGATTCAGAAAAGAAAAAGATAAAATACATTAAGTCAAATCTCGTCCATGAGATAGAACCCAAAGCGATTGATAGATCACTTGAATCTTCAGCTAAACTAATGCAACATTGAGCCGCATAATAAAATTGGAAGTGGTGTTGTAACTTATTGCTACATGAAATTCAGTGTTGTAAACAAAAAACATTTGCTTTATATTAGTCCCACATCGAAGATATGGAGATATAGAAATACATGACCTCTATAAGAATAATAGATTTCAGTGTTATTAATCAATGATTCTTCAGTAATGATATATGATGAGTTGTCTAGTCTTGCATTAAATATGTGAGTTGCGTGTCTGCCCCAAGCCTGGTTACGACAATTGGGCACTCTCCTTTGACCAATCTGATCTCTATAGTTCAAACCTAAAGATGTAATTCTAGTTATAAAATGTTTTATTGGTTTTGAATTTAATTTTATCTAATTTACTCCATTTGTTTATTTTCTTATAAAATATTTTTTAAATTTATTGTAAATGTTTAAAAATGCAAAACTTTTTACATGACAAATTTACTGTTTAATATAAAACAAAAATTAATAAGCACCAAAAATTAAATATTTAAAAATCTAAATTTTTTTTTTCATATTCACCCCCTTGATCTGCTCGAATGATTTAAATATTCATGTCCAATTGATTTTGTTCTTCATTTTTAATTTCTTGAACTTTTCAAAAGATTTAGATTTGTGTATCATTAAATACAAAAAACCATATCTACTATATTTATAAATAAATATGAGAAAGTCCTAAATACCTCTAATGCCTAATGTATGCCATGTGTTTATTTTTCTATTAAATATTTTTAAAATTTATTATAAATGTTAAAAAAATGCCAAATTTTTACATGAATAATTTATTTGTTTAATATAAAAAAAATTAATAAACACCAAAAATTGGATATTTAGAGAGTTAAACTATTTTTAAATATTCACCACCTTGATCAGGTCGAATGATTTAAATATTCATGTCCAATTGATTTTTTTCTTCATTTTAAACTTCTTGAACTTTTCAAAGGATTTAGATTTGTGTATCATTGAATACGCATAACTATATCTATTATAATCATCAACAAATATGATGAAGTACTAAATACCTCTTATGCCTAATGTATTCAATGATTTACATACATCAATATTTACAGATATGTTGGTCCACACATATGAAAACACCCTTATCTCTATCTTCAAAAGAGGAGCCATTAATTTAAAGATATTTGAAGATTAAATTTAATACATAACATAAGATTAAATGAAATTTTAGTTTCTCTAAAATTTACATTTATTTAAGCTTATTATCCATGAGTTTTATTTCTTAAAACATCCCATGAAAATGAGATGACTTTCGACTACAAGATTCAGAAAAGAAAAAGATAAAATACAATAAGCCAAATCTCATCCATGAGATATAACCCCATGCGATTGATAGATCACTTGAATCTGCAGCTAAACTGATGCAAAATTGAGCCACACAATAAAATTGGAAATTGTGTTGAAACGTGTTATTACATGGAATTCAGTGTTGTAAACAAAAAACATTTGCATTATATCAGTCCCACATCGAAGATCTAGAGATATAGAAATACATGACCGGTATAAGAATAGTAGATTATAGTGATATTAATCAATGATTCTTCAAGCAGTAATGAGATATGATGAGTGGTGTAATCTTGCATTAAATTTGCGAGTTAGGTGTCTGCCCCAAGCCTGGTTACGACAATTGGGCACTCTCTTTGACCAATTTGATCTCTATAGTCCAAACCTAAAGGGGATAATTCTAATTATAAAATTTTTTGTTACTTTTGAATTTCATTTTATGTAATTTATTCCATGTGTTTATTTTCTTATTAAATATTTTTAAAATTTGTTGTAAATGTTAAAAAAAAGTCAAACATTTTACATGGAAAAATTTAATGTTTAATATAAAAAAAATTAATAAGCACCAAAAATTGGATTTTTAGAAAACTAAATTAGTTTTTTAATAATCACCATCTTGATCTCCTCGAATGATATTAATATTCATGTCCAATTGATTGAACTTTTCAAAGGATTTAGATTTGTGTATCATTAAATACACATAACCATATCTACTATAATTATCAATAAATATGATGAAGTACTAAATACCTCTAATGCCTAATATATTCAATGATTCACATACATCAATATATACAGACATGTTGGTCCACCCATATGTAAAACACCCTTATGTCTATCTTAAAAATGTGGAGCCATTAATTTAAAGATATTTGAAGATTGAATTTAATACATATATAAGATTAAATGATATTTTAGTTTCTATAAAATTTACATTTACTTAAGTTTATTATCCATAAGTTTTATTTCTTATAACATCCCATGAAAATGAGACGGCATTCGAGTAAAAGATTCAGAAAAGAAAAAGATAAAATACATTAAGTCAAATCTCGTCCATGAGATAGAACCCAAAGCGATTGATAGATCACTTGAATCTTCAGCTAAACTAATGCAACATTGAGCCGCATAATAAAATTGGAAGCTGTGTTGTAACTTATTGCTACATGAAATTCAGTGTTGTAAACAAAAAACATTTGCTTTATATTAGTCCCACATCGAAGATATGGAGATATAGAAATACATGACCTCTATAAGAATAATAGATTACAGTGTTATTAATCAATGATTCTTCAGTAATGATATATGATGAGTTGTCTAGTCTTGCATTAAATATGCGAGTTACGTGTCTGCCCCAAGCCTGGTTACGACAATTGGGCACTCTCCTTTGACCAATCTGATCTCTATAGTTCAAACCTAAAGAGGTAACTCTAGTTATAAAATGTTTTATTGGTTTTGAATTTAATTTTATCTAATTTACTCCATTTGTTTATTTTCTTATAAAATATTTTTTAAATTTATTGTAAATGTTTAAAAAATGCAAAACTTTTTACAAGACAAATTTACTGTTTAATATAAAACAAAAATTAATAAGCACCAAAAATTAAATATTTAAAAAACTAAATATTTTTTTTCATATTCACCCCCTTGATCTGCTCGAATGATTTAAATATTCATGTCCAATTGATTTTGTTCTTCATTTTTAATTTCTTGAACTTTTCAAAAGATTTAGATTTGTGTATCATTAAATACACAGAACCATATCTACTACAATTATAAATAAATATGATAAAGTCCTAAATACCTCTAATGCCTAATGTATGCCATGTGTTTATTTTTCTATTAAATATTTTTAAAATTTATTATAAATGTTAAAAAAATGCCAAATTTTTACATGAATAATTTATTTGTTTAATATAAAAAAAATTAATAAACACCAAAAATTGGATATTTAGAGAGTTAAACTATTTTTTAAATATTCACCACCTTGAGCAGGTCGAATGATTTAAATATTCATGTCCAACTGATTTTTTTCTTCATTTTAAACTTCTTGAACTTTTCAAAGGATTTAGATTTGTGTATCATTGAATACGCATAACTATATCTATTATAATCATCAATAAATATGATGAAGTACTAAATACCTCATATGCCTAATGTATTCAATGATTTACATACATCAATATTTACAGATATGTTGGTCCACACATATGTAAAACACCCTTATCTCTATCTTCAAAAGAGGAGCCATTAATTTAAAGATATTTGAAGATTAAATTTAATACATAACATAAGATTAAATGAAATTTTAGTTTCTCTAAAATTTACATTTATTTAAGCTTATTATCCATAAGTTTTATTTCTTAAAACATCCCATGAAAATGAGATGACTTTCGACTACAAGATTCAGAAAAGAAAAAGATAAAATACATTAAGCCAAATCTCATCCATGAGATATAACCCCATGCGATTGATAGATCACTTGAATCTGCAGCAAAACTGATGCAAAATTGAGCCACACAATAAAATTGGAGATTGTGTTGAAACGTTTTATTACATGGAATTCAGTGTTGTAAACAAAAAACATTTGCATTATATCAGTCCCACATCGAAGATCTAGAGATATAGAAATACATGACCGGTATAAGAATAGTAGATTATAGTGATATTAATCAATGATTCTTCAAGCAGTAATGAGATATGATGAGTGGTCTAATCTCGCATTAAATTTGCGAGTTAGGTGTCTGCCCCAAGACTGGTTACGACAATTGGGCACTCTCTTTGACCAATTTGATCTCTATAGTCCAAACCTAAAGGGGATAATTCTAATTATAAAATTTTTTGTTACTTTTGAATTTCATTTTATGTAATTTATTCCATTTGTTTATTTTCTTATTAAATATTGTTAAAATTTGTTGTAAATGTTAAAAAAAAGTCAAACTTTTTACATCAAAAAATTTACTGTTTAATATTAAAAAAATTAATAAGCACCAAAAATTGGATATTTAGATAACTAAATTAGTTTTTTAATAATCACCATCTTGATCTCCTCGAATGATATTAATATTCATGTCCAATTGATTGAACTTTTCAAAGGATTTAGATTTGTGTATCATTAAATACACATAACCATATCTACTATAATTATCAATAAATATGATGAAGTACTAAATACCTCTAATGCCTAATATATTCAATGATTCATATACATCAATATATACAGACATGTTGGTCCACCCCATATGTAAAACACCCTTATGTCTATCTTAAAAATGTGGAGCCATTAATTTAAAGATATTTGAAGATTGAATTTAATACATATATAAGATTAAATGATATTTTAGTTTCTATAAAATTTACATTTACTTAAGTTTATTATCCATAAGTTTTATTTCTTATAACATCCCATGAAAATGAGACGGCATTCGAGTACAAGATTCAGAAAAGAAAAAGATAAAATACATTAAGTCAAATCTCGTCCATGAGATAGAACCCAAAGCGATTGATAGATCACTTGAATCTTCAGCTAAACTAATGCAACATTGAGCCGCATAATAAAATTGGAAGTGGTGTTGTAACTTATTGCTACATGAAATTCAGTGTTGTAAACAAAAAACATTTGCTTTATATTAGTCCCACATCGAAGATATGGAGATATAGAAATACATGACCTCTAAAAGAATAATAGATTTCAGTGTTAGTAAGAGCATGAGCTAAGGTTATGGAAGATGGGACAGAATGATTGAGATGAATGATTTTGGATACAAGTGAAATGTTATCTCTAGATGTGTATGGAATATTTTGTGTGACTCTACGAGATGTATGGACACTCATAGTTATGTTCTAGATTGCTTAAGTTCCTTAGAAGTGGTGTTTTGTTGATAATTTAAAGTTCCTTGACGGTGTTACTTTGTTATTGGCCGAGATTATGTGTCGGGAGAAATCTTGAGTGGATCAAAACCCTATGAGAGGATTTGATATGGAATATAGTAACCAGAACCAGACGTTGTCAAACTGGTTTGGTTTTGCTACATCGAACACATGATGAACTTAGATGTTCTACGTTTCATGGTTGTAGCAATGTAATCCTGGATACCTAGCTTCTGTAGAGTGTTGGTCTTATTCTGAACTTTAGTGAGTCATGAAGGAAGTTATTCTACTAATGGAAGTTGGTATGGTTTTAGTACCATTTTGGACGGTAGGCACTCTGGAGGATAATTGTGTTTCTATGTAGACTGTCATCTAACCAGCAGTGCCTAGGAATCCCGAGTGTTCCACTATTGGGATCAGAGTATCACAATGGAAGGTGATGGATGAAAGAGCTCAATCAAGTCTATGGGGATCAGGGAGATAGTAACTCGTAAGAATGGAGGTAAGGATGAGAGTAAGACAATCTCGTGCTAATGGTTCTATCTCATTGGAGTAGTACGAGAGAAGTGAAGCAGTAGGAGTAAGGGCTTGTAGCATACAGTAATAAATCAAGTGAAGTTTATGAGATTGTCAATAAATGGATTACAAAGTTGTCGCATTTGTTGAAGGAATAATAAGAAAAGAGTAGTCAATATTGTTTGTGGTCAGGGAATCAATAAATTTTCTTATGAAGAATTAATGAGTATTGATTAACCGAGTCCAGATGTGATGTTGTAATTATGTTTGTGTAACTTAGTGCAAGGAAGGGAAGTCGTGGTTTCCGGGAAGAAAGTTACCCACTGAGGATTGAGCGGTATATAAGAGGAATTAAGTGAGAGCAAGTTTAATTGTTAATCCAATATCAGAATGAGATTGTGATGGAAATCAAGAAGTTTTGGGAGTTCATGAAAAAAGGAAATTTGATAGCAAATACAAGTTAGAAGAATGAGCATGTCAGAGACTTGGAATTGAAGAGAGGTCAAGTGTTGGTCTAAGATGTTGATTCAAGGTTTGTTTGTTTGTTGAGTGAAGGAAATTCGGGGGCGAATTTCAATTTAAGGGGGGGAGAATGTAATATTCCATATTCCTTTAAATGCTCAATTAGTTGTCAGTTCAGATCAATTGAGTTCCTATGTAAATTATCTATTATCATTTGTAACGATTGGAGCTCCTATGTGCTCTAAATGTTGTCAATTGGGACCAATAGAGTAACCGGTGAACTCTGAAGATATTAATTATTAATAAGAGAGACAGACCAATATTAATAAGTACAAGAGAGGACATTTTGGTAACATTAATAATTGGTCAATGGGTGCTGGAAGATAAAATATCAAGCGAGATATTTATTATTACTTGATATTATATATTATATATGTAATGTAGTATGTGTGGTGGAAAAGAAAAGAAGAAAGGATAAGAATAGAAGAAGAGAGAATGAGAATTATCAGAAAGAAAAGAAAGAAAGGGAAGAGGAGAAAAAGAGGAAAGAGGAAAAGAAGGAAGAGAAAGAGGAAGAAGAGGAGAAGAAGAGAACTCATGGGAGAAGAAGAGGAAGAAGAACCATGGAAGCACCATCATCATCTCATCTTCACCAACTTCATCTTCTTCTTCTACTAGGTGAGTTCTTAGATAGTTTTAGCATTGGGGGAAAATAATCTATATTTGTGGGGTTAGGGTTTGTGTGAATTGTGCCCTATCCATGCTATGTGTTGATATTATGTTGGTTGTTGTTGAAAAATCAAGTTATGTGAAAATAGTAGGTAAAAATGGTATATGGAAAGGAAAATAAAAGAGGAGTTATTGAGAGAATTCATGGAAATTGGAATTTTTAACCGATTAACGCGCAGCAAAATTCACCTTCTGGGCAATTTCGTGAGTGGTTAACCGGTTAACAGTTTAAGTTAACCGTTAACACTGAAACAGAATTCAATCTTCTATTTGTGCAGAAGATGTCTGCTGTGGGGTTCGAACCCAGGACCTCCTTTGAACTATACATGCCTTACCACTAGGCTAGAGAGGTTGTTGTTGAATGCTTATGCAATGAATAAATATTAATCTAAATCTTGATTAAGATAGATTAATGAATTAATTGAGCGTTATAATTCCGTTTTGGATGCGGACGGATGCATTAGTAAGATAATGAAAAAGGCTATTATTATGATATCATATTATAGTATATTATGTATCTTACAAATTAAATGAATTATATTTATGATGGGTGTTAAACATGGTTGATATGGTTGATTGTGAAATAACATGACTAAAGATAACGTAAAAGACTATTATTACTGTTCCATGTTATAAAATAGTATGTGATTTATAGATGCCATGAATTTTATCATGATGAAATTAAATATTGTTGTTATGTGGAAGGTGAAATAACACGATTAAAAACCTTACAAAGATGAGTGAGGAAACCTAGAAGAATAATTTGATTAATAACTTAGAAAGACAATCTAGGTTATGGAACATGTGAGATACATGTATGAGAATACGGTATTCATTCGTACGACGCTTATGTGAGGTCGTGGACGAATTGTTACCATGATTGAGAATGCGACGCATTATATGGAACATGCCATATTATTATTTGTGTATTATGGTGAATGAAGTCACCTGTGATTTATGAATTTGTTATGGTTCGTGGAACCAATGATTTGCGAAACCGATCATGTATTCAGAATGTGTGTTTTCTGTGATGGTACACATCTCTATTGGTATGCTTAGACGTGTAAGCATTGGGATGTGGGACCAATGATTCGAGCCTCAATTGGGTTTGAGCCCCAACCATGGCGGACATGGGGGAAAGGTGGACACCTAAGTGGGTTAGAGTCCCATACGGTGAAAGATACTCAAAGTGGGTTAGAGTCCCATACGAGTGATGGTTCTTAAAAGTGGGTTAGAGTCCCATAGGGGAACCTGATATCCACCGTGAAAGTCGAATCATACGGACATGCGTGAACCAAGCCTTGGCCTAGACGTAGGTCCGGTTGGGGATCGATGTTGCGTGAATCTGAATAATGATCGTGGTTGAGTTATGAGAACTCAGATGCATGTTGCCATACAATTGCGAGATAGTTTCCCCATCGCTCAAGTCTTCGTTCCCTTGTTGACTTGAGTTGGATATGAGTTGAATATTGATTAGAACCCTGTAGAGCCGAGTGGACCTATAGGATAGGAGAACTCACTGAGATTATTATCTCATCCCATTATTGTTGTTATTTTTCAGGTATTCTTTACAGGTTGGATCTAAGAGAAACTGTTATGGATGTTTCAAGGGTTGTTGTTCATTATAATCTTCCGCTGTGGAGTTGTGTGCAATGAAGATATTGTACATAGTTCTTAGATTTTTTATTGTTTAGGCATTATTGTATAACATGTTCCAGTGATGTCTTAGTTTGGACATGTATATATATTGATGCCATTAGGCACTTATGTTGTGACAGTACCAAGATTTAACACTTGTATGATATTATTCTAGATATATATTATACGGGTTGTTACATCTGATCTCTATAGTTCAAACCTAAAGATGTAATTCTAGTTATAAAATGTTTTATTGGTTTTGAATTTAATTTTATCTAATTTACTCCATTTGTTTATTTTCTTATAAAATATTTTTAAATTTATTGTAAATGTTTAAAAAATGCAAAACTTTTTACATGACAAATTTACTGTTTAATATAAAACAAAAATTAATAAGCACCAAAAATTAAATATTTAAAAATCTAAATTTTTTTTTTCATATTCACCCCCTTGATCTCCTCGAATGATTTAAATATTCATGTCCAATTGATTTTGTTCTTCATTTTTAATTTCTTGAACTTTTCAAAAGATTTAGATTTGTGTATCATTAAATACACAAAACCATATCTACTATATTTATAAATAAATATGAGAAAGTCCTAAATACCTCTAATGCCTAATGTATGCCATGTGTTTATTTTTCTATTAAATATTTTAAAATTTATTATAAATGTTAAAAAAATGCCAAATTTTTACATGAATAATTGATTTGTTTAATATAAAAAAATTAATAAACACCAAAAATTGGATATTTAGAGATTTAAACTATTTTTTAAATATTCACCACCTTGATCAGGTCGAATGATTAAATTCATGTCCAATTGATTTTTTTCTTCATTTTAAACTTCTTGAACTTTTCAAAGGATTTATATTTGTGTATCATTGAATACGCATAACTATATCTATTATAATCATCAACAAATATGATGAAGTACTAAATACCTCTTATGCCTAATGTATTCAATGATTTACATACATCAATATTTACAGATATGTTGGTCCACACATATGAAAACACCCTTATCTCTATCTTCAAAAGAGGAGCCATTAATTTAAAGATATTTGAAGATTAAATTTAATACATAACATAAGATTAAATGAAATTTTAGTTTCTCTAAAATTTACATTTATTTAAGCTTATTATCCATAAGTTTTATTTCTTAAAACATCCCATGAAAATGAGATGACTTTCGACTACAAGATTCAGAAAAGAAAAAGATAAAATACAATAAGCCAAATCTCATCCATGAGATATAACCCCATGCGATTGATAGATCACTTGAATCTGCAGCTAAACTGATGCGAAATTGAGCCACACAATAAAATTGGAAATTGTGTTGAAACGTGTTATTACATGGAATTCAGTGTTGTAAACAAAAAACATTTGCATTATATCAGTCCCACATCGAAGATCTAGAGATATAGAAATACATGACCGGTATAAGAATAGTAGATTATAGTGATATTAATCAATGATTCTTCAAGCAGTAATGAGATATGATGAGTGGTGTAATCTTGCATTAAATTTGCGAGTTAGGTGTCTGCCCCAAGCCTGGTTACGACAATTTCTCTTTGACCAATTTGATCTCTATAGTCCAAACCTAAAGGGGATAATTCTAATTATAAAATTTTTTGTTACTTTTGAATTTCATTTTATGTAATTTATTCCATGTGTTTATTTTCTTATTAAATATTTTTAAAATTTGTTGTAAATGTTAAAAAAAAGTCAAACATTTTACATGGAAAAATTTACTGTTTAATATAAAAAAAATTAATAAGCACCAAAAATTGGATATTTAGAAAACTAAATTAGTTTTTTAATAATCACCATCTTGATCTCCTCGAATGATATTAATATTCATGTCCAATTGATTGAACTTTTCAAAGGATTTAGATTTGTGTATCATTAAATACACATAACCATATCTACTATAATTATCAATAAATATGATGAAGTACTAAATACCTCTAATGCCTAATATATTCAATGATTCACATACATCAATATATACAGACATGTTGGTCCACCCATATGTAAAACACCCTTATGTCTATCTTAAAAATGTGGAGCCATTAATTTAAAGATATTTGAAGATTGAATTTGATACATATATAAGATTAAATGATATTTTAGTTTCTATAAATTTACATTTACTTAAGTTTATTATCCATAACTTTTATTTCTTATAACATCCCATGAAAATGAGACGGCATTCGAGTACAAGATTCAGAAAAGAAAAAGATAAAATACATTAAGTCAAATCTCGTCCATGAGATAGAACCCAAAGCGATTGATAGATCACTTGAATCTTCAGCTAAACTAATGCAACATTGAGCCGCATAATAAAATTGGAAGTGGTGTTGTAACTTATTGCTACATGAAATTCAGTGTTGTAAACAAAAACATTTGCTTTATATTAGTCCCACATCGAAGATATGGAGATATAGAAATACATGACCTCTATAAGAATAATAGATTTCAGTGTTATTAATCAATGATTCTTCAGTAATGATATATGATGAGTTGTCTAGTCTTGCATTAAATATGTGAGTTGCGTGTCTGCCCCAAGCCTGGTTACGACAATTGGGCACTCTCCTTTGACCAATCTGATCTCTATAGTTCAAACCTAAAGATGTAATTCTAGTTATAAAATGTTTATTGGTTTTGAATTTAATTTTATCTAATTTACTCCATTTGTTTATTTTCTTATAAAATATTTTTAAATTTATTGTAAATGTTTAAAAAATGCAAAACTTTTTAAATGACAAATTTACTGTTTAATATAAAACAAAAATTAATAAGCACCAAAAATTAAATATTTAAAAATCTAAATTTTTTTTTTCATATTCACCCCTTGATCTGCTCGAATGATTTAAATATTCATGTCCAATTGATTGAACTTTTCAAAGGATTTAGATTTGTGTATCATTGAATACGCATAACTATATCTATATAATCATCAACAAATATGATGAAGTACTAAATACCTCTTATGCCTAATGTATTCAATGATTTACATACATCAATATTTACAGATATGTTGGTCCACACATATGAAAACACCCTTATCTCTATCTTCAAAAGAGGAGCCATTAATTTAAAGATATTTGAAGATTAAATTTAATACATAACATAAGATTAAATGAATTTTAGTTTCTCTAAAATTTACATTTATTTAAGCTTATTATCCATGAGTTTTATTTCTTAAAACATCCCATGAAAATGAGATGACTTTCGACTACAAGATTCAGAAAAGAAAAAGATAAAATACAATAAGCCAAATCTCATCCATGAGATATAACCCCATGCGATTGATAGATCACTTGAATCTGCAGCTAAACTGATGCGAAATTGAGCCACACAATAAAATTGGAAATTGTGTTGAAACGTGTTATTACATGGAATTCAGTGTTGTAAACAAAAAACATTTGCATTATATCAGTCCCACATCGAAGATCTAGAGATATAGAAATACATGACCGGTATAAGAATAGTAGATTATAGTGATATTAATCAATGATTCTTCAAGCAGTAATGAGATATGATGAGTGGTGTAATCTTGCATTAATTTGCGAGTTAGGTGTCTGCCCCAAGCCTGGTTACGACAATTGGGCACTCTCTTTGACCAATTGATCTCTATAGTCCAAACCTAAAGGGGATAATTCTAATTATAAAATTTTTTGTTACTTTTGAATTTCATTTTATGTAATTTATTCCATGTGTTTATTTTCTTATTAAATATTTTTAAAATTTGTTGTAAATGTTAAAAAAAAGTCAAACATTTTACATGGAAAAATTTACTGTTTAATATAAAAAAAATTAATAAGCACCAAAAATTGGATATTTAGAAAACTAAATTAGTTTTTTAATAATCACCATCTTGATCTCCTCGAATGATATTAATATTCATGTCCAATTGATTGAACTTTTCAAAGGATTTAGATTTGTGTATCATTAAATACACATAACCATATCTACTATAATTATCAATAAATATGATGAAGTACTAAATACCTCTAATGCCTAATATTCAATGATTCACATACATCAATATATACAGACATGTTGGTCCACCCATATGTAAACACCCTTATGTCTATCTTAAAATGTGGAGCCATTAATTTAAAGATATTTGAAGATTGAATTTGATACATATATAAGATTAAATGATATTTTAGTTTCTATAAAATTTACATTTACTTAAGTTTATTATCCATAAGTTTTATTTCTTATAACATCCCATGAAAATGAGACGGCATTCGAGTACAAGATTCAGAAAGAAAAAGATAAAATACATTAAGTCAAATCTCGTCCATGAGATAGAACCCAAAGCGATTGATAGATCACTTGAATCTTCAGCTAAACTAATGCAACATTGAGCCGCATAATAAAATTGGAAGTGGTGTTGTAACTTATTGCTACATGAAATTCAGTGTTGTAAACAAAAAACATTTGCTTTATATTAGTCCCACATCGAAGATATGGAGATATAGAAATACATGACCTCTATAAGAATAATAGATTTCAGTGTTATTAATCAATGATTCTTCAGTAATGATATATGATGAGTTGTGTAGTCTTGCATTAAATATGTGAGTTGCGTGTCTGCCCCAAGCCTGGTTACGACAATTGGGCACTCTCCTTTGACCAATCTGATCTCTATAGTTCAAACCTAAAGATGTAATTCTAGTTATAAAATGTTTTATTGGTTTTGAATTTAATTTTATCTAATTTACTCCATTTGTTTATTTTCTTATAAAATATTTTTTAAATTTATTGTAAATGTTAAAAAATGCAAAACTTTTTAAATGACAAATTTACTGTTTATATAAAACAAAAATTAATAAGCACCAAAAATTAAATATTTAAAAATCTAATTTTTTTTTTCATATTCACCCCCTTGATCTGCTCGAATGATTTAAATATTCATGTCCAATTGATTGAACTTTTCAAAGGATTTAGATTTGTGTATCATTGAATACGCATAACTATATCTATTATAATCATCAACAAATATGATGAAGTACTAAATACCTCTTATGCCTAATGTATTCAATGATTTACATACATCAATATTTACAGATATGTTGGTCCACACATATGAAAACACCCTTATCTCTATCTTCAAAAGAGGAGCCATTAATTTAAAGATATTTGAAGATTAAATTTAATACATAACATAAGATTAAATGAAATTTTAGTTTCTCTAAAATTTACATTTATTTAAGCTTATTATCCATGAGTTTTATTTCTTAAAACATCCCATGAAAATGAGATGACTTTCGACTACAAGATTCAGAAAAGAAAAAGATAAAATACAATAAGCCAAATCTCATCCATGAGATATAACCCCATGCGATTGATAGATCACTTGAATCTGCAGCTAAACTGATGCGAAATTGAGCCACACAATAAAATTGGAAATTGTGTTGAAACGTGTTATTACATGGAATTCAGTGTTGTAAACAAAAAACATTTGCATTATATCAGTCCCACATCGAAGATCTAGAGATATAGAAATACATGACCGGTATAAGAATAGTAGATTATAGTGATATTAATCAATGATTCTTCAAGCAGTAATGAGATATGATGAGTGGTGTAATCTTGCATTAAATTTGCGAGTTAGGTGTCTGCCCCAAGCCTGGTTACGACAATTGGGCACTCTCTTTGACCAATTTGATCTCTATAGTCCAAACCTAAAGGGGATAATTCTAATTATAAAATTTTTTGTTACTTTTGAATTTCATTTTATGTAATTTATTCCATGTGTTTATTTTCTTATTAAATATTTTAAAATTTGTTGTAAATGTTAAAAAAAAGTCAAACATTTTACATGGAAAAATTTACTGTTTAATATAAAAAAAATTAATAAGCACCAAAAATTGGATATTTAGAAAACTAAATTAGTTTTTTAATAATCACCATCTTGATCTCCTCGAATGATATAATATTCATGTCCAATTGATTGAACTTTTCAAAGGATTTAGATTTGTGTATCATTAAATACACATAACCATATCTACTATAATTATCAATAAATATGATGAAGTACTAAATACCTCTAATGCCTAATATATTCAATGATTCACATACATCAATATATACAGACATGTTGGTCCACCCATATGTAAAACACCCTTATGTCTATCTTAAAAATGTGGAGCCATTAATTTAAAGATATTTGAAGATTGAATTTGATACATATATAAGATTAAATGATATTTTAGTTTCTATAAAATTTACATTTACTTAAGTTTATTATCCATAAGTTTTATTTCTTATAACATCCCATGAAAATGAGACGGCATTCGAGTACAAGATTCAGAAAAGAAAAAGATAAAATACATTAATTCAAATCTCGTCCATGAGATAGAACCCAAAGCGATTGATAGATCACTTGAATCTTCAGCTAAACTAATGCAACATTGAGCCGCATAATAAAATTGGAAGTGGTGTTGTAACTTATTGCTACATGAAATTCAGTGTTGTAAACAAAAAACATTTGCTTTATATTAGTCCCACATCGAAGATATGGAGATATAGAAATACATGACCTCTATAAGAATAATAGATTTCAGTGTTATTAATCAATGATTCTTCAGTAATGATATATGATGAGTTGTCTAGTCTTGCATTAAATATGTGAGTTGCGTGTCTGCCCCAAGCCTGGTTACGACAATTGGGCACTCTCCTTTGACCAATCTGATCTCTATAGTTCAAACCTAAAGATGTAATTCTAGTTATAAAATGTTTTATTGGTTTGAATTTAATTTTATCTAATTTACTCCATTTGTTTATTTTCTTATAAAATATTTTTTAAATTTATTGTAAATGTTTAAAAAATGCAAAACTTTTTACATGACAAATTTACTGTTTAATATAAAACAAAAATTAATAAGCACCAAAAATTAAATATTTAAAAATCTAAATTTTTTTTTTCATATTCACCCCCTTGATCTGCTCGAATGATTTAAATATTCATGTCCAATTGATTTTGTTCTTCATTTTTAATTTCTTCAACTTTTCAAAGGATTTAGATTTGTGTATCATTGAATACGCATAACTATATCTATTATAATCATCAACAAATATGATGAAGTACTAAATACCTCTTATGCCTAATGTATTCAATGATTTACATACATCAATATTTACAGATATGTTGGTCCACACATATGAAAACACCCTTATCTCTATCTTCAAAAGAGGAGCCATTAATTTAAAGATATTTGAAGATTAAATTTAATACATAACATAAGATTAAATGAAATTTTAGTTTCTCTAAAATTTACATTTATTTAAGCTTATTATCCATGAGTTTTATTTCTTAAAACATCCCATGAAAATGAGATGACTTTCGACTACAAGATTCAGAAAAGAAAAAGATAAAATACAATAAGCCAAATCTCATCCATGAGATATAACCCCATGCGATTGATAGATCACTTGAATCTGCAGCTAAACTGATGCGAAATTGAGCCACACAATAAAATTGGAAATTGTGTTGAAACGTGTTATTACATGGAATTCAGTGTTGTAAACAAAAAACATTTGCATTATATCAGTCCCACATCGAAGATCTAGAGATATAGAAATACATGACCGGTATAAGAATAGTAGATTATAGTGATATTAATCAATGATTCTTCAAGCAGTAATGAGATATGATGAGTGGTGTAATCTTGCATTAAATTTGCGAGTTAGGTGTCTGCCCCAAGCCTGGTTACGACAATTGGGCACTCTCTTTGACCAATTTGATCTCTATAGTCCAAACCTAAAGGGGATAATTCTAATTATAAAATTTTTTGTTACTTTTGAATTTCATTTTATGTAATTTATTCCATGTGTTTATTTTCTTATTAAATATTTTTAAAATTTGTTGTAAATGTTAAAAAAAAGTCAAACATTTTACATGGAAAAATTTACTGTTTAATATAAAAAAAATTAATAAGCACCAAAAATTGGATATTTAGAAAACTAAATTAGTTTTTTAATAATCACCATCTTGATCTCCTCGAATGATATTAATATTCATGTCCAATTGATTGAACTTTTCAAAGGATTTAGATTTGTGTATCATTAAATACACATAACCATATCTACTATAATTATCAATAAATATGATGAAGTACTAAATACCTCTAATGCCTAATATATTCAATGATTCACATACATCAATATATACAGACATGTTGGTCCACCCATATGTAAAACACCCTTATGTCTATCTTAAAAATGTGGAGCCATTAATTTAAAGATATTTGAAGATTGAATTTGATACATATATAAGATTAAATGATATTTAGTTTCTATAAAATTTACATTTACTTAAGTTTATTATCCATAAGTTTTATTTCTTATAACATCCCAGGAAAATGAGACGGCATTCGAGTACAAGATTCAGAAAAGAAAAAGATAAAATACATTAAGTCAAATCTCGTCCATGAGATAGAACCCAAAGCGATTGATAGATCACTTGAATCTTCAGCTAAACTAATGCAACATTGAGCCGCATAATAAAATTGGAAGTGGTGTTGTAACTTATTGCTACATGAAATTCAGTGTTGTAAACAAAAAACATTTGCTTTATATTAGTCCCACATCGAAGATATGGAGATATAGAAATACATGACCTCTATAAGAATAATAGATTACAGTGTTATTAATCAATGATTCTTCAGTAATGATATATGATGAGTTGTCTAGTCTTGCATTAAATATGCGAGTTACGTGTCTGCCCCAAACCTGGTTACGACAATTGGGCACTCTCCTTTGACCAATCTGATCTCTATAGTTCAAACCTAAAGAGGTAACTCTAGTTATAAAATGTTTTATTGGTTTTGAATTTAATTTTATCTAATTTACTCCATTTGTTTATTTTCTTATAAAATATTTTTTAAATTTATTGTAAATGTTTAAAAAATGCAAAACTTTTTACAAGACAAATTTACTGTTTAATATAAAACAAAAATTAATAAGCACCAAAAATTAAATATTTAAAAAACTAAATTATTTTTTTTCATATTCACCCCCTTGATCTGCTCGAATGATTTAAATATTCATGTCCAATTGATTTTGTTCTTCATTTTTAATTTCTTGAACTTTTCAAAAGATTTAGATTTGTGTATCATTAAATACACAGAACCATATCTACTACAATTATAAATAAATATGATAAAGTCCTAAATACCTCTAATGCCAAATGTATGCCATGTGTTTATTTTTCTATTAAATATTTTTAAAATTTATTATAAATGTTAAAAAAATGCCAAATTTTTACATGAATAATTTATTTGTTTAATATAAAAAAAATTAATAAACACCAAAAATTGGATATTTAGAGAGTTAAACTATTTTTTAAATATTCACCACCTTGAGCAGGTCGAATGATTTAAATATTCATGTCCAACTGATTTTTTTCTTCATTTTAAACTTCTTGAACTTTTCAAAGGATTTAGATTTGTGTATCATTGAATACGCATAACTATATCTATTATAATCATCAATAAATATGATGAAGTACTAAATACCTCATATGCCTAATGTATTCAATGATTTACATACATCAATATTTACAGATATGTTGGTCCACACATATGTAAAACACCCTTATCTCTATCTTCAAAAGAGGAGCCATTAATTTAAAGATATTTGAAGATTAAATTTAATACATAACATAAGATTAAATGAAATTTTAGTTTCTCTAAAATTTACATTTATTTAAGCTTATTATCCATAAGTTTTATTTCTTAAAACATCCCATGAAAATGAGATGACTTTCGACTACAAGATTCAGAAAAGAAAAAGATAAAATACATTAAGCCAAATCTCATCCATGAGATATAACCCCATGCGATTGATAGATCACTTGAATCTGCAGCAAAACTGATGCAAAATTGAGCCACACAATAAAATTGGAAATTGTGTTGAAACGTTTTATTACATGGAATTCAGTGTTGTAAACAAAAAACATTTGCATTATATCAGTCCCACATCGAAGATCTAGAGATATAGAAATACATGACCGGTATAAGAATAGTAGATTATAGTGATATTAATCAATGATTCTTCAAGCAGTAATGAGATATGATGAGTGGTCTAATCTCGCATTAAATTTGCGAGTTAGGTGTCTGCCCCAAGCCTGGTTACGACAATTGGGCACTCTCTTTGACCAATTTGATCTCTATAGTCCAAACCTAAAGGGGATAATTCTAATTATAAAATTTTTTGTTACTTTTGAATTTCATTTTATGTAATTTATTCCATTTGTTTATTTTCTTATTAAATATTTTTAAAATTTGTTGTAAATGTTAAAAAAAAGTCAAACTTTTTACATCAAAAAATTTACTGTTTAATATTAAAAAAATTAATAAGCACCAAAAATTGGATATTTAGATAACTAAATTAGTTTTTTAATAATCACCATCTTGATCTCCTCGAATGATATTAATATTCATGTCCAATTGATTGAACTTTTCAAAGGATTTAGATTTGTGTATCATTAAATACACATAACCATATCTACTATAATTATCAATAAATATGATGAAGTACTAAATACCTCTAATGCCTAATATATTCAATGATTCATATACATCAATATATACAGACATGTTGGTCCACCCCATATGTAAAACACCTTTATGTCTATCTTAAAAATGTGGAGCCATTAATTTAAAGATATTTGAAGATTGAATTTAATACATATATAAGATTAAATGATATTTTAGTTTCTATAAAATTTACATTTACTTAAGTTTATTATCCATAAGTTTTATTTCTTATAACATCCCATGAAAATGAGACGGCATTCGAGTACAAGATTCAGAAAAGAAAAAGATAAAATACATTAAGTCAAATCTCGTCCATGAGATAGAACCCAAAGCGATTGATAGATCACTTGAATCTTCAGCTAAACTAATGCAACATTGAGCCGCATAATAAAATTGGAAGTGGTGTTGTAACTTATTGCTACATGAAATTCAGTGTTGTAAACAAAAAACATTTGCTTTATATTAGTCCCACATCGAAGATATGGAGATATAGAAATACATGACCTCTAAAAGAATAATAGATTTCAGTGTTAGTAAGAGCATGAGCTAAGGTTATGGAAGATGGGACAGAATGATTGAGATGAATGATTTTGGATACAAGTGAAATGTTATCTCTAGATGTGTATGGAATATTTTGTGTGACTCTACGAGATGTATGGACACTCATAGTTATGTTCTAGATTGCTTAAGTTCCTTAGAAGTGGTGTTTTGTTGATAATTTAAAGTTCCTTGACGGTGTTACTTTGTTATTGGCCGAGATTATGTGTCGGGAGAAATCTTGAGTGGATCAAAACCCTATGAGAGGATTTGATATGGAATATAGTAACCAGAACCAGACGTTGTCAAACTGGTTTGGTTTAGCTACATCGAACACATGATGAACTTAGATGTTCTACGTTTCATGGTTGTAGCATTGTAATCCTGGATACCTAGCTTCTGTAGAGTGTTGGTCTTATTCTGAACTTTAGTGAGTCATGAAGGAAGTTATTCTACTAATGGAAGTTGGTATGGTTTTAGTACCATTTTGGACGGTAGGCACTCTGGAGGATAATTGTGTTTCTATGTAGACTGTCATCTAACCAGCAGTGCCTAGGAATCCCGAGTGTTCCACTATTGGGATCAGAGTATCACAATGGAAGGTGATGGATGAAAGAGCTCAATCAAGTCTATGGGGATCAGGGAGATAGTAACTCGTAAGAATGGAGGTAAGGATGAGAGTAAGACAATCTCGTGCTAATGGTTCTATCTCATTGGAGTAGTACGAGAGAAGTGAAGCAGTAGGAGTAAGGGCTTGTAGCATACAGTAATAAATCAAGTGAAGTATAAATTTTCTTATGAAGAATTAATGAGTATTGATTAACCGAGTCCAGATGTGATGTTGTAATTATGTTTTGTGTAACTTAGTGCAAGGAGTCACCAACTTCATCTTCTTCTTCTACTAGGTGAGTTCTTAGGGGCAATTTCGTGAGTGGTTAACCGGTTAACACTGAAACAGAATTCAATCTTCTATTTGTGCAGAATTTGTCTGCTGTGGGGTTCGAACCCAGGACCTCCTTTGAACTGTACATGCCTTACCACTAGGCTAGAGAGGTTGTTGTTGAATGCTTATGCAATGAATAAATATTAATCTAAATCTTGATTAAGATAGATTAATGAATTAATTGAGCGTTATAATTCCGTTTTGGATGCGGACGGATGCATTAGTAAGATAATGAAAAAGGCTATTATTATGATATCATATTATAGTATATTATGTATCTTACAAATTAAATGAATTATATTTATGATGGGTGTTAAACATGGTTGATATGGTTGATTGTGAAATAACATGACTAAAGATAACGTAAAAGACTATTATTACTGTTCCATGTTATAAAATAGTATGTGATTTATAGATGCCATGAATTTTATCATGATGAAATTAAATATTGTTATGTGGAAGGTGAAATAACACGATTAAAAACCTTACAAAGATGAGTGAGGAAACCTAGAAAAATAATTTGATTAATAAGTTAGAAAGACAATCTAGGTTATGGAACATGTGAGATACATGTATGAGAATACGGTATTCATTCGTACGACCCTTATGTGAGGTCGTGGACGAATTGTTACCATGATTGAGAATGCGACGCATTATATGGAACATGCCATATTATTATTTGTGTATTATGGTGAATGAAGTCACCTGTGATTTATGAATTTGTTATGGTTCGTGGAACCAATGATTTGCGAAACCGATCATGTATTCAGAATGTGTGTTTTCTGTGATGGTACACATCTCTATTGGTATGCTTAGACGTGTAAGCATTGGGATGTGGGACCAATGATTCGAGCCTCAATTGGGTTTGAGCCCCAACCATGGCGGACATGGGGGAAAGGTGGACACCTAAGTGGGTTAGAGTCCCATACGGTGAAAGATACTCAAAGTGGGTTAGAGTCCCATACGAGTGATGGTTCTTAAAAGTGGGTTAGAGTCCCATAGGGGAACCTGATATCCACCGTGAAAGTCGAATCATACGGACATGCGTGAACCAAGCCTTGGCCTAGACGTAGGTCCGGTTGGGGATCGATGTTGCGTGAATCTGAATAATGATCGTGGTTGAGTTATGAGAACTCAGATGCATGTTGCCATACAATTGCGAGATAGTTTCCCCATCGCTCAAGTCTTCGTTCCCTTGTTGACTTGAGTTGGATATGAGTTGAATATTGATTAGAACCCTGTAGAGCCGAGTGGACCTATAGGATAGGAGAACTCACTGAGATTATTATCTCATCCCATTATTGTTGTTATTTTTCAGGTATTCTTTACAGGTTGGATCTAAGAGAAACTGTTATGGATGTTTCAAGGGTTGTTGTTCATTATAATCTTCCGCTGTGGAGTTGTGTGCAATGAAGATATTGTACATAGTTCTTAGATTTTTTATTGTTTAGGCATTATTGTATAACATGTTCCAGTGATGTCTTAGTTTGGACATGTATATATATTGATGCCATTAGGCACTTATGTTGTGACAGTACCAAGATTTAACACTTGTATGATATTATTCTATATATATATTATACGGGTTGTTACATCTGATCTCTATAGTTCAAACCTAAAGATGTAATTCTAGTTATAAAATGTTTTATTGGTTTTGAATTTAATTTTATCTAATTTACTCCATTTGTTTATTTTCTTATAAAATATTTTTTAAATTTATTGTAAATGTTTAAAAAATGCAAAACTTTTTACATGACAAATTTACTGTTTAATATAAAACAAAAATTAATAAGCACCAAAAATTAAATATTTAAAAATCTAAATTTTTTTTTTCATATTCACCCCCTTGATCTCCTCGAATGATTTAAATATTCATGTCCAATTGATTTTGTTCTTCATTTTTAATTTCTTGAACTTTTCAAAAGATTTAGATTTGTGTATCATTAAATACACAAAACCATATCTACTATATTTATAAATAAATATGAGAAAGTCCTAAATACCTCTAATGCCTAATGTATGCCATGTGTTTATTTTTCTATTAAATATTTTTAAAATTTATTATAAATGTTAAAAAAATGCCAAATTTTTACATGAATAATTGATTTGTTTAATATAAAAAAAATTAATAAACACCAAAAATTGGATATTTAGAGATTTAAACTATTTTTTAAATATTCACCACCTTGATCAGGTCGAATGATTTAAATATTCATGTCCAATTGATTTTTTTCTTCATTTTAAACTTCTTGAACTTTTCAAAGGATTTAGATTTGTGTATCATTGAATACGCATAACTATATCTATTATAATCATCAACAAATATGATGAAGTACTAAATACCTCTTATGCCTAATGTATTCAATGATTTACATACATCAATATTTACAGATATGTTGGTCCACACATATGAAAACACCCTTATCTCTATCTTCAAAAGAGGAGCCATTAATTTAAAGATATTTGAAGATTAAATTTAATACATAACATAAGATTAAATGAAATTTTAGTTTCTCTAAAATTTACATTTATTTAAGCTTATTATCCATAAGTTTTATTTCTTAAAACATCCCATGAAAATGAGATGACTTTCGACTACAAGATTCAGAAAAGAAAAAGATAAAATACAATAAGCCAAATCTCATCCATGAGATATAACCCCATGCGATTGATAGATCACTTGAATCTGCAGCTAAACTGATGCAAAATTGAGCCACAAAATAAAATTGGAAATTGTGTTGAAACGTGTTATTACATGGAATTCAGTGTTGTAAACAAAAAACATTTGCATTATATCAGTCCCACATCGAAGATCTAGAGATATAGAAATACATGACCGGTATAAGAATAGTAGATTATAGTGATATTAATCAATGATTCTTCAAGCAGTAATGAGATATGATGAGTGGTGTAATCTTGCATTAAATTTGCGAGTTAGGTGTCTGCCCCAAGCCTGGTTACGACAATTGGGCACTCTCTTTGACCAATTTGATCTCTATAGTCCAAACCTAAAGGGGATAATTCTAATTATAAATTTTTTGTTACTTTTGAATTTCATTTTATGTAATTTATTCCATGTGTTTATTTTCTTATTAAATATTTTTAAAATTTGTTGTAAATGTTAAAAAAAAGTCAAACATTTTACATGGAAAAATTTACTGTTTAATATAAAAAAAATTAATAAGCACCAAAAATTGGATATTTAGAAAACTAAATTAGTTTTTTAATAATCACCATCTTGATCTCCTCGAATGATATTAATATTCATGTCCAATTGATTGAACTTTTCAAAGGATTTAGATTTGTGTATCATTAAATACACATAACCATATCTACTATAATTATCAATAAATATGATGAAGTACTAAATACCTCTAATGCCTAATATATTCAATGATTCACATACATCAATATATACAGACATGTTGGTCCACCCATATGTAAAACACCCTTATGTCTATCTTAAAAATGTGGAGCCATTAATTTAAAGATATTTGAAGATTGAATTTGATACATATATAAGATTAAATGATATTTTAGTTTCTATAAAATTTACATTTACTTAAGTTTATTATCCATAAGTTTTATTTCTTATAACATCCCATGAAAATGAGACGGCATTCGAGTACAAGATTCAGAAAAGAAAAAGATAAAATAAATTAAGTCAAATCTCGTCCATGAGATAGAACCCAAAGCGATTGATAGATCACTTGAATCTTCAGCTAAACTAATGCAACATTGAGCCGCATAATAAAATTGGAAGTGGTGTTGTAACTTATTGCTACATGAAATTCAGTGTTGTAAACAAAAAACATTTGCTTTATATTAGTCCCACATCGAAGATATGGAGATATAGAAATACATGACCTCTATAAGAATAATAGATTTCAGTGTTATTAATCAATGATTCTTCAGTAATGATATATGATGAGTTGTCTAGTCTTGCATTAAATATGTGAGTTGCGTGTCTGCCCCAAGCCTGGTTACGACAATTGGGCACTCTCCTTTGACCAATCTGATCTCTATAGTTCAAACCTAAAGATGTAATTCTAGTTATAAAATGTTTTATTGGTTTTGAATTTAATTTTATCTAATTTACTCCATTTGTTTATTTTCTTATAAAATATTTTTTAAATTTATTGTAAATGTTTAAAAAATGCAAAACTTTTTACATGACAAATTTACTGTTTAATATAAAACAAAAATTAATAAGCACCAAAAATTAAATATTTAAAAATCTAAAATTTTTTTTTCATATTCACCCCCTTGATCTGCTCGAATGATTTAAATATTCATGTCCAATTGATTTTGTTCTTCATTTTTAATTTCTTGAACTTTTCAAAAGATTTAGATTTGTGTATCATTAAATACAAAAAACCATATCTACTATATTTATAAATGAATATGAGAAAGTCCTAAATACCTCTAATGCCTAATGTATGCCATGTGTTTATTTTTCTATTAAATATTTTTAAAATTTATTATAAATGTTAAAAAAATGCCAAATTTTTACATGAATAATTTATTTGTTTAATATAAAAAAAATTAATAAACACCAAAAATTGGATATTTAGAGAGTTAAACTATTTTTTAAATATTCACCACCTTGATCAGGTCGAATGATTTAAATATTCATGTCCAATTGATTTTTTTCTTCATTTTAAACTTCTTGAACTTTTCAAAGGATTTAGATTTGTGTATCATTGAATACGCATAACTATATCTATTATAATCATCAACAAATATGATGAAGTACTAAATACCTCTTATGCCTAATGTATTCAATGATTTACATACATCAATATTTACAGATATGTTGGTCCACACATATGAAAACACCCTTATCTCTATCTTCAAAAGAGGAGCCATTAATTTAAAGATATTTGAAGATTAAATTTAATACATAACATAAGATTAAATGAAATTTTAGTTTCTCTAAAATTTACATTTATTTAAGCTTATTATCCATGAGTTTTATTTCTTAAAACATCCCATGAAAATGAGATGACTTTCGACTACAAGATTCAGAAAAGAAAAAGATAAAATACAATAAGCCAAATCTCATCCATGAGATATAACCCCATGCGATTGATAGATCACTTGAATCTGCAGCTAAACTGATGCAAAATTGAGCCACACAATAAAATTGGAAATTGTGTTTAAACGTGTTATTACATGGAATTCAGTGTTGTAAACAAAAAACATTTGCATTATATCAGTCCCACATCGAAGATCTAGAGATATAGAAATACATGACCGGTATAAGAATAGTAGATTATAGTGATATTAATCAATGATTCTTCAAGCAGTAATGAGATATGATGAGTGGTGTAATCTTGCATTAAATTTGCGAGTTAGGTGTCTGCCCCAAGCCTGGTTACGACAATTGGGCACTCTCTTTGACCAATTTGATCTCTATAGTCCAAACCTAAAGGGGATAATTCTAATTATAAAATTTTTTGTTACTTTTGAATTTCATTTTATGTAATTTATTCCATGTGTTTATTTTCTTATTAAATATTTTTAAAATTTGTTGTAAATGTTAAAAAAAAGTCAAACATTTTACATGGAAAAATTTACTGTTTAATATAAAAAAAATTAATAAGCACCAAAAATTGGATATTTAGAAAACTAAATTAGTTTTTTAATAATCACCATCTTGATCTCCTCGAATGATATTAATATTCATGTCCAATTGATTGAACTTTTCAAAGGATTTAGATTTGTGTATCATTAAATACACATAACCATATCTACTATAATTTTCAATAAATATGATGAAGTACTAAATACCTCTAATGCCTAATATATTCAATGATTCACATACATCAATATATACAGACATGTTGGTCCACCCATATGTAAAACACCCTTATGTCTATCTTAAAAATGTGGAGCCATTAATTTAAAGATATTTGAAGATTGAATTTGATACATATATAAGATTAAATGATATTTTAGTTTCTATAAAATTTACATTTACTTAAGTTTATTATCCATAAGTTTTATTTCTTATAACATCCCATGAAAATGAGACGGCATTCGAGTACAAGATTCAGAAAAGAAAAAGATAAAATACATTAAGTCAAATCTCGTCCATGAGATAGAACCCAAAGCGATTGATAGATCACTTGAATCTTCAGCTAAACTAATGCAACATTGAGCCGCATAATAAAATTGGAAGTGGTGTTGTAACTTATTGCTACATGAAATTCAGTGTTGTAAACAAAAAACATTTGCTTTATATTAGTCCCACATCGAAGATATGGAGATATAGAAATACATGACCTCTATAAGAATAATAGATTTCAGTGTTATTAATCAATGATTCTTCAGTAATGATATATGATGAGTTGTCTAGTCTTGCATTAAATATGTGAGTTGCGTGTCTGCCCCAAGCCTGGTTACGACAATTGGGCACTCTCCTTTGACCAATCTGATCTCTATAGTTCAAACCTAAAGATGTAATTCTAGTTATAAAATGTTTTATTGGTTTTGAATTTAATTTTATCTAATTTACTCCATTTGTTTATTTTCTTATAAAATATTTTTTAAATTTATTGTAAATGTTTAAAAAATGCAAAACTTTTTACATGACAAATTTACTGTTTAATATAAAACAAAAATTAATAAGCACCAAAAATTAAATATTTAAAAATCTAAATTTTTTTTTTCATATTCACCCCCTTGATCTGCTCGAATGATTTAAATATTCATGTCCAATTGATTTTGTTCTTCATTTTTAATTTCTTGAACTTTTCAAAAGATTTAGATTTGTGTATCATTAAATACAAAAAACCATATCTACTATATTTATAAATAAATATGAGAAAGTCCTAAATACCTCTAATGCCTAATGTATGCCATGTGTTTATTTTTCTATTAAATATTTTTAAAATTTATTATAAATGTTAAAAAAATGCCAAATTTTTACCTGAATAATTTATTTGTTTAATATAAAAAAAATTAATAAACACCAAAAATTGGATATTTAGAGAGTTAAACTATTTTTTAAATATTCACCACCTTGATCAGGTCGAATGATTTAAATATTCATGTCCAATTGATTTTTTTCTTCATTTTAAACTTCTTGAACTTTTCAAAGGATTTAGATTTGTGTATCATTGAATACGCATAACTATATCTATTATAATCATCAACAAATATGATGAAGTACTAAATACCTCTTATGCCTAATGTATTCAATGATTTACATACATCAATATTTACAGATATGTTGGTCCACACATATGAAAACACCCTTATCTCTATCTTCAAAAGAGGAGCCATTAATTTAAAGATATTTGAAGATTAAATTTAATACATAACATAAGATTAAATGAAATTTTAGTTTCTCTAAAATTTACATTTATTTAAGCTTATTATCCATGAGTTTTATTTCTTAAAACATCCCATGAAAATGAGATGACTTTCGACTACAAGATTCAGAAAAGAAAAAGATAAAATACAATAAGCCAAATCTCATCCATGAGATATAACCCCATGCGATTGATAGATCACTTGAATCTGCAGCTAAACTGATGCAAAATTGAGCCACACAATAAAATTGGAAATTGTGTTTAAACGTGTTATTACATGGAATTCAGTGTTGTAAACAAAAAACATTTGCATTATATCAGTCCCACATCGAAGATCTAGAGATATAGAAATACATGACCGGTATAAGAATAGTAGATTATAGTGATATTAATCAATGATTCTTCAAGCAGTAATGAGATATGATGAGTGGTGTAATCTTGCATTAAATTTGCGAGTTAGGTGTCTGCCCCAAGCCTGGTTACGACAATTGGGCACTCTCTTTGACCAATTTGATCTCTATAGTCCAAACCTAAAGGGGATAATTCTAATTATAAAATTTTTTTTTACTTTTGAATTTCATTTTATGTAATTTATTCCATGTGTTTATTTTCTTATTAAATATTTTTAAAATTTGTTGTAAATGTTAAAAAAAAGTCAAACATTTTACATGGAAAAATTTACTGTTTAATATAAAAAAAATTAATAAGCACCAAAAATTGGATATTTAGAAAACTAAATTAGTTTTTTAATAATCACCATCTTGATCTCCTCGAATGATATTAATATTCATGTCCAATTGATTGAACTTTTCAAAGGATTTAGATTTGTGTATCATTAAATACACATAACCATATCTACTATAATTATCAATAAATATGATGAAGTACTAAATACCTCTAATGCCTAATATATTCAATGATTCACATACATCAATATATACAGACATGTTGGTCCACCCATATGTAAAACACCCTTATGTCTATCTTAAAAATGTGGAGCCATTAATTTAAAGATATTTGAAGATTGAATTTGATACATATATAAGATTAAATGATATTTTAGTTTCTATAAAATTTACATTTACTTAAGTTTATTATCCATAAGTTTTATTTCTTATAACATCCCATGAAAATGAGACGGCATTCGAGTACAAGATTCAGAAAAGAAAAAGATAAAATACATTAAGTCAAATCTCGTCCATGAGATAGAACCCAAAGCGATTGATAGATCACTTGAATCTTCAGCTAAACTAATGCAACATTGAGCCGCATAATAAAATTGGAAGTGGTGTTGTAACTTATTGCTACATGAAATTCAGTGTTGTAAACAAAAAACATTTGCTTTATATTAGTCCCACATCGAAGATATGGAGATATAGAAATACATGACCTCTATAAGAATAATAGATTATAGTGTTATTAATCAATGATTCTTCAGGCAGTAATGAGATATGATGAGTGACCTAGTCTCGCATTATATATGTGAGTTGGGTGTCTTCTCCAAGCCTGGTTACGACAATTGGGCACTCTCCTTTGACCAATTTGATCTCTATAGCCCAAACCTTAAGGGGGTAAATCTAGTTATAAAATATTTTGTTACTTTTGAATTTAGTTTTATGTAATTTATTCCATGTGTCTATTTTCTTATTAAATATTTTAAAAATTTATTGAAAATGTTAAGAAAATGCCAAATTTTTACGTGAGAATTTTACTTGTTTAATATAAAAAATTTAATAAACACCAAAAATTGGATATTTAGAGAGCTAAACTATTTTTTAAATATTCACCACATTGATCAACTTGAGTGATTTGAATATTCATGTCCAATTGATTTTTTTCTTCATTTTAAATTTCTTGACTGCATAACTATATCTACTATAATCATCAATAAATATGACGAAATACGAAATACCTCTTATGCCTAATGTATTCAATGATTCACATACATCAGTATATACAGACATGTTGGTCCACCCATATGTTAAACACCCTTATCTCTATCTTCAAAAGAGAAGCCATTAATTTAAAGATATTTGAAGATTGAATTTAATACATATATAAGATTAAATGATATTTTAGTTTCTATAAAATTTACATTTACTTAACTTTATTATCCATAAGTTTTATTTCTTATAACATCCCATGAAAATGAGACGGCATTCGAGTACAAGATTCAGAAAAGAAAAAGATAAAATACATTAAGCCAAATCTCGTCCATGAGATAGAACCCAAAGTGATTGATAGATCACTTGAATCTGCATCTAAACTAATGCAACAAGGAGCCGCACAATAAAATTGAAAGTGGTGTGGTAACTTATTGCTACATGGAATTCAGTGTTGTAAACAAAAAACATTTGCTTTATATTAGTCCCACATCGAAGATATGGAGATATAGAAATACATGACCTCTATAAGAATAATAGAAAACTATACTTTTTAATATAAACCACCTTGATTTGCTTGAATGATTTTAATATTCATGTCCAATTGATTTAGATTTGTGTATCAAAGGATTTAGATTTGTGTATCATTAAATACACATAATCATATCTACTATAATCATAAATAAATATGATGAAGTACTAAATACCTCTAATGCCTAATGTATTAAATGATTCACATACATCAATATATACAGTCTACCCATATGTAAAACACCCTTATGTCTATCTTAAAAATGAGGAGCCATTAATTTAAAGATATTTGAAGATTAAATTTAACACATAACATAAGATTAATTGATATTTTAGTTTCTATAAAATTTAAGTTTAATGTAGTTTATTATCCATAAGTTTTATTTCTTATAACATCCCATGAAAATGAGATGACTTTCGAGTAAAAGATTCAAAAAAGAAAAAGATAAAATACATTAAGCAAAATCTCGTCCATGAGATAGAACCCAAAGCGATTGATAGATCTTGAATCTGCAGCTAAACTAATGCAACATTGAGCCGCACAATAAAATTGGAAGTGGTGTTGTAACTTGTTACTACATGGAATTTAGTGTTGTAAACAAAAAACATTTGATTTATATTAGTCCCACATCGAAGATCTGGAGATATAGAAATACATGACCGCTATAAGAATAGTAAATTATAGTGTTATTAATCAATGATTCTTCAGACAGTAATGAGATATGATGAGTGGTCTAGTCTCGCATTAAATATGCGAGTTGGGTGTCTGCCAAAAGCCTATAGGGGGTAAATCTAGTTATAAAATATTTTGTTACTTTTAAATCTAGTTTTAGGTAATTTATTGCATGTGTTTATTTTTCTATTAAATATTTCTAAAATTTATTGTAAATGTTAAAAAAATGCCAAATTTTTACATGACAAATTTATTTGTTTAATATAAAAAAAATTAATAAACACCAAAAATTGAATATTTAGAGAGCTAAACTATTTTTTAAATATTCACCACCTTGATCAGCTCGAATGATTTAAATATTCATGTCCAATTGATTTTTTTCTTCATTTTAAACTTCTTGAACTTTTCAAAGGATTTAGATTTGTGTATCATTAAATACGCATAACTATATCTACTATAATCATCAATAAATATGATGAAATACTAAATACCACTTATGTCTAATGTATTCAATGATTCACATACATCAGTATATACAGACATGTTGGTCCACCCATATGTAAAACACCCTTATTTTTATCTTCAAAAGAGGAGCCATTAATTTAAAGATATTGGAAGATTAAATTCAATACATATCATAAGATTAAATGATATTTTAGTTTCTATAAAATTTACATTTATTTAAGATTATTATCCATAAGTTTTATTTCTTATAACATCCCATGAAAATGAGATGACTTTCGTCTACAAGATTCAGAAAAGAAAAAGATAAAATACATTAAGCCAAATCTCGTCCATGAGATATAACCCAAAGCGATTGATAGATCACTTGAATCTACAGCTAAACTAATGCAACATTGAGCCACACAATAAAACTGGAAGTGGTGTTGTAACGTGTTATTACATGGAATTCAGTGTTGTAAACAAAAATCATTTGCTTTATATTAGTCCCACATCGAAGATCTGGAGATATAGAAATACATGACCGGTATAAGAATAGTAGATTATAGTGATATTAATCAACGCGAGTTAGGTGTCTGCCCCAAGCCTGGTTACGACAATTGGGTACTCTCCTTTGACCAATCTGATCTCTATAGTCCAAACCTAAAGGGGATAATTCTAATTATAAAATGTTTTGTTTATAATATCTCATATTCTCTTAAATGCTCAATTAGTTGTCAGTTGAGACCAATTGAGTTCCTATGTACTCTATCTATTATTAATTGTAACAATTAGTTAGTGAACTCTGAAGAGATTAATTATTAATAAAAGAGACAGACCAATATTAATAAGTACAAGAGAGGACATTTATGGTAACATTAATAATTGGTTAATTGATATTGGAAGATAAAATATCAATTGAGATATTTTATATTACTATCTAATATTAATATATATATATATATATATTATATATATATATATATATATATATATATATATATATATATATATATATATATATATATATATATATATATATATATATATATATATATATATATATATATATATATATATATATATATATATATATATATATATTTGTGGTGGATAAGAAGAAGTAGGTAAGAGAAAAGAAAGAGAGTTATCAGAAAGAAAAGGAAAACATGGGAGAGAGAAAGAAGATAAGAAAAGAAGAAGAGAAGAAGAGGAAGGAAGGAAGAAGAAGATAAAAGCCATGGAAACATTCATCATTTCCACCATATCATCATTATCATCTCATCTTCATCATCATCATCACCAACTTCATCCATATTTCACCATCTTCTTCTACAAGGTGAGTTCTTAGATAGATTTAGCCTTTGGGGGAAATAACCTATGTTTGGGGGGTTAGGATTTGTGTGAATTTGTGATGAACTTGTTATGTTCATACTTCTCATCCTTGCTATGTGTTCGTATCATGTTGTTGTTGAAGTTGTGGTCTTTGGATGCTTAATGTTTATGTGTTTGTTGTTGAAGTTATAGAGGTTAACCACATGATTCATGATAATATATGTTTTAGAGTAGTTGGGTATGATTAATTTTGGAATGAAGAATGTTTAAAAGAGGTATTCTTAGAGATTATGCAGGTGTCAATCGATTGGTTGTAGAAAAGTTGCAGAACCAATTGATTGGTTCATGTTTCTGTGAAGAAAAATCAGAATTTTTGTTGATGTCAATCGATTGACATGGAGGATCAATCGATTGGTCCTGTCAATTTTGTAAAAAAATACGTTACAGAAACTTTATGCAATCGATTGGCTCCAAAATGCAATCGATTGGTCCAACATTATTTTTCCAAAAACCACTTATTTCATGTTTTTAAACCACCTTGGATGCATTATAACTTATACCATGATGTGTATGCATTATATTAACATTGATCAGTCGATTTATATGAGTTTGTGTATGTTTTAACCTAGAATCCCGACTAGGTTAAAATGAACGATTAATGAGTGAGATTGCGGAGGGTTGAGTGATAACCTTGCCTATGGACCTTGTACCATGTTATGTCATCTTGTGGACTTTAATGTATGCTATATATGTTGTTCATTGTGGTAATTGTGTGTGTGCATGAAGGATGGGTTGATTGTATTGGTTACGCAATAAAATGACTAAAACTTATGAGTGAGGTAAACTTAGGAGATTATTAGGTAAATGACTTAGAAAGATAACGTAAGTTATGAAATGATTTAGATAGTGATGCTTGGACGTAATCGTACTATGGGTGTACAACGAACAAGTAGTCACAAAACGATACGTTAACATGCTTTGTATGGAACATGTGTGATAAATGTATGAGAATGGATCATGTCATGATGCCATGAGAATTGATATGATATCATGAAAATGGTTTGATATTTTGGTGAGGAACTTTTGTTCCAAAAGTCCTATTGGTTATTGAGAATTGATCACGTATTCAGAATTATTTGTGATTGTGCACATACCACTTCAAGGGCTTAGGTATAGTGGTAAGTGGGGATGTGGCACCCGTGATTCGTTCCTCAATTGGGTTTGAGCCCTAACCATGGAGGACATGGGGGAAAGGTGGACACCTAAGTGGGTTAGAGTCCCATACGGGTGACGGTCGCTTGAACTGGGGAATAACCTCATAGAGGACCTTATATTTACCGCGAAAGTTGAATCGTACGAGCATGCATGAACCGGGTCTGGCTTAGACGTAAGTCCGTTCGGGGATTGATGTTTCGTGAATTCGAATAGTGATATGTTTAGTGGATGCACTCAAGTGACATGTTTCCATACATTGCTATTATCCCTTAGTTACTCAAGTCCTAGTTACAAGGTGCGAGTGACGCACAAGTAACGGAAGGTGAATACTTGAGTTAGAATCGAGTAGAAGCTCTGTAGAGCCGAGTGGACCCATAGGATAGGAGAACTCACTGAGATTATTATCTAATCCCATTATTGTTGTTATTTTTCAGGTATTCCTTCCAGGTTGAATTCGAGAGAGAGGCCGTCTACTGTTGTTTCAAGGGATGCAGTCATTCTGATCTTCCGCTGTAGAGTTGTGTGCAATGAAGATGTTGCACATAGTTCTTAGATTTTTTATTTTTAGGCACTATTGTATAACATGTTCCATTGATGTTTTCATATTAGGACATGTGTATATATTGACGCCATTAGGCACTTATGTTGGATCAGTACCAATTATTAACACTTGTATGGTATTATTCTTGATATATATTATACGGGTTGTTATAGTTGGTACCAGAGCAAGTCGATTCTCGACCTAGCCTTGAAACATCATAAGTAAATCTATTCATGCCTAATATGTGTGTTTATCCAACATGATTCTAAATATAACTGTATGTAGTGTTGGGCCTGATCAACCTAATGCTATGTGCATGGTAGGTAGGATCATGGTTGAGTGACCACAAGGACTCTGAAGTGTAGGTGGAACTTGTGCTTTGAGAGTAGGCTCAAGCCAATAGTTAGAAAGTAAGGACAACCGGATATCCCGGTTGAAGTTTCAGAGGAGTTGTGATTTGGGTATTATGGAATTGAAGAGTAGTGTATCGTTCAAGCAATTTTGCAGTGTTAACGGAGTTGAGAAGTTGAGGAGTTCTATCGGATGAGTTTGTCAGAATTTTGAGGAATAAGTGAATTTGCTAGTGGAATAAGATATACCCACTAATATGGAATAAGTATTGTAAGTAATTCCGTATGGTGGAGGAGAAAGGATGGATATGTTGCACATATGTCATAAGGTCTGGAAGTGAGGTAGTGTATCAATGTTCCAGTTTCTAAGGCCACTAAAATGTTTTGGAAGAACGAGACACTACGCCAAATAAGGGAAAAGAGGGCGCTTATTTTGGCCTATAACAGCGCTTTTAAGCGCCCTCTAAAGTGGCGCTGGCATAGGTAAAGACAGCGCTTTGTTTTCCTGGAGAAAGCGCTCTCTAAAGTGGCCCTTTAAGGGCCACATTATAGTGCGCTTTCAGAAAAAAGCGCCCTCTGGAGTGGTCCATAAAGGGCCACCTTAGAGGGCGCTTTCTGGACAAAGCGCCCTCTAAAGTTGTCAATGTAAAGTGTTTAGAGGGCGCTTCCTACAGAAAGCGCCCTCTAAAGTGTTAGTTATTTTAAAAAAAATTGTTTGAAAAACAATGGGTATTTAATTGGGAACCTGTTCGCATGCTGCAAAAGTGTAAAATTCATATTGATTTCATCCTTTAATCCAATGTTATACACCATTAATCCATTGATATATACAACATGAATCCATTTATATACAACATTAATCCTCCATATATACAACATTAATATATTGATATTCATGCATGTACAACAACATTCCATACATATATGTACAACAACTACAACCTATATGATTCTATGATCAATAATGAATTGACACAATTCATCCTTCATTTCATCCAAATGAGCTCTTGAGTAAGATTTGTATTCGTCAAAGTACTACAATTAAGAGAATAAAACATATTCATGATTTAGTAAAACATATCCGATAATATTAAAATAAATCCTAAGTTATTATTCCATACCATTTTTGGGATGTCTATACGATTCAACGCAATGATATCTATCATAAATCTCAATACAAAAAATCCGCAATCGATCGAATTGTTTTGCTGAGGACACTACACAGAAAAACAAACAAACAAACAATATATATATATATATATATATATATATATATATATATATATATATATATATATATATATATAGTTAATTTCTTACAAACACTATTATAAGCAAAAAAACAAACACTATTATAAGCAAAAATAAGAAACTTAATATATACCTGAACTCTGACCCAGGTAATGTCCTTCCTATTACGATAATTCTTTTTCGATCTAAATTTTAGTATTGCCCTAACAAAATAAAAACGTATATTGAGATCAATCTGACAGACATAATTAAATATACAAATACACACGAATATTTAGGGGAATTTCACTTACGCGTCAACCGTCTTCTTCATACTCGGATATTTACTCCAATCACCCGGTAACGAATCGAGATAATACACCATTAGTCTCGAAAGATCCATAGCAACCAACACCCAGTGACCACTGTAAAATAAAACAAAAATTTAGATGCATGAAAATTTTCTACGTAAAAGATATACATAGATTAGAATGAAATTATTAGAAAGAAAATCTAACCCGTTGCAAGAATTAAACGGTAAAAAATACAAACTGGGTGTAGTATTATCGCCGGCCACCATGAATCTATCGACTAGTTCATTCATTACGGATGTTGGATTTTTCGTTATAAACGTTGTGTTGACACGGGAAGCAGCAATAAAATTGAATCGGTTACACAATTCAGTTCCCCGCATCAATGTGTCATACATATACCTTAAATAAAAACATAATAAACATTAGACTACTCATTGAAATGTGTAAATAAATTGTTCAACTAAGTAAATAATAGATTGATCGGAGTACCATATGTATGTATGAATGACAACGATGCCCAATTCGTCGTGTTCAAAAAGTTGTTGCATGTCCTCCTTTGTAATTAATTCGGAATGAGCAATTCCGAAAACACCTTCATCCATATCTACACTACGGATGGCGCCGTGCATAATATCTGACTCTTCCACCATTTTCTCAAGACGCATCATAATTTAAGATTTTGTCCCGGACGTCGTTGGAATTTCCTTACTAGCTTTGTCCAACATTTGACCGGGAACCTAAAAATATAAATTAAATCATGACTTTTTGTGATGCAACAGAATCGTTGTGTATATAATTCAATGGGTATATATATTTGTACCTCTTTTTGAGATTTAGGATTTGTTTTTGTCCCGGACTTCGTTGGAATTTCCTTACTAGCTTTGTCCAACATTTGATCGGGAACCTAAAAATTCATATAAATTAAATCATGACTTTTTGTGATGCAACAGAATCGTTGTATATATAATTCAATGGGTATATATATTTGTACCTCTTTTTGAGATTTAGGATTTGTTTTTGTCCCGGACTTCGTTGGAATATCCTTACCAGCTTTTTTCAACATTCGACCGGGAACCTAAAAATTCATATAAATTAAATCATGACTTTTTGTGATGCAACAGAATCGTTGCGTATATAATTCAATGGGTATATATATTTGTACCTCTTTTTGAGATGCAACCGACTCGATGCGTCTTGAAATCCGTTTACCAGCTTTATGTGTGGGTCTTGTAGGAGTCTAACATTACCATGTAATAAGGATTGATTAAATATCATAATTGTAGCTGAATTGAAATGTGAATACTAAATATTCATAATCATTTAGAACATATATACCTCGGCATCTGGGAAAATTAGATCTGACGGCCATCCAACAAAGGATCCGACTGCATCTCGCATCAACGTTGTCTCTGAAACAACGTCAGATAATGGTAGAAGCGCGTTCGTATCTAATACAAGGTCAACCGAAACTTTCATATATCCCACCGGGAGGGGATTATGGTGAAGTAATTCACCCGAAGTGTTGTGCACTTTTCCCTTGCCAACTATGCGATAAGTTGGTGACGATAGATACAACTAACAAGGTGTAATGCCCTAAACCAATAATAAATATGTTATTGTTAATGTGTATATGTGTCAAGTAAAAAATTGCTATTTTAATTTCATAATAACATATATAATTACCTCGGGAAATTTCGGTTGACAATTGATACTAGCTCGGTCACTAGTATCGTTTGCCTCGGAACCGCGCCTTTCCTCTCTATACCTTGCATTCTCCTTTTGCAGTTCGAGTACTTGTGCCCTTAACTCCGCCAAGGTCTCCATCACCTCTTTGTTGGTAGGATTTTTTGTTTTTGGTTTTTTTATAAAATGACGACGGAGTCACACCAAAACCCTTACCCCTCACACGACCGGAATACTCAGGAACATTTAGTACTCGACTAAGTAGGCTCCTACAATCCTGGACCTCGGTTGAAGGTAAGGTTTGGGATAAAGTCTCCTGAAATATTATTAGAGGAGATTAAAAATGAATTATATGTCTAACAAAATTTTCGATATAATTAAAGAAATAATGTTATATATACTTACACATTCGTCATAAACATTTTGAACCGCTTCAACGACAGCCCCATCCTTCCTAACCCGAGCAGCCTTCCACAATACGTGCTCCGGAAGAGATGTTGCGTCACTTTTCTCCTCGGCTAGCTACACATTGAATCAGATTATAAGATCATCAATTATAACATATTGTGACAATGTATAAGCTCATAGCATTTGAATATACTCACAATTCTTTGTTGTAACCGTGCATATCCCGTACGTCCTTTTTTGTACGGATACGCGGGTTTTGATGCCCTTTTCCGATTTTTGTCGCTTACTTCCTAGATAAAAAAGTTTAAGGCATATCAGAACCAAGTAACTTAACAATTATATAATACCATAATTAATAGACATTACATGGAATTTTTCGTTTCTTCGTTTGGCGACAAAGTTATCCCATTCTTCGGCTGAAATAATCTCTGCATACTTCATTGGCCGTTCTGCTTCAACAAATTTTCCTTCCTCATCCTTGAGAAATTTGTTGGACAAAAAGGATCGAAATCCTCGGAGTCTTTTTCCGGCCAATTGAATACAATATTTTTGCCGGCTTTCATCGATGTGAAAGGATCTCTAAAAAACATACACATGGAGTGTGTTATTATAAGTAATATTATAACAATATATGGTCAACAAATAGTCAACAAAAAAAACATATAACAATATATGGTAAGTACCTGTATCTCGGACCATATTTTTTCTTTGCCAACCTTCAATTCCGGACTTCTCCAATTATCACATGTAATCGGAATATGTTGTCGAACAAGGAAACCAATGTAACTTGCCAACATTGAACCGTTAGGCTCAATTAGTTGGTCTTCAGCACTCCAATGTACTTCGAATTTTTCACCCTTGTCTCTTGCACGAATGATTGACTTCATAACAGTCAATCCTCGTTTGATTTCATTTTCAACATTGTTACGTGATCCACTCGCGTCATGGGTATCGTCTTGGTTACTAGCCATTTTATCTGTAATATAGAAATGATTCAATAAGACCCAAGTAAGACAATGACCATATTCGTGAAGCTACACAAAAAACACATTCATATACCTTCCATTTCTATCATGTTACAACAATCTAAACTCTCTCTTTTTTTCATCATTATTGAATACAAACTCACACACACCTACTGCATACAAAAGACCAATGCAAACTTATGGTGTTTGGAACATGAACAAACTTGCATCCATAATCATCAAACTTCCAAGCACAAGCTCAAACACACTCCAAATGACATCAGTTTTCAATCAGAAATAAAAAACCTTACATAACCATACAACATACAACATTCAGTGATCAAAACCATACACAAAAAAATAACAAAAAATGATTTTCAACAAGGTGCTCATGAACACCATATAATGCTCGTTTGCCCTAAACAACATTAATCAACATAATGCACAAAATGTAAAACTCAATTTAGAAAATGCCCTAATCAAACACCTGAAAATACAAACTATTGAGAGAAATACCTTCAAGGTGACGGTAACGATGGAGAAGAAAGTGAACAGCGACGGTGGACGCAGATAACTCAGTGAACGTGAACGCAGCAGTAGAAAAAGGCGACGGCGACGACGACGGTGAGGGAGGGAGAACGAACGGAGGACGAGAGTAATCGCAGTAGAGAGAAAACCCAGTTACGTAAACGAAATAGCATATAACGAGGGAAAATAAAGAGACATGCAGTATATGTTATAATTTTAATGTTTACTAAAGGGGACCTTAGAGGGCGCTTGTGTAAAAAAAGCGCCCTCTAAAGGGGGCCTAAAAGGGCGCTTCTAAAAGCGCTCTCTAAGGCTTTCCAAAAGCGCCTTATAAACTGGAAATTTACATGGACTTAGAGAGCGCTTTTTTAAAAGCGCCCTCTAAGGGTACCCTTAGAGGGCGCTTTCATAAACGCGCCCTCTATTGGTGTCCCTCCATTTCCTCATTATTTTTTCGCTTCACTTTAGAGGGCGCTTTGTTACAAAAGCGCCCTCTAAAGTGCGATGTCTATTCCAGTTGTTCGCTCCTTATTTTTTCTCTTCACTTTAGAGTGCGCTTTTGTAATAAAGCGCCCTCTAAGGTACGCTGTCTATTCCAGTTTTTGGCGTAGTGAGAGTACTTCATGGAGTATATATTTGGAATGGTACCTTGCAAGTGGTTGAGAACTTGAGGGATAAGGACGTTCAGTTTTGTTGGGAGCCTAAAGTAGTGTTGAGGTCTAAGGAGAGACTCGAGGACATGGTTGCCTAATCCAAGTGAAACAGGTATGAACCAAATGGAGGCTAGAAGATAAATCAAGTATATTGAGTCTTAGAAGGGAGATCGGATTCAGGATAGCTCATCAAAGGTTTAGTGTTGGTAAGAAACTGTTCTGGAATGTTGAGTTACCTAAGGATCAATTATAAGAGTTTGTGACGAAGAGAGAGAGTAAGCATTATATAACAACGGAAGCTCTAGTAGGATTGATTGAAGGAGATTTATGTTGAGGAAAAGAATAAGTAATTAGATTTAAGGAATTCTAGTAGAATGGTTATGTAATTGGAGTTGAGAGGATTACCTTAAGAAGGAAACAAACGTGGAGTTTGGGAGCAGTGTAAATCTTGCATTACAACTACAATAGTGGAATGCATTCCAGATAAAGAGACTATGGAGTCATAAGGATTTTATTGAGGTTAAGATAAGGGCGTAGGGTTGATGGTCGTTCACTTGTGGAGATTTTTAGAGGAAGGGGTGTAGTAGAAAAAGTTAAATCTAGGTATTAAGAGAAGTATGTGATGGCGGCATTATGGTCACAAGTGTGTGTAATGGATTCCTTGTCTTGAGATGGATGCGAAGTAATACACACTTTGTTGAGTAATGAGTTTTGTGTTCCGAGAAATTGAGTTTATGTTAGACAACAAAAGACAAGCCAAGTTGGAGCATGGGGACTAAGTGTAGGATGTGAAATATGTTATGTTGTAAGAGCTTATGGGGAGACAATGAGGATTGTTTGTGGTAAGTTGTAATATCCCATATTCCCTTAAATGCTCAATTAGTTGTCAGTTGAGACCAATTGAATTCCTGTGTACTATATCTTTTGTTAGTTGTAACAATTAGAGCTCCTATGTGCTCTAAATGCTATCAATTAGGACCAATAGAGTAACCAGTGAACTCTGAAGGGATTAATTATTAATAAAGAGACAGACCAATATTAATAAGTACAAGAGATGACATTTTGGTAACATTAGTAATTGGTCAATTGGTACTGGAAGACAAAATATCAATTGGGATATTTTGTATTACTACTTGATATTATAAATATTATATATGTATTTTGTGTGGTTAGAAAGAAAGAAAAGAAGAAGTGGATAAGAAGAGAGGTGGTAGGTAGGATAGAAGGAGAGAGAGAGAGTTATCAGAAAGGGAAAAGAAGAGAAAGAGAAAGAAAGAGGAAAAGAGAAAGAGGAAGAAGAGGAAGGAACCACCACTATCATCTTCATCATCTCATCTTCATCATCACCAACTTCATCTTCTTCTTCTACTAGGTGAGTTCTTAGATAGTTTTAGCATTTGGGGGAAAATAACCTATATTTGTGGGGTTAGGATTTGTGTGAATTTATGATGAACTTGTTGTGTTCATACTCCTTATCCATGCTATGTGTTGATATCATGTTGTTGTTGTTGAAATTGTGATACTTGGGTGTTTAATTTTGATGTGTTTTATTATTGAAGTTATGGAGGTTAATCACTTGAATTCATAACAATATAAGTTATTCATGAAATATTCCATGAATCATGAGTTAACCATGTCTTCTATGATTATGGTGTTGTTGTAATTGAACATGGTTGTTGAGGTTGTTAAGAACATGTGTTTACGAGGTTGAGGAATTCTTAAGTGTTGGTTGATGTTGAAGAATCATGTTATGTGAAAATGGTAGATGGAAAGGAAAATAGAAGAGGGGTTATTTAAAGAAAATAAGTGGAGTTATTTAAGGAAAGAAGTGGAGTTATTTAAGGAAAGAAGTTACTAAGAATTAATGGAAATTGGAAGTTTTCCTTTTTATGTCACCAATGGGATTCAAACCCATGACCTCCTTGAAACTGTGCAAGCCTTACCACTAGGCTAGAGAGGTTGTTGTTGAATACTTGTGCAATGATTAAATATTAATCTAAATCTTGATTAAGATAGATTAATGAATTAATTGAGTGGTATATCTCCGTTTTGGATACGGACGGATGCGTTAGAAAGATAACGTAAATGACTATTATTATTGTCCCATGTTATAAAATATTATGTGATTTATAAATGCCATGAATTTTATCATGATGAAAATTAAATATTGTTGTTATGTGGAAAGTGAAATAACATGATTAAAAACCTTACCAAAGATGAGTGAGGAAACCTAAGAGAATAACTTGATTAATAACTTAGAAATATGATCTAGGTTATTGAACATGTGAGGTATATGTATGAGAATACGGTATTCATTCGTACGACGCTTATGTGGAGGTCGTGGACGAATTATTGCCATGATTGAGAATGAGACGCATTGTATGGAACATGCCATGTTATTTTTTGTGTAATGTGGTGAATGAAGTCACCTATGATTGATGAATTTTGTTATGGTTCATGGAACCAAAGATTTGTGGAACTGAATTTTGTTATGGTTCATGGAACCAAAAGTTTGTGGAACTGAATTTTGTTATGGCTCATGGAACCAAAGATTTGTGGAACTGAATCATGTATTCAGAATGTGTGTTTTTCTGTGGTGGTACACATCTCTTTTGGTATGCTTAGATGAGTAAGCATTGGGATGTGGGACCAATGATTCGAGCCTCAATTGGGTTTGAGCCCCAACCATGGCGGGCATGGGGGAAAGGTGGACACCAAAATGGGATAAGGCCCATACGGTGAAAGAGACTCAAAGTGGGTAAAGTCCCATACGAGTGATGGTTCTCAATAGTGGGTTTAAGTCCCATAGGGGAACCGGATATCCAACGCGAAAGTCGAATCATACGAGCATGCATGAACCGGGCCTGGCTTAGACGTAAGTCCATTCGGGAATTGATGCGTCGTGATCTGAATAATGATCGTGGTTGAGTTGTGAGAACTCAGATGCATGTTGCCATACAATTGCGAGATAGTTTCCCCATCGCTCAAGTCTTCGTTCCCTTGTTGACTTGAGTTGGATATGAGTTGAATATTGACTAGAAAACCCTGTAGAGCCGAGTGGACCCATAGGATAGGAGAACTCACTGAGATTATTATCTCATCCCATTATTGTTGTTATTTTTCAGGTATTCTTTACAGGTTGATCTAAGAGAAACTGTTATGGTTGTTTCAAGGGTTGTTGTTCATTATGATCTTCCGCTGTGGAGTCGTGTGCAATGAAGATATTGCACATAGTTCTTAGATTTTTATTTTTTGGCATTATTGTATAACATGTTGCATTGATATTTTAGTTTGGACATGTGTATATATTTTGATTCCATTAGGCACTTATGTTGGATCAGTACCAATTATTAACACTTGTATGATATTATTCTAGATATATATTATACGGGTTGTCACATAAGTCATCTAGACAAGTAACCCCAGTATGATGAAGTGTGTAGTAGGTATTGGGTTAGAAGAAAAATTCCAGTCATAAGTGTGTGGCAATGATAAGGTTCATCTTAAGTGCATTTTATTTGAATTGCAAGAGTAATAGTGGCTTATTGGAAGTCTGGTTGTTATTTATCTTCTTGAGGAGTGTTTGGTTGGTTGATCACGGAGTATAAACATTCACCCCGTGTTGGAGATAAGGGTGTCTTAAATGTAATAAGTGTACCGTTGTGGATGTAAAAATTGAGGATGGAGTTACAAGTCACCACAAGTCAGATTGGTAGTTTTGAAATTGAGATTTCTTAAGGTGTGGTGCGTAGTTGGTCATCTGTAGAGATATCATAGAAGTCAGACGTTTGGGGAAACCAACCTAGTGAACCATGCTCAATTTAAATAAGTATAATAATTACCACTATTATGATTATGAATAACTATAAGGAACAGAGCTGGAAGAGACCTACTAAGTGGTGATCTGGAAGAGATTAGTTAGGTATATTGTATATGTTGGTAAGGTGTGAAGTGGTTGGTCATAGTGTGACATTGGTTAATTCATTCGAATTCATAGCCTTAGATGTAGACTCCATGAGAGTGATAATGGATGTGTATGATGATACTCTACCCTATTGGAAGGATTCATGAATTATACTTCCGAGGAGGAACGAGGATCAGATATTCCTTAAGTTAACCATGTAACTCAAGTGGTATATTAGTAAGAGCATGAGCTAAGATTATTGAAGATGGATCTAGACGTTGAGATGAAGGGTTCTAGATAAGAAGTGAAATGTTATTTCTAAAGGTGTGAAGCATTGTGTGGCTCTGAGGCTAGTGTGGACTCACAGTTACAGTCTAGTTACTCAAGGTTTCTTGGATTGATGATTCGAAGTTCCTTAATGGTGTTATTTTGTTATTGGTCGAGATCATGTATCGGGAGAAATCTTAAATGAATCAAAACCCTATAAGAGGATTTGATATGAAATATAGTAACAAGAATTGGATAGTGTCAAGCTAATTTGGATAAGTTCATTCGAGCACAAGATAAATCTGAATGTCATACACCTTTATGATTGTAGTTGCGTGGCTCCTGTGTATATATATATCTTATGGAAGATGTTGGTCTTATTCTAAACTTTTGGGTGTCAGCGAGAAATTTATTCTACTAAGGGATGCCGGTGAGGTCCTAGTACTGTTTTGGATGGTGGGCACTCTGGAGGATAGATGTGGTCTTCTATGTAAACTGTTAGCTAACAAGTGGTGCCTAGGAATCCCAGGTGATCCATTGTTGGAATCAGAGTAGCGCAGTAGAAGGTGATGGATGAAAGAGTTCAATTGAGATTATGGGAATAAGAGAGGTCGTTACTCATAAGGATGAGAGTAAGACAATCGCGTGCTAATGGTGCTATCTCATTGGAGTAGTACGAGAGAAGGGAAATAATTGGAGTAGAGGCTTGCAGCATATAGCATTAGATCAAGTGAAGTTGATGAGTTTAATGATAGATGGATTACAAGTTTGTCACATTTGTTGAAGGAATAATGAGAGAAGAGTAGTCAATATTATGTGTGGTCAAGGAATCAATAAGTTTTCTTATGAAGAATTAATGGGTATTGATTAACCAAGTCAAGATAAGATATCTTAATTATGTTTCGTGTAACTTAGTGCAAGGAAGGGAAGTCGTGATTTCCGAGAGAAAAGTGACCAACTGATGTAGAACGGTATATCAGATGAATTAAATGGGAGAAAAGTTAAACGTTAATCCAATATTGCAATAATGATATGTTTAAGACCATGAAGTATTGAGAGTTCACACAAGAAAGAAGTTTGCTAAGGAGGATAAGTTGGAAGAATGAATATGTCAGAGGTTTGAAATCGAAGGGAAGTCGGGTATTGGTCTAAGACGTTGATGCAAGAAGTGTTTGTTTGTTGAGTGAAGGAAATTCGGGGGTGAATTTCAATTTAAGGGGGGGAGAATGTAATCTCCCATATTCCCTTAAATGCTCAATTAGTTGTCAGTTGAGACCAATTGAGTTCCTATGTACTCTATCTATTATCAATTGTAACAATTTGAGCTCATATGTGCTCTAAGTGATACCAGTTGGGACCAATAGAGTAGCCAGTGAACTCTGAAGAGATTAATTATTAATAAAAGAGACAGACCAATATTAATCAATATAAAATAGAAAATTTTTGGTAGCATTAATAATTGGTCAATTGTTACTGGAAGATAAAATATCAATTGAGATATTTTATATTACTATATATATATATATATATATATAAAATATATATATATATATATATATATATATATATATATATATATATATATATATATATATATATATATATATATATATATATAGTATATATGTGTGGTGGATAAGAAGAAGTAGGTAAGAGAAAAGAAAGAGAGTTATCAGAAAGAAAAGGAAAACGTGGGAGAGAGAAAGAAGATAAGAAGAGAAGAACAGAAGAAGAGGAAGGAAGGAAGAAGAAGAGAAAAGCCATGGAAACATTCATCATCTCCACCATATCATCTGTTGGTGTAAGCCCTAGAGGTCAATACTTTTGGTACTTGTATCGAATTATTTATTAATAATAAAAAGCATTTTCTTTATTATGGTTGATTAATAAAGTCCCTAGAATAGATAGTCCGTTTAATGTATTAAGTGTGACTTAATCATGAGAACACATTAAACATAAGGGCACTATTCTTAAAGTATCCGTAGTCGAGCTTTAATGTGAAGTGGGATAACATTAAAGCATTAAGACTATTATGTTTGTAGACTGATGATCACATCTCATGGATCATGGATAAAGAGTTATCAAGTCTTAAGCATAGGTATGAATATTAGGAGTAATATTTATACCGGATTGACCCGCTATGAGAATACTATATAGAAAGTTATGCAGAGTGTCATAAGTTATTCTCATGGTGATAATAGTGTATACCACTCTTCGACCTGAAACCACTATGGATCCTAGATGTAGAGTCGAGTGCTTTATTGCTGATCCAACATTGTGCGTAACTGGATAACCATAAAGACATTTGATGGGTACTCCACGAAGCATGCTGAGGGACATGAGTGTCCTAGATGGAATTTGCCAATCCTGCGTAACAGGATAAATGTCTATGGGCCCAATATTGAACTGGACAAGGGTGACACGGTCTATACCTTGTGTTCAATATAGACATAAGGGCAAAGGGGTAATTATACACATAATTATTATCACAGGAGGTTTTGTCAGATCACATGACATTTTCGTGACTTGGGTAGCAGTGATGTGTTGCTAGATACCGCTCACTGTTTATTATGTTAAATGCGTGATTTAATATAATTGCCAACGCCGCGAAAACCTATAGGGTCACACACAAAGGACGGATTGATGAGAGATAGAGTAACTAAGGAACACCGTAAGGTACGGTGCACTTAAGTGGGAGACGAAATATGGTAAGGTACCAAATACTTAAGTGATTTTGGGCATATTATAAGATATGGGCCAAAATACACTTAAGTGGGCTTTTTAGCTTGAAGCCCACACAAGTGGTTCTATAAATAGAACCCCTTGGGTAGAAGCATTGTCACTCCAATCCACTCAGACAGAAATTCAAGTAGAGACTTGGAATTTTGTTTCCCTTTTTCTCTCACTCAAAGCCTTCATTCATAACAGCTAGCACTGCGATTGAAGGAATCCGTTCGTGTGGACTGAGTAGAGACGTTGTCATCGTTCAACGTTCGTGATCGCCCCGTGGATCTATATCAAAGGTTTTGATCATTATCAGAAATCTGCACAAAAGGTTTGAATCGCCACAAGAGGTAACGATTCTATCACTGATCATGCCCATTCGTAAGGATCACTAAATGGAGAAATTTTTAAATTCCGCTGCGCCTTGGATGGCAATTCTCCTTCAGTGGTATCAGAGCCACTTACGAAACCATGAATCTGATAACTGTTTTTGTTCTGTAATAATATGATTAAAGACAGAATGAATCAAAGGTTAAATTGAGATCGATCAAGTTACATATATGTGATATATGTGATCCTGATGCAAAATACATTATATATTATATAGTGTTCTCGTTTCGTTCATTCAAACCCTCGATGATTGTTTTCCTTTGAGCGATCAATGGTCATTTGCTTCTTGATCCGACATTAGTATAGTGAAGCAATGACGTGTTGATCAATCATACTGAATTAACAATCGAGATGTGTTTGACGGTCTGAAATTGGTGCATCAGGGTTAGTGACGACACAAGGGTTGTGTTGTCAGAGAGTTATGCGATTGGGGTTTGACTGCACAAGAGTTGTGCGTCCTAAACACTTTTCCCCAACCAAGACTTTACTTGTTGCAGGGTAGGGATATCGATTCCAATGAGTAATATGTCATCTACATATAATACCAGGAATACGATCATGCTCCCACTAACCTTCTTGTAGACACAAGTCTCATCTTCGTTCTTGATGAATCCATACAGTTTTACTGTTTCATCAAAACGAAGATTCCATGAGTAGGTCACAGGCCCATCTTGATCCATGAGTAATGCATCACCTTGATCAGATATCCATATATCTCAGGTAGGTGACGTATCCTGCCTGACCTACGCTGGTCTTGTTCTACTAGAGCAGGTTGCTCTTATACAACTATTTGTGTTTCCTGCTCTGATTCCTCCATAGGTGTATCAATGCCTTGTGATTCTTGAATTTCTTCAAGCTCTACTTTCCTCCCACTGGTTCCTTTGGAAATAAAATCCCTTTCCAGGAAAACTCCAGTTCGAGCGACAAACACTTTGCCCTCAGTAGGATTGCAGAAGTGATACCTTCTTGTTTCTTTAGGATATCCCACAAATAAGCATTTGTCAGATTTGGGCTCAAGCTTAGTTGAAATTTGTCGTTTCACATAAACTTCGCAATCCCAAATCTTCATGTAAGACATATGTGGTCTCTTACCACTCCATATCTCATATGGTGTCTTTTCAACCTTTTGGATGGAACACGGTTAAGTGTGTAAGCTGATGTCAATGGTGTATGTCCTCAAAAGGAGTTTTTGGAAGATTGGTGTGACTCATCATGGATCGGACCATGTCCAACAGGGTTCGATTTCTTCTCTCAGATACACCCTTCCATTGGGATGTTCCAGGAGGAGTAAGTTGGGATAGGATCCCACACTCTTTCAGATGGTCATCAAACTCTAGGATTAAATATTCATCACTTCGACCTGATCGAAGAGTTTTAATATTCTTACCTAGTTGGTTTTAACTCGTTAGGTTTCACCCTTTGGTATTAATGTTATTAATAGGCATTTCAAGATCAAGGACATATAGTCCATTGTTCATTTGTGTAGTAGCATAGAATATATCATTCAAATAAATTGAACAACAATTGTTCTTTATTATAAATGAATAACCAAACTTGTCCAAACAAGCAATGGAAATAATATTCCTGCTAATTGCAGGTACATAATAACAGTTCTCTAACTGAATTATTAAACCACTAGGTAAAGTCAATACAAAAGTTCCTACGGCTAAAGCAGCAACCTTTGCTCCATAGCCAACTCGTAGGTCGACTTCACCTTTTGCCAAATCTCTACTCCTTTTTAGTTCCTGCACATTTGTACAAATGTGAGAACTGCATCCAGTATCTAATACCCATGATGTAGAAGTAGATAAATTAATAACAAAAATACCTGAAGTTGAAGTCTCTACTCCATTCTTCTTATCTTCCAGGTACTTTGGGCAGTTCCTCTTCCAGTGTCCGGTCTTACCGCAATGGAAGCAGGTGCCTTCTTTTGCTATGCCTCCACTAGGCTTCAAAGCAGCAGTGGGTCTGGGATTGGCAACTTCCTTGCCTTTCCCCTTATCACTCTGCTTAGCGGGCCTTTTGTTCTGTCTCTTTCCATTTCCGATCATCAGAATGGACTTCCCTTTTGACTTCAGATTCTGCTCGGCAGTTCTTAACATGGCGAGCAGTTCAGGAAGAGATTTGTCCATATCAATCATATTGAAATTTAGGACAAATTGACTGAAACTATCTGGCAACGATTGCAAGATCAAATCAGTTGCAAGTTCCTTTTCGAGGGGAAAACCCAATCTTTCAAGGTTTTCCACATACCCAATCATCTTGAGTACATGGGGACCTACAGGGGCTCCTCAGCTAACTTGCTTTGAAAAAGGGCTTTTGAAACTTCAAACCTCTCATGCCTTGCTTGCTCTTTATAGAGCAACTTCAGGTGTTCGATCATATCGAACGCTGACATGTTCTCATGTTGCTTTTGCAATTCTGAGTTCATGGTAGCTAGCATGAGACAAGCAGTTTCATTGGCATCATCGACATGCTTCTTATAAGCATCTCTTTCTGCCTTAGGTGCAGAACTAGGAGGTTCCTCTTCAGGAACAGGTGTCTCCAAGACATACAGCTTTTTATCATGTTTGAGGACAATCCTCAGGTTTCGGTGCCAATCCAGAAAATTTGTCCCAGACAATTTTTCCTTATCAAGGATTGATCGCAGGATGTTGTTAGAGGTGTTTGCTGTCATGGTAATCTACATAAGGATTAATGAAAATATAAGTATCATTGACATATTCAATTAGGCCTTTAATTAAATATGCTCCCACTATTTTACTCAAAAACAAATGACCCTCATCATTTGATTCGGAAAATCCCGTTGGAAGATTTTCTAGTGGGTCGAGATCCATATTTCACTTCGTTCTAAGTCCGCGTAGGCGGATTACACAAAACTAGGTTATTTAGGTAGGAACTCCTTCCAATTGTATCTCATACAACTCTCGAAAATTTCAGTTGGGTGAATAACTCCTTATTCCAATCCATCATATGGATCATTCCCAACTCTTGCTTCTAAACATATATATAATCTTATTATAATTTGTTTAGTTAAGTTTGACCCATTATTTTAACAGTTGGATATTACAATTATCCTATCGCACCTTACTAATATAGAACATGCACCTCGCGTAGGCGAAACCTACATTATTCGATACTAGTCTTAATGAGTGTTAAAACTTGGAAAGCTTAAAACTTAATATTTAGTTTTGAGGGAATTGTAATTTTTCTGATCTCACCGGCTTGTTTATCATATAAACCGTCTCTCACATGCATCAACATACATTCACATGCATCAACATACATACAAACAAAATGAAACAGTTATGGCCCCTAGCGCAATTGTTCTCCCAAGCCAATGAGAGAACCTAAGCTAACCTACAACGATCTAAGCTTCTCCAAGCAAGATCTTCAAGGTTGTCCTCCTTTGGCACTGACTTCTTTGCTTTCTTCATATCATTACATTACATGAAAGAAACTCGTTTTACATACGAGGGAGTGAGATGAGAAAAGAAGTTACATTTGGGAGATTAAGAGAGAGGCACGACACGCAGGTCGTATTTTAAAAACCGAAAACAAAACAAAGGAAAACTAAGGCCATAACCGATCACCACAAGACAATAATAAACACTTTATTATTATAATTATTAATTCCTTTAATTAATTAAAATCAAATTAAATTTCGACGACCGATCATCACATTTTAATGAACAATTCATTTAAAATCGATGTCGCTTTTCGTATAAACACTTTGACACTTTTAAAGCACTGAGTTAGCCGAATGGGTGAAAATTTCCTTGCGTTAACCGGTTAACCATATGCGTTAACCGGTTAACACTGTTTTGAAATCTGAAAAAATTGTTTTCTGCCTTGCGTTAACCGGTTAACCAAATGTGTTAACCGGTTAACACTATTTGAAAATGTCTTGGAAAACTGTTTTCCGCCTTGCGTTAACCGGTTAACCAAATGCGTTAACCGGTTAACACTGTTTGAAAACTTAAAAATTTTAATTTCGCATTGTGTTAACCGGTTAACCATACGCGTTAACCGGTTAACACTGTTCCAAAAAGTGTTTAGGAAGCACAACTCTTGTGCGTCCAAACCCCAATCGCATAACTCTCTGACAACACAACCCTTGTGCCGTCACTAACCCTGATGCACCAATTTCAGACCGTCAAACACGTCTCGATTGTTAATTCAGTATGATTGATCAACACGTCATTGCTTCATCATACTAATGTCGGATCAAGAAGCAAATGACCATTGATCGCTCAAAGGAAAACAATCATCGAGGGTTTGAATGAACGAAACGAGAACACTATATCATATATAATCTATTTTGCATTAGGATCACATATATCACATATATGTAACTTGATCGATCTAAATTTAACCTTTGATTCATTCTGTTTTAATCATATTATTACATAACAAAAACAGATATCAGATTCATGGTTTCGTAAGTGGCTCTGATACCACTGTTGGAGAATTGCCATCCAAGGCGCAGCGGAATTTAAAAAATTTTCCATTTAGTGATCCTTACGAATGGGCATGATCAGTGATAGAATCGTTACCTCTTGTGGCGATTCAAACCTTTGGTGCAGATCTCTGATAATGATCAAAACCTTTGATACAGATCCACGGGGCAATCACGAACGTTGAACGATGACAACGTCTCTACTCAATCCACACGAACGGATTCCTTCAATCGCAGTGCTAGCTGTTATGAATGAAGGCTTTGAGTGAGAGAAAGAGGGAAACAAAATTCCAAGTCTCTACTTGAATTTCTGTCTGAGTGGAATGGAGTGACAATGCTTCTACCCAAGGGGTTCTATTTATAGAACCACTTGTGTGGGCTTCAAGCCAAAAAGCCCACTTAAGTGCATTTTGGCCCATATCTCATAATATGCCAAATTCACTTAAGTATTTGGAACCTTACCATATTTCGTCTCCCACTTAAGTCCACCGTACCTTACGGTGTTCCTTAATTATTCTATCTCTCATCAATCCGTCCTTTGTGTGTGACCCAATAGGTTTTCGCGACGTTGGCAATTATATTAAATCACGCATTTAACATAATAAACAGTGAGCGGTATCTAGCAACACATCACTGCTACCCAAGTCACGAAAATGTCATGTGATCTGACAAAACCTCCTGTGATAATAATTATGTGTATAATTACCCCTTTGCCCTTATGTTTATATTGAACACAAGGTATAGACCGTGTCACCCTTGTCCAATTCAATATTGGGCCCATAGACATTTACCCTGTTACGCAGGATTGGCAAATTCCATCTAGGACACTCATGTCCCTCAGCATGCTTCGTGGAGTACCCATCAACTGTCTTTATGGTTATCCAGTTACGGACAACGTTGGATCAGCAACAAAGCACTCGACTCTACATCTAGGATCCATAGTGGTTTCAGGTCGAAGAGTGGTATACACTATTATCACCATGAGAATAACTTATGACACTTTGCATAACTTTCTATATAGTATTCTCATAGCGGGTCAATCCGGTATAAATATTACTCCTAATATTCATACCTATGTTTAAGACTTGATAACTCTTTATCCATGATCCATGAGATGTGATCATCAGTCTACAAACATAATAGTCTTAATGCTTTAATGTTATCCCACTTCACACTAAAGCTCGACTACGGATACTTTAAGAATAGTGTCCTTATGTTTAATGTGTTCTCATGATTAAGTCACACTTAATACATTAAACGGACTATCTATTCCAGGGACTTTATTAATCAACCATAATAAAGAAAATGCCTTTAAATAATTCGATACAAGTACCAAAAGTATTGGCCTCTAGGGCTTACACCAACATTCAGTAGATATGGTTATGTGTATTTAATGAAACACAAATCAGAGTCCTTTGAAAAGTTCAAAGAATTCAAGAATGAAGTACAAAACCAACTAGGTAAGAATATTAAAGCTCTTCGATCAGATTGAGGTGGTGAATATTTAAGCCTAGAGTTTGATGACCATCTGAAAGAGTGTGGGATCCTATCCCAACTCACTCCTCCTGGAACACCCCAATGGAATGGTGTGTCTGAGAGAAGAAATCGAACCCTGTTGGACATGGTCCGATCCATGATGAGTCAAGCCGATCTTCCAAACTCCTTTTGGGGACATGCGCTGTTGACCGCAGCTTACACACTTAACCGTGTTCCATCCAAAAAGGTTGATAAGACACCATATAAGATATGGAGTGGTAAGAAACCACATATGTCTTACATGAAGATTTGGGGTTGTGAAGTTTATGTGAAACGACACATTTCAACTAAGCTTGAGCCCAAATCTGACCAATGCTTATTTGTGGGGTATCCTAAAGAAACAAGAGGATATTACTTCTACAATCCTTCTGAGGGCAAAGTGTTTGTCGCTCGAACTGGAGTTTTCCTAGAAAAGGATTTTATTTCCAAAGGAACCAGTGGGAGGAATGTAGAGCTTGAAGAAATTCAAGAATCACAAAGCATCGATACACCTATGGAGGAATTAGAGCAGGAAACACAAATGGTTGTGGAAGAGCAACCTGCTCAAGTAGAACAAGACCAGCTTAGGTCAGGCAGGATACGTCACCTAACTGAGAGATATGGATATCTCATAACAAATCAAGGTGATGTATTACTCATGGATCAAGATGAGCCTGTGACCTACCAAGAGGCCATAACTGGTCCCGAGTCTGAGAAGTGGCTAGAGGCCATGAAATCCGAAATAGATTCCATGTACACGAACCAAGTTTGGAACTTGGTAGAGCCTCCTGTAGGAGTTAATCCTATAGGATGCAAGTGGGTCTTCAAAAAGAAGACTGACATGGATGGTAAGGTACATACATATAAGGCAAGACTGGTTGCAAAAGGATATAAACAAATTCATGGTGTTGACTATGATGAAACCTTTTCACCAGTTGCAATGCTTAAATCTATTCGGATTTTACTTGCTATCGCTGCATATCATGATTATGAAATATGGCAGATGGATGTCAAAACTGCTTTCCTTAATGGGAATCTTCTTGAGGATGTGTACATGACACAACCTGAAGGATTTGACATACCTGAAGAAGCCCATAAGATATGTAAGCTACAAAGATCAATCTATGGATTGAAGCAAGCTTCCAGAAGCTGGAATCTTCGTTTTGATGAAACGGTAAAACAATATGGATTCATCAAGAACGAAGATGAGCCTTGTGTCTACAAGAAGGTTAGTGGGAGCATGATCATGTTCCTGGTGTTATATGTAGATGACATATTACTCATTGGAAACGATGTCCCTACCCTGCAACAAGTAAAGACTTGGTTGGGGAATTGCTTTTCTATGAAGGACCTAGGTGAAGCAGCCTATATATTAGGAATCAGAATCTATAGAGATAGATCACAAAAACTGCTTGGCCTAAGTCAGAGTACATACATAGACAAAGTGCTGAGACGCTTTAATATGAATGATTCCAATCTGGTTATGTGTTTTGTTTAAATGGTGGCACTGTGAGCTTGAAAAGTTCAACGCAAGATGCAGTTGCTGATTCTACAACTGAGGCCGAGTATATTACTACCTTAAGTGCAGCAAAGGAAGCTGTTTGGATCAATAAACTTGGCATAGTCCCTAGCATTGTGGATCCCATTGGTCTCTATTATGATAACAATGGTGTTATCGCACAAGCCAATGAGCCTAGATCTCACCAACGATCCAAACACATACTTAGGCGTTGTGCGAAAATATGTAAAGTACCTACACTTGACAATATAGTTGACCCACTGACAAAGCCTCTTGCGCAGCAGAAGCATGATGGCCATACTGGATCAATGGGCATACGGGGTATGCCTGATTGACTCTAGTGCTAGTGGGAGATTGTTGGTGTAAGCCCTAGAGGTCAATACTTTTGGTACTTGTATCGAATTATTTATTAATAATAAAAGGCATTTTCTTTATTATGGTTGATTAATAAAGTCCCTAGAATAGATAGTCCGTTTAATGTATTAAGTGTGACTTAATCATGAGAACACATTAAACATAAGGGCACTATTCTTAAAGTATCCGTAGTCGAGCTTTAATGTGAAGTGGGATAACATTAAAGCATTAAGACTATTATGTTTGTAGACTGATGATCACATCTCATGGATCATGGATAAAGAGTTATCAAGTCTTAAACATAGGTATGAATATTAGGAGTAATATTTATACCGGATTGACCCGCTATGAGAATACTATATAGAAAGTTATGCAGAGTGTCATAAGTTATTCTCATGGTGATAATAGTGTATACCACTCTTCGACCTGAAACCACTGTGGATCCTAGATGTAGAGTCGAGTGCTTTATTGCTGATCCAACATTGTCCGTAACTGGATAACCATAAAGACAGTTGATGGGTACTCCACGAAGCATGCTGAGGGACATGAGTGTCCTAAATGGAATTTGCCAATCCTACGTAACAGGATAAATGTCTATGGGCCCAATATTGAATTGGACAAGGGTGACACGGTCTATACCTTGTGTTCAATATAGACATAAGGGCAAAGGGGTAATTATACACATAATTATTATCACAGGAGGTTTTGTCAGATCACATGACATTTTCGTGACTTGGGTAGCAGTGATGTGTTGTTAGATACCGCTCACTGTTTTTTATGTTAAATGCGTGATTTAATATATTTGCCAACGCCGCGAAAACCTATAGGGTCACACACAAAGGACGGATTGATGAGAGATAGAGTAACTAAGGAACACCGTAAGGTACGGTGCACTTAAGTGGGAGACGAAATATGGTAAGGTACCAAATACTTAAGGGATTTTGGGCATATTATAAGATATGGGCCAAAATACACTTAAGTGGGCTTTTTAGCTTGAAGCCCACACAAGTGGTTCTATAAATAGAACCCCTTGGGTAGAAGCATTGTCACTCCAATCCACTTCATTCATAACAGCTAGCACTGCGATTGAAGGAATCCGTTCGTGTGGACTGAGTAGAGACGTTGTCATCGTTCAACGTTCGTGATCGCCCCGTGGATCTGTATCAAAGGTTTTGATCATTATCAGAAATCTGCACCAAAGGTTTGAATCGCCACAAGAGGTAACGATTCTATCACTGATCATGCCCATTCGTAAGGATCACTAAATGGAGAAATTTTTAAATTCCGCTGCGCCTTGGATGGCAATTCTCCTTCATCATCATCATCATCTCATCTTCATCATCATCATCACCAACTTCATCACTATTTCACCATCTTCTTCTACAAGGTGAGTTCTTAAATAGATTTAGCATTTGGAGGAAAATAACTTATGTTTGGGGGGTTAGGATTTGTGTGAATTTTTGATGAACTTGTTGTGTTCATACTTTTCATCCATGTTATGTGTTGGTATCATGTTGTTGTTGTTGAAGTTGTGGTCTTTGGGTGCTTAATATTTATGTGTTTTGTTGTTGAAGTTATGGAGGTTAACCACATGATTCATGATAATATATGTTTTAGAATGGTTGGGTATGATTAATTTTGGAAGGAAGAATGTTTAGAAGAGGTATTTCTAGATATTATGCAGGTGTCAATCGATTGGTTGCAGAAAAGTTGCAGAACCAATCGACTGGTTCATGTTTTTGTGAAGAAAAAACAGAATTTTTACTAATGTCAATCGATTGACATGGAGGATCAATCGATTGGTCCTGCCAATTTTGTGAAAAATACGTTACAGAAACTTTATGCAATCGATTGGCTCCAAAATGCAATCGATTGGTCCAACATTATTTTGTCAAAAACCACTTATTTTATGTTTCTAAACCACCTTGGATGCATTATAACTTATACCATGATGTGTATGCATTAGATTAACATTGATCGATCGATTTATACGAGTTTGTGTATGTTTTAACCTAGAATTCCGACTGGGTTAAAATGGCTGATTAGTGAGTGAGATTGCGGCGGGTTGAGTGATAACCTTGCCTATGGACCTTGTAGCATGTTATGTTATCTTGTGGACTTTAATGTATGTTATACATGTTGTTGGTTGTGGTACTTGTGTGTGTGCATGAAGGATGGGTTGATTGTATTGGTTACACAATAAAATGACTAAAACTTATGAGTGAGGTAAACTTAGGAGATTATTAGGTAAATGAATTAGAAAGATAACTTAAGTTACGAAATGATTTAGATAGTGATGCTTGGACGTAATCGTACCGTGGGTGTACAACGAACAAGTAGTCACAAAACGATACGTTAACATGCTTTGTATGGAACATGTGTGATAAATGTATGAGAATGGATCATGTTATGATGCCATGAGAATTGATATGATATCATGAGAATGGTTTGATATTTTTGTGAGGAACTTTTGTTCCAAAAGTCCTATTGGTTATTGAGAATTGATCACGTATTCAGAATTATTTGTGATTATGCACATACCACTTTAAAGGCTTAGGTAAAGCAGTAAGTGGGGATGTGGCACCAGTGATCCGTGACTTAATTGGGTTTGAGCCCCAACCATGGCGGACATGGGGGAAAGGTGGACACCTAAGTGGGTTAGAGTCTCATATGGTGAAACATACCCTAAGTGGGTTAGAGTCCCATACGGGTGACGGTCGCTTGAACTGGGGATTAAGCCTCATAGAGGACCCGATATCCACCGCGAAAGTTGAATCATACGAGTATGCATGAACCGGGCCTGGCTTAGACGTAAGTCCGTTTGGGGATTGATGTTTCGTGAATCCGAATAGTGATTTGTTTAGTGGATGCACTCAAATGACATGTTTCCATACATTGCGATTATCCCTTAGTTACTCAAGTCCTAGTTACAAGGTGCGAGTGATGCACCAGTAACTGAAGGTGAATACTTGAGTTAGAATCGAGTAGAAACCCTGTAGAGCTGAGTGGACCCAAAGGATAGGAGAACTCACTGAGATTATTATCTCATCCCATTATTGTTGTTATTTTTCAGGTATTCCTTGCAGGTTGAATTCGATAGAGAGGCTGTCTACTGTTGTTTCAAAGGATGCAGTCATTCTGATCTTCCGCTGTGGAGTTGTGTGCAATGAAGATGTTGCACATAGTTCTTAGATTTTTTATTTTTAGGCACTATTGTATAACATGTTCCATTGATGTTTTCATATTCGGACATGTGTATATATTGATGCCATTAGGCACTTATGTTGGATCAATACCAATTATTAACACTTGTATGATATTATTCTAGATATATATTATACAGGTTGTTACATTGTTACTTTTGAATTAAATTTTATGTAACTTATTCCATGTGTTTATATTCTTATTAAATATTTTTAAAATTTAATGTAAATGTTAAAAAAATGCTAAACTTTTTACATGACAAATTTACTGTTTAATATTAAAAAAATTAATAAGCACCAAAATTGGATATTTAGAAAACTAAACTATTTTTTTAATATTCATCACCTTGATCTGCTCGAATGATTTTAATATTCATGTCCAATTGATTTTGTTCTTAATTTTAAATTTCTTGAACTTTTAAAAGGATTTAGATTTGTGTATCATTAAATACACATAACCATATATACTATAATCATCAATAAGTATGATGAAGTAATAAATACCTCTAATGCCTAATGTATTTCAATGATTCACATACATCAATATATACAGACATGTTGGTCCACCCATATGTAAAACACCCTTATGTCTATCTTAAAAATGAGGAGCCATTAATTTAAAGATATTTGAAGATTAAATTTAATACATAACATAAGATTAAATGATATTTAGTTTCTATAAAATTTACATTTACTTAAGTTTATTATCCATAAGTTTTATTTCTTATAACATCCCATGAAAATGAGACGACATTCGAGTACAAGACTCAGAAAAGAAAAAGATAAAATACATTAAACCAAATCTCGTCAATTAGATAGCACCCAAAGCGATTGATAGACCCCTTGAATCTACAGCTAAACTAATACAACATTAAGCTGCACAACAAAGTTGGAAGTGGTGTTGTAACTTGTTGTTACATTGTAAACAAAAAACATTTGCTTTATATTAGTCTCACATCCAAGATCTAGAGATATAGAAATACATGACTGCTATAAGAATAGTAGATTATAATGTTATTAATCAATGATTCCTCAGAAAGTAATGAGATATGATGAGTGGTCTAGTCTCCCATTAAATATGCGAGTTGGGTGTCTGCCCCAAGCCAAGTTACGACAATTTGGAACTCTCCTTTGACCAATTTGATATATATAGCCCAAACTTAAAGGGGGTAAATCTAGTTATAAAAAATTTTGTTACTTTTGAATTTAGTTTTATGTAATTTATTCCATGTGTTTATTTTCTTATTAAATGTTTTTAAAATGTATTGTAAATGTTAAAAAAATGCCAAATTTTTACATGACAAATTTACTTGTTTTATATAAAAAATAATAATAAACACCAAAAATTGGATATTTAGAGAGCTAAACTATTTTTTAAATATTCACCACCTTGATCAGCTCGAATGATTAGAATATTCATGTCCAATTGATTTTGTTCTACATTTTAAATTTCTTGAACTTTTCAAAGGATTTAGATTTGTGTATCATTAAATACGCATAACTATATCTACTATAATCATCAATAAATATGATGAAGTACTAAATACCTCTTATGTCTAATGTATTGAATGATTCCCATACATCAGTATATACAAATATGTTGGTCCACCCATATGTAAAACACTTATATCTCTATCTTCAAAAGAGGAGTCATTAATTTAAAGATATTTGAAGATTAAATTTAATACATAACATAAGATTAAATGATATTTTAGTTTCTATAAAATTTACATTTATTTAAGGTTATTCTCCATAAGATTTATTTCTTATAACATCCCATGAAAATGAGATGACTTTCGAGTACAAGATTCAGAAAAGAAAAAGATAAAATACATTAAGCCAAATCTCGTCCATGAGATAGAACCCAAATCGATTGATAGATCACTTGAATCTGCTGCTAAACTAATGCAACATTGAGCCGCACAATAAAATTGGAAGTGGTGTTGTAACTTGTTTCTACATGGAATTCAGTGTTGTAAACAAAAAACATTTGTTTATATTAGTCCCACATCGAAGATCTGGAGATATAGAAATACATGACTGCTATAAGAATAGTAGAGTATAGTGTTTTTAATCAATGATTCTCCAGGAAGTAATGAGATATGATTAGTGGTCTAGTCTCACATTAAATATGCGAGTTGGGTGTCTGCCCCAGACTTGGTAACGACAATTCAGCACTCTCCTTTGACCAATCAGATCTCTATAGTCCAAACCTAAAGGGGGTAATTCTAGTTATAAAATGTTTTGTTACTTTTGAATTTAATTTTATATAATTTATTCCATGTGTTTATTTTCTTATTAAATTTTCATAAAATTTATTGGAAATGATAAAATAATTCCAAACTTTTTACATGACAAATTTACTGTTTAATATGAAAAAAAAATAATAAGCACCAAAATTTTGATATTTAAAAAACTAAATTATTTTTTTTCATATTTACCACCTTGATCTGCCCGAATGATTTTAATATTCATGTCCAATTGATTTTGTTCTTCATTTTGAATTTCTTAAACTTTTCAAAGGATTTAGATTTGTGTATCATTAAATACACATAACCATATCTATTATAATCATTAATGAATATGATGAAGTACTAAATACGTCTAATACTTAATGTATTTAATTATTCACATACATCAATATATACAGACATGTTGGTCCACCCATATGTAAAACACCCTTATCCAAGTAGTTTCCAGATCTCGCAAGTAACAAGTTCACTACAAATACAAAAAAAAATCTGACGGATCACTGTAGTGTTGTTCTTCTGGATGAAAAAATTGTTGTCAAATCCAAGAAGAAGGGGCAGAAGGACCAAAGGAAGGAAAATTATAGAGTGAATCGATTAAAGATAATCAAAAATACCTACCCAAGAAAGAAGTTGACCTTGATGTAGTCGTATTACCTGTTTCCGTAGGTAATATGAAGGTTATAAATGCACTTATTGATTTATGCACAAATGTGAATATAATATCATAGTTGGTGGTAGAAGGAACAAGGTAAATACAAATAGAGTAATCTACAATAATATTGCGAATGGAAGTAAAAAAATGCAGGAAACCAGTGGGAACAATCAAAGATATATAGATACAAATTGATATGTTCTCGTTTCTTGCGGACTTTGTGATACTATCCATCAAACCAAACCAAAGGATGCCTCTCATCTTAGAAAGACCATTCATGAAAACTGTGAGGATGCCCGCGGACATTGATAAAGGTGAAGTAAAGGTCAAAATAAAAGACTGTGAGGTATATTATAAGGTAATTGGTATTTGTCATCCTCGAAAAATTTCCCTCCTTTGTTTCACTTTTTATTTGACTGTAGGGTTGTGATTCATTTGCACTAATTCATGCAAAATACATTTATGTCATCCATTCATATTAACACTTTCAATAAGCATCATGGATTCAAAGTTAGGTTATTTATAGCTAACAAGAAGTTAGGGTTTGCACCAGAATCAAGCCCTAGGGACTTTGGTGGTGTATTTAATTTGGAAAGCCTATCCTATGAATAAAGGCATGAAACCATAGTTATTGATTCATGATAATTATGGACTATTTGGTTTGGATTTGATTATAGAGCTTGTTTATTGGTTTAAGATCTTTGTGGATTGCATCATTGGATATGAATTTGTAAAACCTTCCTTGGATTGGAATTTGGTCAACTGAAGATAGTTGACTTTTGTTGACTTTTTTTATGCTTGTATTACAATTATTGCTACAATTTCGATACCATCTTTAGCTATTATTCGAGTAAGTTCAAGTTCAATTCAAAACACTTTTTAACTTCCAAATTTAAACCTTAAAAGGAAACCATTTCATTTTTGAAAACCAAGTTATTTTCATTCATTCCAAAGAAACCATTTCACATTACCAATCATCCAATTTATTGTTGATACCTGCAGGTTTAGTATACAAGAAGAATTGTGCATTGATGTTTCAAGGGATGCAGTTATTGTGATTTTCCGCTGTGAATCTTGTACAATGACGAATATTGTACTTAGATCTTAGATTTTTATTTTTGGCACTTTCCATATCTTGTACCATATGTTGTATATTTTGTATAATTGGTCAAGTATGTAAATGATGCCAATATGCACTTATGATTGTGTCAATACCAAATAATAACACTTGTATGATTTTATTATAGATGCATATTATACAGGCTGTTTCAGTTGGTATCAGAGCAGATCGATTCTCGCAATCATATGGGAGTGATCACCTCTCACAATCTCAAGCATTCATAAATTTTATTCACTTTTTTCTCATTTCACAATTGTTACACCTTTTCACACACTTATTAGCACAATTTATTTGCTTTTTTTCTTTTTCAAGGCTTTTTCTTTTCTTTTTTTTTCTCGACCTCTTAGTACCAACCTTTTCTCCCCAACTTGAATGAAATCAATCATTGTAATGTGAATGCTCTCAAACTTTATAAGACAAGGTAAAAATTCAAACCACGATTTATGGTTGAGGGTTCAAGAAAAAAGTTCAAAATCCAATCTAAAATCCAAAAGTTGACATCAAAATGGATCCTGACACAAGGCTCAAAGGGGGTAATAAGCAAATTCTCACTCACTCACAAGGTATGCCACTTTTTGGTCAAGTGGTTGTGCTCAAAATCAAACAAAATGTCTTGATAATTTTAGTGCTTTCTACAAATCAATACAAATAAAATACTAAACATCATAAAACCGAGTTAAAAGAAGGATTGTTGGTATCCGGTGCATATAATGAACAATGGAAAGCTTCGTCACATTTGGCTACGATCTAAAGTGATTCAATTATGAACAAGTACTACAAAACAATGAACGGCATGATATTTATACAAAGCATAAGTTTCATATTCATGTTATGTTATAGAAAGCATTAAACATGTACCTTGACAATGTAACTTCCTTTCAAACTTTTTATCATTACCAAATTAGTTTCTTGTTGATACACCCAAACTTGAAACAATCACTCCATGTTTCCTCAAGTCAATCAAAGACAAGATTTTTTGACAAACATAAAACAAATCTCTAAAAACTTAATACCTTAATATTAAACTAAACTACGAAACATAAAATGGGTCAAAAGACCTGGGTGAAAGTGGATAAGTGACTGAGATATTTTTCCATGTGTAGCAGAGTGCGCTAAGCGCCCTCTGGTTGCGCTAAGCGGCATCAGCAAAACAGAGTTTTTCACAAATGCCAACTTTTTACAAGCTTTCCATCCACTCTCACTCTTTAATAACTATACTACTAAATAAAAAGCTATTAACAAATTAAAAGGTTGGGTTTCCTTCCAACAAGAGATTGTTTTACGTCGTTAGCTTGACGCCTTTATGTTGGTTCTATGTGTTGGCAACAATTTTGGTAAAACCTAGAATGTTCACAAGTTGTCACAAGTGTTGTCTTGACATAAGATAACATGTACCTACAGGATGTTTAAAATGTAATTATGCAGGATTTTTACTGAGATATCAGACTCGATGTCATGACATCTGTATACAAAACATTCAGTCTGAATGTTATGTATTATGTGATTGCGTTTTCAATGTTAATCTATGTATGATTGATGAGATGATTGAACACGCTATCAATCAAAAATTACAACTAGATTGACTTATTTTCCAAGGAGATATAATCAGCTTTCATGAGAAGATATGAATGGAAAATAGTTTTAGGGTTTTATGATGTCCAAGCCCAGCCAATTGCTTCTATATAAAGGACATGGAAAACCTGGTTTTATACACAAGAAATAACGAACGAAATATTGAGAGAGAATAAGGGTTTTAGTATTGTGTGGTCGTGTGAATTGTAAGCCATTCATTCATCCATAGATGATTGAATTGGACTGATTTTTTAGTTGTAATTTGTCCACTCTAAGCTTTGAAGCATGAGTGTGTTTACTTGATTGAAGCTTTTAAGTAAGATCAAGTATGTGTCTTTGAAGAGTGTCTTCTTTTCATTGTAATTCTTATTTTATACCACTGCTGTGATTGAGTGAGAGTGAGTAGGATCTCATATCTAAGAGTTCTTAGGTAGAAGTCACACGGGTAGAGATTAGGTGAAAAGACTGTAACTTGAAGTTGTTTACTGAGAGTCTTTAAACTGATTCTGTTTAGTAGATTTCCTTCCTGGCTTGGTAGCCCCCAGACGTAGGTGAGTTTGCACCGAACTGGGTTAACAATTGCTTGTGTCTCTTGCATTACTGTTCTTTATCCTTTATCTTGTTTGTATTGTTCAGGTATTAGTGTCGTGACATTACCTTCGACATCTCATATCTGATACCAGAATTTCAATTGGTATCAGAGCAGGCATCCTGCTCTGGTTCTGGGTGAGATCTAGGGACATTACTTTCTGGTACTATGGATAGAGACGGAGGATCTGTTCACAAACCACCTATTCTGGACGGATCCAACTATGACTAATGGAAACCTCGAATGGTAGCCTTCCTAAAATATTTGGATAATAAGGCTTGGAAGGATGTTTTAACAGGCTGGGAACATCCAGTTATTACTAAGGATGGAGAAGCTACAACTGATAAGAAGGCTGAGGAGCAATGGACCAAGGAGGAGGATGATCTAGCCCTTGGGAACTCTAAAGCATTGAATGCTATATTCAATGGAGTAGATAAGAATATCTTCAGATTGGTAAACAACTGTGAGGTGGCTAAAGATGCTTGGAACATTCTCAAAACCAGTCATGAAGGCACCTCTAGAGTGAAGATGTCTAGACCGCAGCTTCTCACTACCAAGTTTGAAAATTTAAGGATGAAAGAAGATGAAAATATTCATGAATTTCATATGAATATCCTTGAAATTGCTAATGCCTCAGGAGCCCTAGGTGAGAAGATGTCAGATGAAAAACTAGTGAGGAAAATACTCAGGTCACTTCCTAAGAGATTTTCCATGAAAGTGACAGCCATAGAAGAGTCTCAAGACATTTCCAATATGAGAGTTGATGAGCTAATTGGATCCCTCCAAACATTTGAGATGGGAATGTGTGATGGATCTGAAAAGAAAGTCAAAAGCATAGCCTTCATGTCAAACACTAAAGAGAAAGATGAAGAAAGTGGTCAAGATACTAATGAAGATCTGGAAAATGATGTAGCATTACTGGGAAGACAGTTCAACAGACTTCTGAAAAAGATGGATGTAAGGTCTAAGTCTAATGTCAAGAACATCTCATCTGACATCAGTAAGTCCAATAATACTGGAAGAAGAACAATATCTTATGAAAATACCAAAGAAGGAAAAGGAGTTCAGTGCCATGAATGTGATGAGTATGGACACATTAGAGCTGAATGTGGAACCTACCTCAAGAAACAGAAGAAGAGTCTTGCTGCTACTTGGTCTGATGAAAGTGAGACAGAAGAGTCTGCAAATCTTGGGACTGCATTGACTGGAAGATGGGGTTCTGATGAAGACTCAAGTGATGATGAAGTAACCTTTGATGAGTTAGCCACTACCTACTGAAAGTTGTGTCACAGGAGTGAAGAAGTGTGTCAACAAGTTGAAAGTCAGAAGAAAGTGATAACACAACTGGAGAATGAGAAGGTAGAACACTTGGAAACCATCTCTAAGTTAAAGACTGAAGTAGTGTTCTTGAATTCCAAACTAGATGAGATGTCAAAGTATGTCAGAATGCTAAACAATGGATCTGACACCTTAGACAAAATTCTCCAGACTGGACAAATGACAGGAGACAAGTCTGGCATTGGGTTCAATGAATCCAAACCTGAGTGCAGTCACACTGGTAGCAAACCAAAATCCAAACCTAAGTTCAGTCACATTGGTAGCAAACCAAAGATGTCACATCATATGTCACAACATCATAAAGGAAGACAGCAGAAAGGGAAATATCAAAGATGGAGATGTCATTACTGTGGAAAGTTTGGCCACATAAAACCATTCTGCTATAAGTTATATGGCTATCCTAGTCCCTCTCATCATCAACCTAGACCCGAACATCACATACCTGTCAACAGAAAACAATGGGTTCCTAGGACTGGTGTTACAAACCTGATAGCTCACACTTCCTTCAGAGTTTCATCCAAAGAAGACTGGTATTTTGACAGTGGGTGCTCCAGACACATGACTGAAAACAAAAACCTTCTAACTGGCCTTTATCCTCATGCCACCAGCTATGTAACCTTTGGTGATGGAGCAAAGGGTGAAATCAAGGGGATTGGTAAGCTTAACTGCCCTGGAGTCCCTAACCTTGACAATGTCCTACTTGTTAAGGGACTGACTGCAAACCTAATAAGCATCAGTCAACTGTGTGACCAAGGTCTAACTGTAAACTTCACAAAAACTAAATGTCTGATTACTAATAAAGAAAATGAAGTGATCATGAAAGGAGTCAGATCTAAGGATAACTACTACATGTGGAGTTCTCAAGAAACTGGTTATTCATCAATGTGTATTCTAGCCAAAGAAGAAGAAGTGAAGATATGGCATCAAAGATTGGGCCATCTGCATCTTAAAGGAATGAAGAGGATTATATCTGTTGAAGCTGTTTGAGGAATTCCCAACTTGAAGATTGATGAAGGAAGAGTTTGTGGGGAATGTCAGATTGGAAAACAAACAAAGATGTCAAATCAGAAGCTCATATATGACACCACTTCTAGAGTGCTGGAACTTTTCCATATGGATTTGATGGGTCCCATGCAGGTGGAAAGTCTTGGTGGGAAGAAGTATCCTTATGTAGTGGTGGATGACTTCTCCAGATACACCTGGGTCAATTTTATAAGAGAAAAATCTGATGTATTTGAAGTCTTCAAAGATCTTTGTCTAAGGCTTCAAAGAGAAAAAGAAAGTCAAGTTATCAAAATCAGAAGTGATCATGGGAAGGAATTTGAAAACAACAAATTTGCTGGATTCTGTGCATCAGAAGGAATTAGTCATGAGTTCTCATCTCCCATTACTCCTCAGCAAAATGGTGTGATAGAAAGGAAAAATAGAACTCTCCAAGAATCATCCAGAGCTATGATTCATGCTAAGAAATTGCCTTACCACTTTTGGGCTGAAGCTATGAACACAACCTGCTATGTTCACAACAGAGTAACCTTGAAGAAAGGGACTCCTACTACTTTGTATGAAGTATGGAAAGGAAGAAGACCTACCGTCAAATACTTCCATGTGTTTGGTAGCAAATGTTATATCTTGACTGATCGTGAACAAAGAAGGAAGATGGATCCCAAGAGTGATGAAGGAATATTTTTGGGCTATTCAACAAACAACAGAGCATATAGAGTCTTTAATTCCAGAACAAAAGTAATGATGGAATCTATCAATGTTGTGGTTGATGATCAACAGACGGATGTCACAGACGATGTTGAGACATCTATAAATGATGCCCCAACTAATTTCCCAGACAAAAATAATGAGAGTGAACCTCCTCAAGCTGAACCTGAAGCTGACAAAATCAACAAGGGACCCTCCATCAGAATTCAGAAGGATCATCCCAAAGATCTCATTATAGAAGACCCAAATAAAGGGGTCACAACTAGATCAAGGGAAGTGATCTCACATGGCTTTTTTGTGTCCAAGATTAAGCCTAGGAATGTCAAGGAAGCCTTGATTGATGAGTTCTGAATCAATACCATGCAGGAAGAGTTAGGACAATTCAAGAGAAATGAAGTATGGGAACTGGTTCCAAGACCTGAAGGAATAAATGTCATTGGAACAAAGTGGGTGTACAAGAATAAATCTGATGAACAAGGGGTGGTTACTAAAAATAAAGCAAGATTAGTAGCATAGGGATACACTCAAGTTGAAGGAGTTGACTTTGATGAAACATTTGCCCCTGTAGCTCGCCTTGAGTCCATTAGACTATTGCTTGGAGTGGCATGTATTCTGAAGTTTAAACTGTTCCAAATGGATGTAAAAAGTTCCTTCTTGAATGGCTACTTAAATGAGGAAGTATATGTTGAACAACCTAAAGGATTCACAGATCCAAATCTTCCAAAGCATGTGTACAAGTTGAGGAAAGCCCTCTATGGTTTGAAACAAGCTCCTAGGGCTTGGTATGATAGACTCACAATGTTCCTCACTAACAATGGATATAGGAAGGGAGATATTGACAAGACCCTATTTGTTAAGAATGAAGGAGGAAAACTCATGGTGGCTCAAATATATGTGGATGATATTGTGTTTGGTGGGATGTCAGAGTAGATGGTCGAACATTTTGTTAAACAAATGCAGTCTAAATTTGAGATGAGCCTTGTTGGAGAGCTGACCTATTTTCTTGGGCTACAAGTCAAGCAGATGGAAGATTCTATCTTTATATCTCAAAGCAAATATGCCAAAAACATTGTTAAGAAGTTTGGCATGGAGAATGCAAGTCATAAAAGGACACCTGCTCCTACACATCTGAAAGTCTCCAAAGATGAAAATGGTGTTAGTGTAGATTAAAGTCTAAACAGAAGCATGATAGAAAGTCTGATATATCTCACAGCAAGCAGACCTGACATTGCTTTTGCTGTAGGTGTTTGTGCTAGATATCAAGCTGAACCAAAAGTCAGTCACATAAACCAAGTGAAGAGGATACTGAAATATGTCAATGGCACCAGTGACTATGGGATGTTGTATACTCATGGTTCTGGATCTATGCTGACTGGATACTGTGATGCTGGCTGGGCTGGAAGTGTTAATGATAGGAAAAGCACATCAGGAGGATGTTTCTTCTTGGGGAACAACTTAATATCATAGTTTAGTAAGAAACAAAATTGTGTGTCCCTTTCCACTGCTGAAGCTGAATACGTAGCAACTGGAAGTAGTTGTTCTCAACTGGTTTGGATGAAACAGATGCTGACTGAATACAATGTCACGTAAGATGTCATGACATTGTACTGTGACAACCTGAGTGCTATAAATATTTCTAAGAATCCTATTCAGCACAGCAGGACAAAACACATTGATATTCGTCATCATTTTATTAGAGAATTAGTGGAAGAGAAAATCATAGCCCTGGAGCATGTTACTACTGAAATGCAATTAGCTGACATATTTACAAAGGCTTTGGATGCTAATAAATTTGAATGTTTAAGATGGAAATTAGGGATTTGTATCCATGAGAATTTATAGCAATTAATTTGGAGTGGAAAAGGTAATAAAAATATTGTCTGCCCACTTAAAAGAAAGTGCCCAATTTATGGTAAATATTACCTAGTATTGAAACTACCATCTATAGAATTTTCACACGTAACCTCAGCTCAACCACTTCCATCTTCCTCAAACTTCATCAACCATCTCTGCTAGGGCAACAAAAATTCTTTCACAAGCTCAACAAGATGTTACAACATCCTTCATCTTCTGGTTCTAAAAACACCAAACCTGCGCACAAAGTTAGAACGCCCTCTATGGACTTTCTTCATGAGGACATTTTGGAAGTGATTCCCCTATCAGTCATCCCAGGAGACGCTCCTGGTCCATCCTCCACTGCTGGACATGCTCAAGGTAATAGTTCTGATAACTCTACCTCTAAAGATGACATGCATCATACTGATCGTGTCATTAGAAATCTTGTCACGAGGATCCTAAATGAAGGACACTCTGCAAAGGGAGTGTCTACTCCTCTATCTAGAAGGGACCCTTCTCCTGAGGTTGAACCTCACAATGAGAAAGATGATGATTCATCTAGGTCTGAGAAAGATATTGCTGTAGAAGGACTGTGTTCTTTAGGGCAAACCTTGCCTAGTAAGAAATTTGTAGATGCTTCTCAGTCTAAGAAGCATGACTCTGCTAAGAAGGTGATTGACTTGGAAGAAGAAAGCTCAGATGATGAAGATGACAGCTTGCTTCATCACTTGAAGCCAAGTGTTGCAAAGAGAATGAAGACCAGAAAGGGGAGGTCTGTGGCTGAGATGATGACAACCAAAACTGGTAAGAAGGCTACTGCTGTAGGCCCTTCAAACTCTTGGAGTAAAGTGGAGGTAAAGAAGAGAAAGGTAAGAGAAAGTTCTGATTCAGAGGAAGATGTTGAAGATGATGTCCCAGACATCTCTCCTGTCAAAAGGTCAAATGTTAGAAAATCTCCTGCAAGGGTTGTTGCTGTGCACCTGGATAACATTTCCTTCCATCTTGAAGATGGTGCAGCCAAGTGGAAATTTGTAATCCAAAGGAGAGTGGTTGTGGAAAGAGAACTGGGAAAGGATGTTGTGGAAGTTAAGGAGGTCATGGACATGATTAAGTATGCTGGTTAATGAAAACAGTTAGTGGGTTATCTCAATGTTTTGAAGGTCTTGTTAAAGAGTTTGTGGTGAACATCCCTGAGGACATTGCTGACAAGAACAACAAAGAGTTTTGTAAGGTGTTTGTTAGAGGAAAGTGTGTGAAGTTTTCTCCAACTGTGATCAATAAGTTCCTAGGAAGAGGAACAGAAGGTGTTGTTGAACTAGAGGCCATAGACAATGAGGTCTGTAGGAAAATAATTGCTGGTCAGATCAAGGAGTGGCCAAGCAAAAAGCATCTCTCTGCTGGAAAATTAACTGTGAAATATGCTATCTTGCATAAGATAGGGTCAGCAAACTGGGTACCAACAAACCACATCTCTACAATCTCTAATGCTCTTGGAAGGATCATATTTGCTATTGGAACCAAGCTTAATTTTGATTATGGAAGATTCATGTTTGAACAAATTGTCAAGCATGCTTCTACAAATGCAGCGAAGCTGCCCATTGCTTTTCCCTCAATAATTTGTGGGATAATCCTAAGCCAGCAACCTGGAATACTGAGCAAAAGTGATATCCCTAGTAGAAGAAAACCTCCATTGTCAGTTCATTACAAATTATTTGAAGGCAGTCATGTCAATGACATTGTCATGACATCTGCTGTAAAGAAGCCAACCTCTCAAGGTGGCCTGATTGCTGAACTGAAAGAGACCTGTAAGGAATTGGAGACTGGGATAAGGGTGGCTAAAGCTAGCAAAGAAGCTCTGGAGGTTCTGATTAATAGCTTGGAGCAAGGAGATATGGATAATGTTGGTCAAGCCAAGGACACAGAGGCCCACACCTCAAGTGAGAGGTCTGAATCTCAAGATAAATCAAGTGGCAGTTCTGGATCTGAAGCTGACGAAGATGCTAGCTCCTTTGACTGAGTGGTGGTGAAGATGGTTCCCCTATTATAATGATGTGTTGTTCTGGATGTTTGATGTTTGATGTTTTTTTTGGCAATCTTGTTTTGATGCCTTGATGTAATATTGTGATTTCTCGGGATTTCTTTTTATCTCAGCTTACATAGCTGTGTATAATTGTGGTTCTGTAACACCTGACAATATGTTTTAACATTCTATATGTTTTAACATTCTATGTGACATTCTCTGTTGGACTAATAGACATTTATTTTGTCTCATTAGTCTCTTTGGTCTATTTTGACTAAAAAGGGGGAGAAGTAGCTAAAGGAGAGATGCAGTTAATATGTGATATGAAGTAGCTAGGCTATAAATAGATGACAGCTGAACAGGATGATGTTTTGTGGTGAACAAGTGATGTTGAAGGAGATGTCACATGGGGTGATGGATGTTACAGGTGTTGTTGAAGGAGATGTCTGTGTTGAACAAACTTAGGGGGAGAAGAAGCACACATGTGTTTAATGTGTGTTTACTAGTTGCTATTATAGCTAGTAAATGTGTGGTTTATTACTTCTGCTGCTGCTTAACTGCTGATATGTTTTTTTACTCTTGTGAACAAATGGACTGATATATGTTTTAGCTAAAATTTGCCAAAGGGGGAGTTTGTTGGTTCTATGTGTTGGAAGCAATTTTGGTAAAACCTAGAATGTTCATAAGTTGTCACAAGTGTTGTCTTGACATAAGATAAAATGTACCTGCAGGATGTTTAAAATATAATTATGCAGGACTTTTACTGAGATGTCAGACCCGATGTCATGACATCTGTATACAAAACATTCAGTCTGAATGTTATGTATTATGTGATTGTGTTTTTAATGCTAATCTATGTATGATTGATGAGATGATTGAACGCGCTATCAATCAATAATTACAACTAGATTGACTTATTTTCCAAAGAGATATATTCAGCTTTCATGAGAAGATATGAATGGAAAATAGTTTTAGGGTTTTATGATGTCCAAGCCCAGCCAATTGCTTCTATATAAAGGACATGGAAAACCTGGTTTTATACACAAGAAATAACGAACGAAATATTGAGAGAGAATAAGGGTTTTAGTATTGTATGGTCGTGTGAATTGTAAGCCATTCATTCATCCATAGATGATTGAATTGGACTGATTTTTTAGTTGTAATTTGTCCACTCTAAGCTTTGAAGCATGAGTGTGTTTACTTGATTGAAGCTTTTAAGTAAGATCAAGTATGTGTCTTTGAAGAGTGTCTTCTTTTCATTGTAATTCTTATTTTATACCACTGCTGTGATTGAGTGAAAGTGAGTAGGATCTCATATCTAAGAGTTCTTAGGTAGAAGTCACACGGGTAGAGATTAGGTGAAAAGACTGTAACTTGAAGTTGTTTATTGAGATTCTTTGAACTGATTCTGTTTAGTAGATTTCCTTCCTGGCTTGGTAGCCCCCAGACGTAGGTGAGTTTGCACCGAACTGGGTTAACAATTGCTTATGTCTCTTGCATTACTGTTCTTTATCTTTTATCCTGTTTGTATTATTCAGATATTAGTGTCGTGACATTACCTTCGACATCTCATATCTGATACCAAAATTTCACTTTATCTTGTATACGCTCCTCCATGTTGCCTTTTTTGCGTGGCTAGTTATTCAGCAACGACTAACCCTAACAACCACTTGAGAAAATGTGAAGGGAAACAAAAATATATACAAACACTTGAACAAACTTAATGGAAGACAAGTATATACAAACACTTGAACAAGCGTTATGAAAAACAAGACTATATAAAATATAAACAAGTATGGAAAACAAGTATAAAGAAAGTGTTTATACAATATAGACAAGTTTATATACAAGTATCTATACATTATACACAAATGTACAAAGTTTAAAAAAATATAGAAACCATTTCGATGCTTTCAATATCTAAACACCAATCCCCAACAACGATGTTATTTTGTTGAAGCGGTAAAGCAGCAAGCAAAAGTAAGTATTTTGTTTTATCACCTCCACAGGGATTATTGCGACATCAAATTTCGTTCAACGGTCTCTATTTTTTTAAGCTTGGGTTTGTAAGATTTATAAAGTAAAAAGACGCAGGAAGTAAAACATATGCATAACTAATTAAAGTAATGGAGAGAACTCGTTAGGATGAATTTCATCCACCTATCTAATACGCAAATCTACCAATCAGTTGTACACAACCTAAAACACTTATCAATATAATCATGTATCACTCACATCAATCTCCATGTTTGCAACACCGACAAGATTTCTACCATATTGTCTAATCGACGATCTCTTAGCCTATCAAACAATACAGAGCATTAAGAATCGATATCTACGGTGAATGTTAGATCTAAATCTATGTCTAGAGTTTAACGTTTAACAAATGATTATCCTAGATCTAGATTCGAAGAATATTTCTCAATAACAGTTCAAAATAATAGATAAGCAAGTAAACAAGGATTACATCAATATAGATTCATAAAATAGATTGTATACAATGTTATGATTAATAAATATACATACTATCAAAGTAAACTTACATACAAACCCAACAATAGAGGAACAAAGAGAAGAATAAAGATGAACAAGAATCTCTCCATGTGTTAAGTAGATTGATGCAAATTCCACTCCAAATCTTCAAGATTGCAATCCCTAATGTTGTTCCTAAGTTACTCTCCACAAAAAATGGTGCTGATAGAATTGGGGTTAAAAGTTCCCAAAACCATCCCTAAAAAATCTGTTCACAAATGAATATATAGCAACTCAAAAAACGGAATCGTGTTAAGCCCCATCAGAGCCCGCTTACCGAGATCAATAAAGTACACTTAAATTGGCTTGATTCGCGCTAAGCACACTCCTAGCGCAGATTTCTCAAATTCCCCCTGCCCCTCTTTTTCTAAGTGCACTAAACCCAAGTAGGAAAACTTGGAATCTTCAAAAATGTTATTTTAGGTCTTTCTTGAAACCATGCTTTTTCCTATGATTCCAATGCTTCAATTATGCATGAAAACCTACAAAAGAGATGAAAACTATCAAACTAAGCGATATTTACTTGATAACGTAAACTATACAATATATATATATATATATATATATATATATATATATATATATATATATATATATATATATATATACACACACACACACACGCATAAGTTGAGGTTTATGCATAAAAATCAATTGAAACAAGTCAATAAGTACCAATTATTCATAGACAAAATTACTACAATTTAGCACTTATCATAGCCCAAGGCTACAATCAAATTGAAGGTCTTGATTTTTTTTTATAGTTTCAGTCCTGGAGCAAAGCCCACCACACTTAGAATGTTGCTTGCTCTAGAACCAATATACAACTGGGACCTACACCAGTTGGATGTTAACAACGCATTCCTCCATGGAGATTTACAAGAGGGTGTTTATATGATAATACCAGATGGTACCACATGTGCTAAACCCAATCAGGTGCGTAAGTTACTCAAAGGTCTTTATGGACTCAAGCAATCAAGTAGTAAATGGTATGAAAAATTAACATCATTGTTGATTCAGGAAGGTTACACACAGTCCACTTTTGACTATTCACTTTTCACATTAAAAATTGAATATGATTTCACTGCATTATTAATCTATGTAGATGATGTCATTTTAGCAGCACCTTCCTAGCTGAACTTCAGAGAATCAAGACCATACTTGACTGCAACTTTAAGATTAAAGACTTAGGAGTCCTCAAGTATTTTCTAGGATTGGAAGTAGCTCATTCCAAGTCTGGTATAACCATCTCATAGAGGAAATATTTCTTAGATCTACTTAATGATTTAGTTGTATTAGGATCTTGATCCATCTATTAAACTACATCAAGACAATGGAAAACCCTTTGAGGACATAGTTGTATACAGGAGACTCATAGGCAAATTAATATACCTTAACACAACACGACCGGATATCACTTTTGCCACTCAACAACTAAGTCAATTCCTACATGCTCCAACCATGACATATTTTAAATCAACTTGTAGAGTGGTAAGATATCTCAAGCACAACTCTGGAAGAGGCCTCCTCTTTCCCAAAAACTCTGAGGTGTAAATTCTGGACTATTCTGGCTTTGACTAGGCATGATGTATCGATTCTAGAAGGTCTATCTTTGGATATTTCTTCTTTATTGGTTCCTCCCTAATTCCCTGGTGTGCCAAAAAGCAGCAAACTTTTTTCAAGTCTTCTTCTAAGGTGGAGTACATAGCTCTCTCCATTGCCACATTGTGAGTTACAATGGTTGATACACTTGTTCAAGGACTTGCATGTTACTTCTACAAGACAACCTGTTCTATACTGTGACAGCCAAAGCGCTATTCACATTGCTTCCAATCCCATATTCCATGAGAGAACTAAGCACTTGGATATTGACAACCACTTAGTAAGAGAAAAGATCCAAAATGGGATTCTTCGACTTTTGCCTATCCCTTTTCAAGAAGAACTAGCTGACTTCTTGACCATGGTTTTGGCTCCTCCCAAGTTCAATAGTTTTATCTCAATGATAGACATCTCTAATGCTCAGTTTGAGGGAGACTATTGAGATAATCCAACTAGTTAATCTAATGGCTGAGATTAGTTTAATCATAGGTTGATCTAATGGCTGTAGTTTGAGATTTAATGTCACACGTGTATTAGTGTATAAAAGCTTTTTCTTCACACTTTGTTATTCATTCAAGATGAATCAATAACAACCAATCATTTGTTATCTTCTCCAAAATATAGTTTGTTATTTCCGTTACATTGCCGTTATGGATTCTATTCGAGTTTCTTTCACTTCTTGCAATGTAGTTACTCAGCTGGATTATCTCAATAATCTCATCAAAGAAAAATAAGATAACGGTTTGATAACTCCAGCCTAAAGTCTAACTGACATGTTAATGAATGGTCAACACATCCTCTTTGTTGCGGTTCCGTGCTTCTAGAGTTTTGCTTAAGAATCAATTCAGCTTATGCATTTTTTAAACTTGTACCAGAACAATCATTGATATTTTTAAAAGAGTAGGAGTATAATACAAGTTTTACTTTTATAAAGATCAAAATTTCAACATATAGTACAGCTAGCAGTAACCTCTACTCATATTATCATTCATTCACTCATATCAGAATCACAAAAGAGACACTTCTAAATAACAATGAACACTTGTTTTATGTTATTTTCACCAAACCCTTCGACCAAGACTAACCAACTATTACACCATTCATCCATACCTTCAATTTTCCCTCTCTTCAAAACCCATCTTCCGTCTTCAAGAAAACACCAAGCTAGAAATCACAACACTAGAAATTTTGGAAAATTTCTTGACTTTAAACCCGAGTATCAACCCGAAGCCTTAGATTTCGATCTTCCATGGCACCGTGCTTCTGATCGTTCTCATTTTGACGTGATTATAATCGGTGCTGGCCCTGCAGGTATTCGACTTGCAGAACAAGTTTCCCTTTATGGAATCAAGGTTTGCTGTGTTGATTCTGACCCTCTATCTGTTTGGCCTAATAATTATGGTGTGTGGTTGGATGAGTTTGAAGAGCTTGGGCTAGAAGATTGTTTAGATAAAACATGGCCTATGGCTTCTATTTATATTGATGATAAAAATACCAAGTATTTGGATCGTTCCTACGGAAGAATTAGCAGAAGGAAACTTAAGGAGAAATTGGTTAAAGGTTGTGTTTTTAATGGGGTTAGATTTTATAAAGCTAAAGTATGGGAGATTAAGCATCATGAGTTTGAGTCTATTGTTGTTTGTGATAATGGGAAAGAGTTGAAAGCGAGTTTAGTTGTTGATGCTAGTGGTTTTGGTAGTAAGTTTATAGATCGTGATGATCATAAGGCGAGAAACTATGGTTTTCAAGTTGCTTTTGGAGTTTTGGCTGAAGTTGATTCTCATCCTTATGATTTGGACAAAGTGGTTTTGATGGATTGGAGAGATTCCCATTTGAGAGATGGTAATTCAAGTTCAACTTTTATGTATGCTATGCCATTTAGTTCAAATTTGATTTTTCTTGAAGAAACTTCACTCGTTAGTCGTCCGGCCATGTCTCACGTGGAAGTGAAAATGCGAATGGTAGCAAGGTTAACGCATTTGGGAATTAATGTGAAAAGGGTATTGGAAGAAGAGAAGGGTTTGATTCCAATGGGAGGATCTCTACCAAGAATACCTCAAAATGTGATTGCATTTGGTGGAAATTCTGGTGTAGTTCATCCTTCCACCGGATACATGATGGCTAGAACAATGGCACTAGCGCCTATGGTAGCTGCTTCTATTAATGAGTGTCTTGGCTCCACAAGAATGATAAGAGGAAAAAATCTTTATGCTAATGTTTGGAATAGCATGTGGCCTATTGAGAGTAGAGTTGCTAGAGAATTTTACACTTTTGGAATGGAGATTCTATTGAAGCTTGACTTGAATGAAACTAGGGATTTTTTTGATGCATTCTTTGAGTTAAAACCTTATTACTTGCAAGGGTACCTCTCTTCAAGTTTGAGTTTATATGATATTGTTTGGTTCAGCATGTCACTCTTTGCAAATGCCTCAAATCCATCAAGGTTGGCTGTTGCAACAAAATGTCCAGAGCTATTGGCTAAAATGATGGCTAATATTTGTTTAGAATTCTTAAGATAATTAAAGGCTGTGAAATACAAAATTTGAAGCCTTTTTCCTCATAAGCTTGCTCAGTATTAATCCTCTGAAGTATATCATTAATATCATAGTTTAGGAGCTGGATAGTAATAACATCAAAGCATTCAGAAATAGCCAAAAAGAGCTGAAATATATTTGAATTCATTCTGCTAAAATACTATAGATTGATCTAAAGCTTCTTAGATGATTTTTCTGCTGTTTGGACTTAATCTATAGATTTCTTTTTCTGCATTTGACTATTTGTGTTAGTGGTTGATGGAGGCTTATGTGTTTGTTGGCCATTGATCTTGTTCGGTAATGTGTATTTTGGGGTCTCTTTGACTCTGAGTTTGTGTAATTTGAATATCAAAATATAAAATCGTATATGATACTGTATACATTCATCTCTATAGCTTTTTTACTTTTTATATTTTCATTTTATACACATTTCAAAAATACATATAAAAAATCAAATGACATGCTACTACAAGAAAAAAGACGTTTTGCAACATATAGGATGCGACACTTCCATGAGAACTGCCCTCTTCCTTAAGTTGTGACAGTTGTCAAAACAGTTTTGGACAACCTCCCTTTAATATAATCATAAACATTCACAACGGTGTTGGCCCAACCTGCCGTCCTCAAAATATATGAAACACGTATGTTGGAGAAAGAATATTCCTAGGTCTACGACGGTTGCACAACACCGTTCACCAAATATTCCTAACGTGCACTTATTCGAGAAAGAGGGAAATGTTTAGGGCTACAACGATTGATGAAACTGCCGTCCTAATTAATCTCTCTCTCTCTCTCATTGATAAACTCTCAATAGGAAAACGCAAATGTTAATCTCTAAAGAAATTCAAGAAGTTAGTCTATCAAAATATAAGAGTGTGTTTGGATGAATCATTTTAACAAGGAAAAATAATTTTTTGACAAAATTTAAAATGATTTGATCAAAATTTATTGTTTGAATAACAAATGAAGAATTGTTAAGATGATTTAAATTTATGAAGTATTTTATTCAAGTTAAATTTAAGGAATTTGAAATGAAGAATTTTTTTTAAAATAACCATTAATTTCAATTTAAATCCCTAAATAATCTATTTTTAAAAGAAAAAACAAAATAACCACATTTCTTAACTGATGCGCCAGTTGAACTGGCGCATCCAATTAAGCTAGAGGGGAGGCGCCATTAGCCTTGGCGCATGCGTGCAAAACCAATGCATGTAGGCGCCACATGCATTGGCGCATGCATGTGTGTATGCGCCACATACATTGGCACATGCTTGTGTGTGTGGAGCCTAGTGCTTTGGCGCATGCATGGTTTGCTTCTTCTATAAATACCACCCTCGCATCTCCATATTATTTCACACAACTTCTTACCCTTTTCCATTTGCCTTCAATTTCTTCAATCACCTTCAATTTTGTTTTCTTTAATCATGTCTGAATACATTCACAAGAGAAATGTCGATTTAATTTTTTCGGTAGTCGCATCTCCGATAAAGATTCGACTTTGGAATATAGATTCGCTTGAACGTCTTAATCGGACATTGAACCGTTGGTTAGATGGAGAAATTGCAGATGGTGAAAGGATTAGAAGATTTCAATGGCTTGAGTCCACGTTCAACCAAAATGGAGAAGTGCGTGAATTGGTGGATATTAAGACTAACAGAGACGTTCACAGGATGATGCATAATATGTTCAAAAGGGTTTTGATGGTTGTAATCGCTTAGTTATAGTAATGGTATTTTAATTGTTTTAATTATTTGTGTTGTTGTTTATGTGTTACTTGTGTGTTGAATATGTTGTATTTGTTTGTGATGGTATTTCCTCACAAAGTTATCATATGAAATAAATTTTGCTTTTAATATAAAGCAAAAGAGGTACATGTAAAATTGTCCTGTTGTGCTTATTCCAACACTAAGACAGTTAGTACGATTATGACATGGCTGACGACATGAACTATATAATCGAACCATTTTGTTCGTCGTATCCATTTCGATTCGAATACGGGTGTTGTTTGGACGGTCTTTTTTCTTTCTTCGCATGACTTCATTGTGTCAGAGAATGTCCTCTTGCTATTCAGGTCAGTAATCCTCTTTTGCAACAACTGAAAAACTAATTTTGTAAACATTAGATAGACTTATGACTTTGTAAACGTCAGATAGTAAGTAGGATGGATCCCTTCGAACCTTTGAACATGCCGCAATGACATGGGAGCAGGGCATATGAAAGGCTTGGAACTTTCTGCAGTCGCACCAACCTCTATCTAGTTCCACTATGTATTGTCCCATCGGCATGTCTTCATTATGATCCATGGACTCAACAACATTGTACCAACCTTTAGTACAGTCAAACACCGTGATCACGTGTGTGTTAGGTTTGGCAGCTTCGTGTCTAATTAATTTCATTGAAACATCACTAAACAACTACCCAGATTGCAACACTGAACTCCATTTGGAACGTCTGGTCTCAAACAGCACCCCTAGCCTGAAATATATTGCCTGCACTAAAGTGGTTATAGGTAGGTTTCAGATGCCTTTGAAGACAAAGTTCATTGATTACACAAGATTTCTTGTCATGTGGCCCCAACATTGACCGTTATCGTATGCCCTAGTCCACTTCTCCAATGGAATACTGTTGATCCATCGTATTGCATCTGGGTTTGACAATATGATGTCTTCGTGGTAGTGTTTGAAAGAAGGTTTTGTTAATGCGTAACTTGCATTGACAACCTTCTTTCGCAATGTTTTGTCTTTAATCTCCCGTATAAAATTTTGAGTGATATGTCTAATGTAGAAGATATGCATCGACGGAGGATCCTGCCAGCCATTATCAATGTTTTTGTATGCATTCACTATTGAAGGGTGTCGGTCAGAGATCAAACATAAGTTAGGTTGAGGAGCAACGTGCAATCGGAGATTTCTTAGGAAAAAAATTCATTCATCAACAGTTTCCCCTTCAACTAGGGCAAAGGTGATTGGAAAAATGTTGTTGCCATCTTGTGTCACTGTCATCAGTAACGTTCCTTTATATTTCCCGTACAACCATGTACCATCAATTTGTATAATAAGTTTATAGAAAGCAAAACCTTTGATGCATGGTTGATAGCCCAGAAGAGTCGATGGAATATTCCATTTCCAATAGCACAAGTCCCGTCTGGGGTATACGCTGGCAACGTTTCCAACTTGACAATAGTCCCTGGAGCATACTGTTTAAGAGCCACCAAGTATTTTGGAAGTTGTTTGTAAGACTCCTCCCAATTGCCATGCACTTTTTCAACCTCCTTTGTCCTAGCTATCCAAGCCTTCCTGTATGATGGAGTATAGTTGTATTGTGTCACAATATGCGAGATTGTTGTACTCACCTTTAACGACGGATTGTCGCTAATGACAGACAAAATTTCATCGCATATTAACTGAAAGATAAGTTTCCGATGGTCTTGCATTGGGTTCGTGAGCATGCATGTGTGAACAGGACCCATGGATCCAATCTCCCAAGAATCACTCATCTTCCGGTACGAAGCTGACAACCTGAAAAGGAAGCACTTATTTCGACAATAAATATTGTACCTCATTGCATTAGTTCGATCAACTCTGTAATCGGATGATAGATCCATGTGATACTCTTTAATAGCTTTTACACAATCTTCTTTTATGCGAAATGTGTCTCCTTCTTTCAATGATCCTTGAATTTGCACATAAGGATTGTAAAATATATCTGATGAAGGTTCATCGACACCCAAATTCAAGCTTGTCATGTGTTAAGGTGGAGAATATACATGACTATCTGGTAATGGTTTGTCTTCTTCTTCATCGTTCACCATTGAATCAACCAATAACTCGGCTTCTTCTTCTTCCTCATCTACAACATTGACCTCAGCTTGTTCGTCATCATCAGTTTCACAAAACACTTGTGACTGATCAATGAACTGAGACACTTGTTGTTGTTTCGGTAATATATATAACTTTATATCGTTATACCCAGATTGTTCATGACTGACAAACATATGATGAACATGGTCATCATCTCAAATTTTCAACTGATAAAACTTTACCTGGTTGTCTGCAAACCACACCGGTTTTTTATAGATTATTTGGCCCACCGGACTACACTGCAATTTCTTTTCTATTCTTTGTTTCAAATGTGAAAAATTTGATCGTCAATTTATTGTAAACCGAGTTACTTATGTGTTGCGAAAATAAAAACCGAATAATTGATGCTCAAATATTTCACCTCGGTATGGGCACTGATCATGTAATATGGTGGTGAAAACATTTTTTAAGTGTAAGTTTAGTGTTTCTACTGATTTGTATGGCTACTGATGATGAATGCATTGATCTGTTATTCGCATGCAGTTAAATAGGGGAGACGGTGTTATTCGCATGCATTGATCTATTTCTACTGATCACGTAATTAATCTACAAAGACAAGACAATGCAATGCAAAAGAGACAAGATAATACAATGCATGCGCCTACAAGGAATCTCTACCCTAAGAATATTTGCCCTAACACTACAAGCATGCGCCTGCACACAAGGAATCTCTATGCCCTAATAATTCAAGGCAGACGCACATTCCAATGGCGCATAAAGCAAGACAGGCGCCCTAGCCTTAGGCGCTTCTTCCTTGCATGCATAAAAAGGAATGCATGCGCCACTAGCCTTGGCGCATGTGACCATGCATGTGATAAAAGCAAGGCATACGCCCTAGCCTTAGGCGCCTACACCTATCTCACATGCATGTGCCTTATCCCATGCTTCACATACTGCGTACATATTCACATGCTCCAACACTTACTCGTCTATAAATAGGGCATCAACTCATAACACTCAACATCTGCAACACTAACAATCAACCTCTGCAACACTTCACCTTTACAACACTCGACATCTGCATTACTCAACCTCTGCAACATTATGTCTCTATTGACTATGGGTGATGAACACCGAGGAACAATCGACAATATCACAACATTTGTATGTTATTACTTCTTCTTACTTATTTCCTCTTACTTATTTCGTACATATTATTTTATTATGTTTTTATTGTTTATTATTTCTTCTTACTTTATTTCTTAATTATGTTTTATTAGGATCCAAAACAATTTCGATGTCGTGTCCACGAATATGTACCCCACGATCCTTTGATAGAACCATATATTCGAGGATGCGGTTTTGGTAATCTCCTCAACATAGTCTCATACTCGGTTGACTACAAATTTATTCTTGCTTTATTGGAGAGATGGAGACCCGAGATCCACACATTTCGCCTTCCTTTCGGTGAGTGTACCGTCACACTTGAGGCCGTCTACATATTGTTAGGTCTATGTATCGATGGTAAGGCCGTAAATGGTAGAGTTAGCTAGGATAACTCTATTTGCAATGAATTGTTAGGTGCCTCTTTGTGTGACGACCAAGCCGTGGAAGAGACATCTGGTCAAGCTATGGGGCAAGGTATTAACTTAAGATATCTCAAACAATATTATGCGAGTATAACATTGACCGAAGAATCTACTGAGTATGAAAAAATAATTAAAGTTCGGTGTTATATTATGATTTTATTCGGTAATTGTTTATTTCCCGAAAGTACTGGTAATATGGTAAATATTATGTATTTACCGTTGTTACGAAACATAAATAAGGTAAGCACATATAGTTGGGGTTCATCTATTTTGGCCCATCTATATAGTGCGATGTGTACAAATTCCAAACAAAATACTTGTATGTTTTATTCATACGCATATTTGCTACAAGCATGAGGTTGGTCAAGAATTTCTTCACTCGCCCCGGTAAATGAGAAGCCATTTATATTCCCGTTTGCAACAAAGTAAGTTTAAAACTTTACCATCTAATTATTAGACTTTATATTACAACTAATTGTAAATAATATTTTTCAAATATTTTTGATCTAGGCGGTCAGTTAGAGGGATGAACTACAACAGGTGTCTGAAACACGCTATAGTAGTCTATCGCAATCTATTGGACCACATTGGACCAGACGATGTAATACTCCTACATAACTCTATTTTGATTTAAAAATAATTATCAAATTATTTATCATATAATCATGTCGTATTCTTTTACAATTTATCTGGAGGTCATATCTGGGTCTTGATCATCAGGTTAACCATGATGATGCAGTTTGGACAGCAAAAACATCAATTATTCTATTCACTACTGTGGAGATGCACCAGAGTGACGGGGTAAAACTGTAGTTCGGCATGCAACAACAAATTCCATAACCTCTGATGTGTTTGGGAGATTGGCATCAAAAAAGAGTCGATGCCCAATGTGATTATTCCGACTGGAGAGACTTCGCAAAAGAGATGTGTGGTCATTGGAGGAATCGACGACAACACATCTTAAACGAATCAGTCATACAGGATGCTAGACTAACTCAACAGTATATGGCATGGTTTAGGTCGGTTACAATGCCATAATTTGTGTCTGGGCCAAGGTATTTGATTGATCCACGCCAATTAGCTTCGTCATCATACACCCAACAACAAGTCCTCGTCCAAGAATAATGTCAAACCACCCAAACCCAACGACCAACCTTACACCATCACCATACCGTATACACCCAACAACGAAACACCCAACCTCACAACCCATTCATGCCACACACTCAACCTCAAAACCAAGAATCAAACCCTACCCACCAACAACCATATACAGCCACCACAATAGTTTATAGCTCAGATGATTCATACAATTCATGTCATCGTAGCCCCCCCCCCCCCACCAATGACCACCAAACATCCCATCGCCACAACACCCAAACATTGTTTGACTATAGTACATCCCAGGAACCATTAATTTTTTTCCAAACTGATTCAATATCCAAATTTGGACAACCATATCGTTCGCAATTCACCCAACCACAACGACCCAACTACGAGGACATGGACACTGAACTCAATTACGGAAACACATTTGGCGAGAACCCCCCAGCTATTGGGAACAAATGATGACACATCTATCAAATACCGATGGACCTTCCACCGAACCTTCACACCAGCCACCATTGGATCATGTCACTACTCAAAGACCCCAAACACCTCAGAAAAATCGTGGGAGACCTTAAAGACAGACTAACGCACTTGGGTGTGGAACAGGGGGGCGTTTCAATCGGTTATTGAATTTCTTGTTAATTTTGTGTAATTTTGATTATATTATATATATAATTTTTATTTTCAGTATTTTTTTTTAAATTAACATTTAAATTTATAAAAAAAATTATAGGTGCATGTGCCACATGCATTGGCGCATACACTATGTAGTGTATGCATGCGCCAATGCATGTGGTACCAAGGCATACATGCGCCAAGAGGCATGACGCCTAGGTTGTCCACCACTGGAAGCATGCGGAAAGATGGTTAATTTGGTGTTTTTAAAAAAAAATAGGTTATTTAAGAATTTAAATTGAAATTAATGATTAGTTTTTTTAAAATAAAACCTGAAATGAACTCACAATGTAAAGAATTTGAAATTGCTCTTTGAATCTATATAATACGAATGTTACATTATTTACTATTAGTTTTTCAAAATTTGCAACATGGTCCTTGTATTTTTTAAAATTTCAAATTCACCCTAAAATTTTAAAAATTTGCAAAAAAAGTCTCTAATAAGTTTGAAATTTTATAAATTAGACCCTTTGAATTTTTAAAAATTGCAAATGGTCCATATTGTTAAAATTTAAAACCTGACTTAAAAGTTTTAAAACTTATGAAAATGACCCCAAAAATTTAATAATGAATCATTTTAATACTCCATTCAAATTTTTTTTTTTAAATTGAATAAATTTCATTGAATAATTTAAATTGCTTAGAATTCTAAATTATCTACAAATTCTCAATTACCTCATTCAAACCCTCCTTTAGTTTCTTTTTTTTTTCTTCTAGCTGATTTTTGCATGAACCCATTCTCTTTTTCTTTTAGTTTTATTTTAGGTTGAAAATCATAGTTCACAATTTTTAGAGGTTTCATTGTTGAAGTGTTTTGATTTTTATATTGTACTGTGAGATATGAATATGATATTATGGTCAATTTGAATGCAAAAATAATGAGAGATATGAATATGATATTATGGTCAATTTGAATGCAAAAATAATGAGATCTTGTTATAAACTCTTTGTTTATTGTGTTGTGTTTGGAGTTTGTAGAAATTAGGAAGTGTTAAAGAAACTCATCTAACATGGGGAGAATTTATCTAAAAACTGGTTGTTTACTTGATAAAATGTTTATCTCTTTGGATATTGAAAGGGATTTAAAATTTAAGTCAAATTTAGTGCATGTTTAAATATTGAAAGAGTTGCCTGTGAAAGCACATTTAATGATAATTAAGTGGTTTAAGGGATTGTAGTTGTGACTATTAACCCATCCAAAAACGTGTGACTATTATTCATGATGTGCTTTCTAGCCATTCAAATGTGTATAGGTTTTATATCTAACAACCAGCGTGTGAATTATAAAATTTTAGTCACTTAGAACTCATTTAATTTGGTCTTTTGCATGTGAAGCAACAATTACAAGTTGCAATTTAGATTTATCTTTTTAAAAATGAAGTATTTGAGAAAATATTGTATAGGATTTGAAACAATGTCACCTCAAATTAATAGATATACAATATCGACATCTTCTTGTTAAACAGACGAAATAATAATAAAAATACAAGAAAAAATTGTTACACTTCAAGAAAATAATTAAAAAATTAATGAGTTGATGGAGGAAATCGTATTATTAAAGCACATGGACAATTTTAGGAAGGAGGAAATTGCACTCTTAATGCAAATGCAAAATTCTAGTCAAAGACAAGTAGGGATGACATTTTGATTCATCCCCATGGGGTACCCATAAAAATTATTCACAAAGGATAGGTTAAAAACCCGCAAAATGAGTATGGGCATGGGGACGAACAATTACCCACTAAAATATGCGGACATGGATGTGGATACAGGTACCTTAGTACCCAATCCACCTCATACCCGCACTATATATATTTATATATTTTTATTTTTATTATTATAAACACATGTATGTTTATCAATTTTATTGAATACATTTATATTAAATTTGTATGTTTTTCAACATAAGTGTTTGTTTATTTTTTAACTCAACAATAATATTCTTGAATTATTTTAATGTTGTCAAAATCTCAAAATGACATGATAAATTATAATTGATCGATAATGTTTTTATTAGAAATGCAGGTAAATGGGTACGGGTATGGATACTTAGCTATCCATAGGATAAGAGCACGGGTATAAATGTTGGTGCCCAGACGGGTAAGGACTCGGGTACGGGGATTTTTAAAACTGCGGATATGAGAACGGGTACTATAGTACCCTGCTCAAAACTCTATATTGTCATGTAAAATATTTTTGATGCATCAAATCTTAGTTGATTTTGACAGTGTAAGTCATGCTTAAAAATATTCAATGAGTATTATTTTAATATTTTGTCCAGGAATTATACTTAGAATCACTCATCACTCGGAGATGGTAGATGTTGTTGTGAGTCTAGCTATTGCATTCAAAATGAGACATCACTAAGATTAATTAGACTTAGTACTATTTAGATGATTTTATTTTAATGTTATTGTTTTATGTGGTTTGATATTTCAATATATTTAAAATTTATGATTTATCATATTAGAATTAACTTGCTTAAATATAGATAAATTTAAACCAAATGAGATTATTTAATTAGTCTCGTATTAATAATGTAAAATAACAATAAATGTTATTATTTACGATTTAATATTTACAACATTCTCTCATAAATTGGTGAATGAAAATCAATCATTCAAAACTTGCATGTAAGTTGGTTGAATTGTTATGTTGACATATCTGCTAACAGATGCCTATAAGGTATGTAGGCGATAGTTATCAACCCACTTCTTGAATGAAACATCATTTGATCTTCATATTTATTATCACAAAACAATTTCATAGAGTCTTCATAATATTGAACCATATATGGTTTGAAGGACAATAACCTATATTTGTAGATTTTTTATGATAACAATATAATTAAGAACAATTGATACGTTATTGAGTTTGTTTTCATGTATAGAAAACTTTACAATCATCAACAAGAAATAAAGGCATTATCATCTATAAAAGAAAAAGATCATCCGCACTCAAAGAATGATAATTATCATTTGTGTTCAATTCAACAAGGTTGACCATTTGTTCATAGGCTAATATGACCATCTACAACTCAAGTCAAGAATGTTCATATGTACCCAAACAAATGTGATTATATGTATTCAACACAAGTGACTACTTGTGTCTAAATGAACAACTGATCATATGCATCTCAAAATGAGAGAGGAATAAATACTTTTAAAATTAGAAGTGGTCTTGGTGGAGAATTTGAAAAAGAACCATTTGAAAATTTTTGTGAAACAAAATAGGGTTGTATAAAGGAAAAAAAATCTCTTCAAAAGATGACAGAGATCATACTCAATGAATCTAAAATTTAAAAACACTTTTGGGTAGAAGGAGTAAATATAACATGTTACGTTTAAAATAGGATATGTATAGACTCATCTTAAACAAGACTCCTCTTGAATTTATAAAAGGAATAACACATGACATTGCATTTTTTTCATCAGTTGAATGTACTTGTTGAAGGTGATAAAAATACACAAGAAGGGGGGTTAAATTGTGTATGTCAAAAAATCTTTCCCTTCTGATAATGCAACTTCAGAATGTGAACGACGTTCAGAGTCTGATATCATAAATAGTAACAACAACGGAAATAATAATGATCAGAAGTAAAATCAAGCAACACACAAAGAGTATCCTGGTTCCTCTCCTCAATTGAGAGTAGTTCAGACCCCTTGTTTCAACACGACCTCTTCACTATAATCAATAGATTACAGTTTACTCAAGCACACTTGCAAGATACTTCACTTGCTCAATTAACCTAGAAAGGGACTTCTCCTCAAGCAACCTTGCAAGAGACTTTTGCTCAATCAACCTAGAAAGAGACTTCACTGCTCAAGTACACAGTCTAGAGACTTCACTACTCAAGCACGCAGGCAAGAGACATCATCTACTTTAAACAAACACTTTAGTAGAAAAGATAACCTTTATACTTAGATACACAATCATAAGCATAATAGTTGTGCAACAACCACAAAGGTTCTTAACCTCATAAGATTTCTAAGATACACAAGGATAAAAAATCTTAAGATCTTATGCAATAACAGTTACAAATGAAAGCTCAGAGTTATGCTCAAGATATTCTATTGCGTTGTTGTTGTACACCTTCTTTCAAACCTCCAGCTTCCTTTTATAGAGGTAGAGAAAGAGTCATTGGAGAATGTATCTGGTTAGAAGTATTATCCATTACATAATGACATTGTTCACAACACCTTCCAAATTAAAATAATTTTAATTAAACTAATTAACTAACTAACAAAATCCAAACTGATAGTTCTAATTCACTTACACTAACTTCAACAACTAACTTCATTGATTTTCTACTAACATTATTCAAAACCATCTAACTGCATAACACATTTTAACTCAAATCCAGGTCACAACTGAATTAAACAAAACTAACTATAATAACAATAACTAAGAGAATTTCAATAACTCAATTAACTCACCAAGTCCAACTAACTAATCTAACTGAATTCCTAACTGATTTTAACAGATAGTTAACATAATCCATCATTCTAACTACTTTAACACTGAAAATTTTAACAAGTTAGTTGGCCCTAACTTTTCTGACCCAATTTCCCAAAGTTGTTACATCCAAACACCTATATATTCATCACTCAATCACAACTTAAAGTCTCTTAATCAAAATTCACCAATGCAGATTCACAATCACTGAAATTCACACAATCATCACTACACAATAATTTTCATCACTGAGAACTTTGAATCCTTTATCAACCTCACACCACTCTCATAAAATCCTCTCAACTCACTGCAATATTCTCACGCGGCCACAAGCATCACAAGAGCAACAACACAGAGAAACTACAATCCCTATAGGCTAAAGAATAGATGGAGAAAAAGAGGTTTCACACAATTCAAGAGTTGAAGAAAAGAAATCAGAGGTGACATTACCAGAAGAAGAAGATATTTGCAATTTTGTTGTCATCACCAACCTTAAAGAGATGCTGAAGCTACTCCGACCGGTAAGAACCCCGATCTCCATATCTTGATGATTGGACACGCTTTCTCTTCACCGTCCTTTTGTTTGTGCTCCATAGAACATAAGCCCTAAACTTATTATGCGAAACACGCTTTGTTCTTTGTTTAATTTCAATTTTTCCTACTTAGGGTTCATTATGGCTTGACTCTGATTCAGGTTATTGAGAGGTTTTTAGGAAGAATTGAATTGGTATTGGGGAAGGAGAAAGTCATATACACTCTTTGATAAGGGTGTTGACACATTAGCATCTCCACCACCGCCGGAGGCGATTTTCGGTGCGGCGGAGTTCCACATGATCTCAGAAGGGATTTGGACACGAAGAAGAGGAATAACATTAACGTTTTGCTTTTGCCTAGCCCGATCCCTTCCCTTTGGATGAGTGGTTTGGGTTTCAAGGGATCAAGCCCATGGATTTCTCTCCAAACAACCCTTTATCACAATACACCCCCTTTGCTCCCTTGGCCATAATGTTGTGCTTCTTAATAAGCCCATATGGATTTACTTCCTATCACCCTTGATCAGCAGATGCACCCCATGCCTCCATCATTTATCTTTTATTTTTCTTTATTTATTTTGTATTTTTTTAATAGCATTTTAGTTATTTCTTTTTACTACATTTTGAATTTTTTTTACATGAAAATACTTAGAATATTAGTGGTTAGAACTTAGGGATTAATTAGGTTAATTAGTCCACTTCTTGATAAAAATCATACATGTTAACAATTAATCAAGATTATTTTAGATTTGATTTTTCAATTTGAACTTTAGACATTAATAATCAAGATATTTCCCTTTAGACTTTAATTAGCAATATTAGTGGTGATTAGTCTTAGGAAGTAATTTTTATGGTTTATTTTGCCACTTGAATGATTCTTTAGGCATGATTAATGGTTGTATGGTTTGTATGCTTGTATTAATCTTTTAAATTCTTGCATGATTTATGATTCATCCCCATTATGAGTAAAATGTTCCCAATCCCCATGAACGTGTAATAGTCTTAGCAGTTTCGATTTTTTATCGCTTTCCTTTGCATACTAATAAACAAGATAAAACCAAAACGATAAAAATAACATTTTTTTCAAAAGAATAAAAAAAACTTGATCCAATGTCAAGTGTTTTTCCAAATCAATTTTAATTGAATGCAACGCATGTGCTTGATCCAATGTCAAGTACCTCTTCTATTTCATTCACACAAACTTCATATTCAATCCCAAACACTTGATCCAACGTCAAGTTATTTTCCAAACATTTTTGCAAATAAACTAGACGAAAAAGGAGAGGGTGTACGTACTTGTACATAACATTTCTCAAGTACTTGGGTTTTCGATCGTACCTAGCTTGTGGAACAATGTTTGTCTTCCATTCAAACACACTTAACAATAAACGAGTTTAATTTGGTCCTCTTAGGGCGAATAAGAGAGGTTAGCATGAATTTTTCTCTCAACTCCCGAGTATTCTGATTGTCGACCGTACTTAACCTATGGTTATATGCTTGTCTCCCTTTAAGTACCAATGATTAAACTCGCCTCACAAATTTCACAAATAAAACTTTTGAGATGAAAAAAGAGGTTAGGGTACAACTGTCCTCTCAGCTCTCAAGTATTCTAATTGTCGGTCGTACTTAGCTTGTGGTCTGATACTTGTCTCCCACTTAAAAACAATCATAATCAACAAAGTATACTTTTTCACCTTAGGGTAACATTCAAACCTTTCATCATTCAAGTATAACAAAAAAACTCTTCTTTCAACACCCCACACTTTGAAAATCCACATCAATAACTTGTCTCTTTGGACCAAACACAATATTCTTTGGCATCCATACCTTCTTAGGGTTAACCACCTTATGGTCAAATACCCATTTCTAAACCAAGAACCTTTCTTTTGCTTGGTTTCCTTGTCAAATCTTATGTTTGGGCAAACCTCTTTCTCATGCATGTTTTCCTTGTCAGACCTTGTGATTAGGAAAACCTCTTTCTTGTGCATGTTTTCCTTTTCATACCCTGTGCTTAGGCAAACCCCTTTCTCATGCATGTTTGTCTTGTCAGGCCTTGTGCTTGGAAAAACATCTCTCTTTCTTGTTTGTATTATCAGACCTTGTGCTTAGATAAACCTTTTTCTTTCTTGTTTGTCTTGTGTGATCTCGTGCTTAGGCAAAACCTTTTTTTCATGTATTTTTGCCTTGTCAAACCTCATGCTTAGGCAAAACCTCTTTTTCATGCATGTTTGCCGTGTCAGACCTTGTGCTTAGGCAAACCTTTTTCTTCATGCATGTTTTCCTTGTCATACCTCGTGCTTAGGCAAACATTTTTTTCTCTTTGGCCATACCATTTATTGGTTAACGCCACACTCCTCGGTTCAGATACACCTACGATATGGTTTCGAACAACAGAACCATTGGTTCAAACAATACTTTCACCACACCTCAAGTAACCTTTTTCTCATTTCCTACCCTTAGTTCCATAAACTACGGAGCTCTTATTTTTTCATTGCACTATGAAAATACGTAGGCACGAGGGTCCGAATCCTTGGCGAGCACTAATTATTAAACATTTTTCCCTTTTATCATTTGCAAGTAATATTTAGATGATAACACCCATTTGCACAAAGAACAATAAAAATGGTTCTCTTTGAGTACAACGGGTGTGAGGGGTGTTAATACCTTCCCCTTGCATAACCAACTTCCTTACACATTTCTCTTCCCCTGGGTTTTATCTATATTTTCCCTTTCCTTTGGGAATAAATAAAGTTCAGTGGTGACTCTGTTGTATCTTCGAGCATGCGATACGCTCAGGTATTTTTTGTTGCGGGACATTGTGTCACCTTTTGCTTTAGTTCATTTTGATATTTGGGATTCTGTCGCATCCGCGAAAAACAACCGGCGGGCTGAAACAAAAACAACACAGAGTCGCCACCGCGCGTTATTTATCCCAAAATAGGGAAAGGAAACGCTCAGAGAAACCTGGAAAAAGCATGGTCTCGCGACCAAAGAGAAAGGGTAAGGGAGTCGGTTACGCAAGGGGAAGGTATTAGCACCCCTCACGTCCGTCGCACTCGACGGGATCCACGCTCTAAGAAAAAAAAAAGGTTGCTAAAACATCACACACACACAAGGAACGCAGGTGGGGTTAAGAGGAAGAGAGCTCGATAGGACATCGCATCCTATGCCTACGTATCTCGTCTGGAACGAGAATCAGAGCTGCCGTAGTTCGGCTCACGCACGCCAAACAAGACACACACATCCACAGGCAAACTTGGAACCCGAATGCCAATCGCTGGACTTACATCGGCTTCCGAACCAAACAAACACAAGAAGGCAAACATGGAGCCCGAAAGCCAATCACTGGACTTACATCGGCATCCGAACCAAAACACACACAAGAAGGCAAACGTGGAGCCCGAAAGCCAATCACTGGACTTACATCGGCATCCGAACCAAACACACGCACACTGGAACCCGAACGCCACTCGATGGACTTACATCAGCTTCCAAGCACACAACAACCAAACGAGTTAATAGGGAGTCGGGAACTCGAGCCTATAACCGTCAAGCACACACACAAAAAGAAAGAAAAGTGCCCGGAGAGACCTCGCGCGGTCTCCTGCCTACGTACCTCATCTGGTATGAGGATCAGGGCGACGTAGTTCCCCTGAAAGGGAAAGAAATTCTAGCCAGAAACCAAGGGGAGACACACTACCAGGGAGCTGTACTCGAGCCTAGTGTTATCATGCATCATTGCCCTATGTTATGGTTTCTACCTACTTGCACAACAGCAAGCTAATCCTATCCAGGAAGAAAGCAAGCATGCAAGCATCAACGAAACAAAACAAACATTTTCAAGCAAGTATTCACAAAGCACACACTATATCCAGTCAAGTGAGGCTCAAACAAGGGTGAACTACCGAGGCAAGTCATCTGTACAAGGTATTGTTCGCTCTTAACCCTGACATTGAGAGTCAGGGTGAAGCAGATGAAAGGTGAGTGAAGATTAGACTTCACAGCTCTTATCCCTGGCCAGGGAGAGCTTCAGACAAAGGAGCGTGGGTCCAGAATGGAGGGACCCTTCTACACTCAAGACTCTGACTCGACTGTGCAACAGCACAAGATCTTGGGTTAATGTCCCAATGCATCAACACAGTGGTGTGAGCAGAGGGACGACTCAACAGAATAGCGGGGGATAGATTGCATATCCCTTGGGTTCCGCCAATTGCCTCATAGAGGTCTTTGCCTGCTTGGCACAAAAGTAAACAATCACAAACATCGCCTCTTAAGGAGGACTTCAGACAGTTGCCTGGCTAAATAACAAGCCAGGTCTTCCAGACTACATGGAGACAAGAGAGTCTACCTCAACTGGTTTATAAAACCAAGCAACAGCAAGCGAGTTCTTAAAGAACTGTAAGCGACTAAATGTACCTGAAATCAATCAAGTATCATCAGTACTCAGACAAATCAACAGTAAACAACAAAAGTCAAACAGTCAATTTGTACAGTCAACACAAGTTAATGCACACAAGTGCAAGCCATGAGCTCAAGCTCAAGCATCAAACTCTACAACACAAAACCAATGTTAGTTTACAACATCAAACAATCTCAATTTACAACTTGAATTTTTCTCCTTAAGCCTTTTGCACTTTTAACCTGAAAATCCAAACCAAATGTGAGAAACTAGACCACTAGGCCAAGCCTAGGGTCCAAAGGGGATGAAAAAATCAAAACAGCAAGTGAAATTTATCCAAAATCACATTCAAACAAATTAGAAGCAAATGCAATTGGTCCCATGCTCATATCAATCACCATTATCATTTTATGCACAAAGTAGTATCAAACATGCAATTTGCAACTTCAAAAGACCAAACAGAACTATCTCCATCAAAAGCATACCAAAACAATTCAATTAATTCCACAAAAATTCACACCTAAACAGGACACATTCAATGGATAGCATGTCAAATTTTAGCTCAATTGGACAAAAGAAAGTAGGTCAATGAAAATCAAGAAGTCCAGATACATTTATACAAGCCAATTCAAGGCATCAACACAAGCATCAACTTCCATAAATCATAAAACAGTGACAACAATTAAGAAATGAATGGGATCAAAACCACAATGTCCTATAATGTGTCTACAATCCTCATACCAAATTTCATCTTCATCCAATACACTATGAGAATTTCACAAACAAAATACCAACATGTGTCACACAAAGTTACCAAATGAGCACAGAGGGAAGAAAATATTCAATCAATTAGAAAATGCAACCAATAAATCCAGAAAAATTCACATGTAATCTTGACATATCAATGCTCAATCATGCAAAAAATTGGCTCAATCCAACATCCCTAAGCATTTTAAATAAAATCATGAAGTTGACCTAGCTTGGTGTGACACAAATTGTCACACCTCAATTCAAAAATTCATATCTCCTTCACCAAGTATCCAAAAATCATAAACTCTACATGAAAATCACCATCAAGATGTCCAGAACAAGCACAAAAAGTTTCATCCATTTATTTGAAGGCATCATCATTTCATGAAAGATATAGCAAGACATATACAAATGTGACACCTACAATCAATCCCTAAGCCAATTAATTTTCTACACATGCAAAAATTCCACAAAAATCATGATTAAATTCTACACATCACAAGGAGTATTATGAAAAAAATCTCACCAAAATTGGATAAAAAATGAAGTCTCTATGAATTTTACAAGTTCATGCATCAAAATGAAATAAAACAAGAAAAAGAAAAATGAAATGATAAATAATTAAATGTAGCAGTGGCACGGTTGTAATATTAAAGTCCAGGCGCAAAACGACGCCGTTTCAAACAGATTGCATGGCGCTTCCTGAATGGATAGTAGGCGCGGGAAACATGTATTCAAACGCCAAGCCAACAGAAATGGATCTACGTGTGTTCTTATCATGTTCTTCACATGAACAATTCCAGAAATCTCCAGAAATGATGAACATCAAAACTCCACCAAAATCAACAAACTTATAACCGTTGGAACCGTCTCTCAACCTAGATCACAAATATGCTAATGATTTCTCCTAACTCTCACTGTAGCAACGGGATCGATCAAATTAAGTTATGAACACAAAACTTCAAAACACAATAACTCATTCAATAGTTAACCAAATCAAAAACTACGCATAGCACGATGATCTATGTTAAACGATCTACAAGAAACACATAATAGTTGCAGCAATTGAGAATTTCGAAAATGCACCTTGAAGAAATGGCAGATGAGGATTCACAAGCTTCAAGGCTCCAATCACCAAAACAGAAGCAGTTCCAAGCTGCAGCAATTGGTTGAAACGATTGACTCAACTCCAGCACGCTCCAGATGCGAAAATTTTCAAAACTCCATTAATGACCTTGCTTTGGACAGTTGAGATTCTGGATGTTTTTGGCAATGGCTTAGCAAAACAGTTCTTCCTCAAGGTTTGTGGAAGATAAATCAAGAAGAATCACGCCAATTGATTGAGAATTCGTGGAGAAAAGTTGAAAAATGCTTGATGAAGATTGAAGAGTTCTTGTGATTTTGGAGAGAAAGTTTGTTATGGATCTTGAGAATTGTGATTGTGATTAGCATTTTCTGTTACAGTTAACCATTTATACCTCACACTAATCCATCTCTTAATCTCAATTATCCAAAATTTGGAAGATTAGTGTAATTGCATTTTTAGGTGCTATGTCAAAAATGACCTTGCCAAATATTGCAATGTGACAGCTCATGACAGTTCACACAACTTCTAAATGGTATTTGGAGTGTGTTGGAATGGTTCTCATGTTCAAATTCCAAGTATTGCTCAAAATCACATATTCACACCAAAAATGCACTTAAGTCCACTTGAAATTTGACTTTTTGCCATGGCCATTTTTGATGAAATGTGATCATACAACATGAAAGTACATGTGAAATGGGGTTTTCTCACAAAAAGATCACCCAAATTGGACATTCCATGTGAAAGTTATGCCACTTTGATTTTAGGCATTTTTGGAAAATGAATGGACCATAACTTGTCAACCATACATGAGAATTTCAAGTTCTTGGACTTTTTGGAAAGGTGAGAACAAGATCTACAACTTTCATGTTGAACAAATTTTCATTTGAAGCTTTTTTGGACATGTAATTTTATGGTGAAAAACTTTCCATTTTTGGAAACTTCCATTACAAGTCACTTTCTATTTTTGGAAATTTTTTGTCTGACTTTATTTTCTTCATTCTTGAGCTTTGACATGTCAAATGAAACTTATTTCAACATGAATGAAGTGTATCCAACTCTCTCCCACCTCCAAATCCATAAAATCAAGCACAGTTGACCACAATTGACTTTTTCAACTGATAGATGAATTTGGCAATGCACTGATCAATCTGAGCCCCAATCTTCTGATGAAATGGCTCAAGGATGAAACCCTAGCCTCCATAAGCTCAATATAGTCACATGATGATCCCCATATCCATTATAGACCCCATCTCCTTGCCATGCCCTGATTGGCCCAATACAACTGATTAGGGTTGACCAGTGGTCAAAACCCTAATCTCAAGGTAGCTGATCAATCACTTGAATCTCTGGATGATAACAAAACCATGATGATGATGTGTCTTTTCAACCAAGATGAAGACCAATCTCCTTGAGAAATCCTAAAACCCTAATTTGTATCACCACATCCTTAGATAGTTAGTGACCAGTCCAATGAAACCCTAGCTTGCATCATCAACCTCTTCATCTTCTGATCAAAACTTAGGAGGATGACTTACACAATGTAACCACATGATATGCAATTATGCAATGCCTAATGACCTAAAAATGCAATGCAATATGTTAAGCTAGTCCCAAGAGAGGAGGGCAAATTTTAAGGTGTTACAGCTGCCCCTATTCAATCCACTGTGAACCTGTTGATATGAATAGCCTCGGCTTTCAGATGACCAGGATGAAGAGTGATTGAATACCAAGAACAGACGAACAATTTGCACTCTGATGGGAAAATAATTAACAATGCCTGTCAAAGTCGGCAAAGAACACAATCTTGAAGCAAGATTCCGTCTGGAACGGAGAAAGTCGGCCTGATCACCGATACAGCAACGTCGACCTGGATACCAAAATAAATGGTAACGCATGGATAACCATGGCCTGAACACCACATCCGCTGGGGATTATCATTATCTCTTTCTTCCTTTTTTATGCTTTTCTTGAACCCCGAAATTTTCTTTATTTTCATTTTCTTGAACCCCGAAATTTTCTTTTTCACAAATGATCCCCGATCACTGCATTTGAACCCCGTTCTCCTATTTGCCAAAATAATGAACCCCATTCTCCGGTTTGAACCCCAGTCGCCTGACGATAACTTACAATCGCCATTGTGAACCCCGATCTCCAGAAAATGCCGCAACATTTCCCTTTCTCCGTTTGAACCCCAATCTCCAGAAAATGCCTCAACACTTCCTTTTCTCCGTTTGAACCCCAATCTCCAGAAAATGCCTCAACACTTCCTTTTCTCCATTTGAACCCCGTTCTCTCATTTCTCGTGATAATTCCGCTGGCAACGTCGGAAATAACACCCAACACCACTCTGAGGGCGACATATCAGAGGGTAACCCTTCACAAAAGGAAGGTAACATGTGCATCTCTTCTTCAGAAGACACCTATAACGACCTCTGCTGGCCTCCGCCAAAGTCTAAGGTGACACATGAACAGAAGATAATCCTAAGGACCTCATCCCGGATATAATCTTCAACTTCAATCTCCATTTAGACCCCGATCTCCAGAAAACACCTCGTGTCTCCTTTTCTCCATTTGAACCCCGTTCTCCAGAAAATGCATTAACATTTCCTCTTCTCCAGTTGAACCCCAAAATTGCGCTGATCGCGTAATATCCTTTGATTTCATTTCTATCTCCGTCCGACGGAAAAACTTCCTCCGGTATCGCACTACTGGGGAACATTGCTGATCTGACATCATGATGCTAGACTCCTCAGAGTAACATCTTCACCATCCAGGCAAAACCCCTTCTCAAACGGTAACCACGGTCTGAATTGCGCTGATCGCACAACATTTCCATCTCTGTCCGACAGAAACAAATTCCTCCAGTATCGCACTACTGGGGAATACCTTTGATTAAAACCACGATGCTAAACTCCTCGGAGTAACACCTTCACCTTTGGGCAAAACCACCTCTCAAACAGTAACCACGGCCTGAGACTAGCTTATGCTTACAATATGATGCATGACTTTTTCTGCGTAATGCTCCATAATTATAGAAATGCTACGCGATTTATTTTTCTATGCAACATGCTATGCTTATTCTACATGAAGAATGCATAAAAAGCGTCCCCCTCAAGGGATTCTGCTGGGGAGCACGAGACACTCCGTTGAGGAACTCGTCAATCTCCGATTCCACCCTGATGGGGAATAGCGCTGCTGCTGGAGATAAGCATCCCTTGCTGGGGAAAAAATTCCTTTGCATCCAATCCGCTCGGGAAACTGCAGGGGATAAGAACCACCAACACTCCGTGGGGATACAACAGTTTTCGACTTGCCAGGGATGTCAATCCCGACTCTGCTTTGGGGAACCCTCACAGATACCTGGCGACTTCACTGGGGAAATGCTCACAGATAGCTATGCTGGGGAGACAGCAACCTCCAGGCCTGGCGACTGGGGAAGCCTCAATCTAAAACCTGCTGGTGATAACCATCCTGACCCTGCTAGGGGAAACGAATGCTACTCCACTGGGGACAACCCATCCAATCCACACGTAGGATACATTGCTGGAGATATATTTCATTGAAACCCGCTCCACTCGGGGATAGCAACCTTCGGGCCTGGCTGCTGAGGAAACACCATTTTCAACCTACCGGGGATAACCATCCTGACTCGGCTAGGGGAACCATAGACCTTGGATCTGCTGGGGAGTTAGTCCTCTAATTCTGCTTGGGGATATAGCTGGGGAAATGAGAAAAGTTGGTACAGAACACCCGTCGACTCATCGAACCATGGTATCCACCTCCCAATCTCGTATCGGCTTTCCACTTTTGAGAACTCCCAGACTCGTCTGGACCTTTTCTGCTCCATCATCTTGTATTCCCAACCGCTCCGCGCTTGACGGAGAGCGAACTCCTGGGGATTATACAGACTTTTCAATTTTCAGACTTTGAAGAGTCTTCTTGATTAATTCCAAGGGTCGTCGGACGTCTCTACGTCTCTGCACTGTTTCTCTACCCATTCCTCCGTCCCTGATTGGACCCTGCGGAGAATTTCTACAGACTTTCCAATCTTCCGATTTTGAAGAGTCTTCTTGATTAATATCAAAGATCGTCGTACGTCTCAACGTCTCTTCATCGTCCCTCCATATTCATTCATCCCTGATTGGACCCCATGGGGATTTGTTTTTTGTCAAAAGCTTCCGCATCACAACCTGCAAGTGAGTGAAAATACCTAACAGTTCCTGCAAAAGAGATTGTTAGATAAAACCGTGCCCCAGGCGTGTCAAGATTTCAACACTTGGGTCACCCAACCTTCCGAATAAGATTTCAAGCTTTCAATCTTATAAACATGCATTGGAAGGGACCTGTATGTCTTAAAATGCAAGATTCTTTATCAAAATAATCAGATGTTTTTGCAATCAAAGCGGTAATGAAAAACAAAAACAAAATTATTTGACTGAATATGCATTTTATTGATTGAAAAGTGTGGCTCAAATTGAGCAATACAAAGGAAGCAATTCCTGAAAAGAGGTAATTGCGCACAAAAGGAAAAATCTATCCTAATGGCAATGTGGAACCCGCGATCTCATCGAGTTCCAACTCGGTTACACCCCACATGTCCTCAGACTCTCCGTGCTTTCTGCCTTCTGAACAAGACGTTTCTGATTGATCCCTACCGGGTATTATCCATGATGCTTTAACCAAAGCGAACGATCATGCCGGACGCAGTTGTTCGTTTCAATCCCTCTTTTGCCTGGACCGCCCTTTCGGGTTTTCAGCCCACCGGGATACCCCTTTTTGCCCAAGTCGCCTTTTCAGGTTTTCGACTTGCCGGGTGTACAGTTTTTCATTTTATCCCTAATTTTTGCCCGAACCTTTTCATTCTGTTTTTTGGTTCGTCGGGATGCCCATTTTTGCCTGGACTATTTTATTCTTTTCGTCCAGCGGGTCTATTTACACGAAGTATTTTTTAACTGTGTCCGCATTCACAGGGGATGGAAAATCCTCGCCATCCATGGTCGTTAGCAACAAGGCTCCGCCAGAGAAAACCTTCTTGACCACGAATGAACCTTCATAATTGGGTGTCCACTTGCCCCTTCGATCGTTTTGAGGAGGAAGGATCCTTTTCAGCACCATATCACCCACGTGATATACCCGAGGTCGTACCTTTCTGTCAAAAGCACGCTTCATCCGCTGCTGGTATAGCTGCCCATGACAGATGGCCGCCAGCCTCTTTTCCTCAATCAGGCTCAACTCTTCATATCGGGTCCTTACCCATTCAGCCTCTTGCAATTTCACGTCCATCAGGACTCTCAAAGAGGGAATTTGAACCTCAACCGGTAACACAACTTCCATCCCATACCAACAAGAAAGGTGTTGCCCTAGTAGGCGCACCGAGGTTCGATACCCAGGATACCAGTTTCCTACCCAATCACACCACCGGTGCCTTCAAATGTTATCCGGGCAACAAAATCTTATTCACCTTAACCTCCCCCATCAGACATCAGAATCCGTTCGGATTCAGGGTCAGGCCCCTCCTCCGGGATCGGTTACTCTCAATCTTTCGATTGGAGCACCTCGAGATATCCTCATCAGGGAATTCAAACTTCCTTGGTTGATTATCCTCAATGGGTTACTGGGCGATGTAATCAGACAATACACCCCTCTTGATGCCTTCTGAGCGGTGTATTGTATATCACATTCGGTCAGAATCACTTGTCCTCTCGCAACCCGTCCGGTCGATGCTGACTTCTCAGATATGTACTTGATCAGATCCATCTTGAAATCCACAAAGTGGTATGAATCAGCATATACTGTCTCAATCGGCGAGCAGCCTATGCCAAAGTACATCAAGTTTTCTCGAACAGTGAATGTATTGTTTCACAGTCGGCAAACTTTTTGCTAAGGTAAATTGCATGCCCTTTTCGACAAGACTCGTCATGCTGACCCAATACACCTCGTAGACCCCTCGAAGGCCGTCAAGTACCAGATTAACAATTGCTCCTTCCACAGGAGACATCGGAATCAGAGGTTCCTGCAACTTTTCTTTTATCTTTTCGATGCCCCTTGGCAATCATTATTTCGCCTGACCGTTTGATCTCTTTTTCTTGAATGGGTTCCCACGTGGCTGTTAGGTGAGATGTGAACCATGACATGTAGTTCAATCTACCCAGGAGACCACGAACCTCTCTTTTTCCGTTCTCGGTTCAGGCGTTTTTTTTTTTTTTTTTTTAGCAGGATCAACCTCGATTCCTCTCTTACAATGAACCCCTACATCTTACCGGACCGCACTCTGATAGTGCACTTATCTGAATTCAACCTCAGTTTGAATTGTCTCAACTGGTCCATTTAGCTTGGCCAGATCTGCCAGATGCCCCTCTCCTGTTTGGGACTTTGCTATCATGTCATAGCATAGCATTCAACTTCGTGATGAATCATATCATGAAACAAAGTCACCATGGCTCTCTGATACAGGCACTGGCGTTCTGCTTCTTTAGAGGACAATCTTCTCTCCATGGCAGCTTGTGCATAATGACATCGGTATCCGACCCTGGCATATCCTGACACAACCAGGCGAAGGTACCCACATGCTCTTTCAACAAGGCTACCATTCTGCTCTCGACTCGCCTCTGAAGCGGCCCCAATTTCCTTCCTTTCTGACCTCGGCGGTATACCGGTTAACAAGCTCAACTCGCTCTTCACGCGGTTGAATCACCTTCTCCTCTTGTTTCAACAACCTGGCTAATTCCAGCAGATCACAATCTTCTTCGCCTTATTCTTCGGCATGATAGATCGGATTGTCGAAGTCATATGAGGTGTAACCAAATTGTTATCAACGAGATCCGGAGAATTATTTTGAATTCGGAACGAGACAAATCAAAAAAAGAGAAAAATGAAAATAAACATTGCCATTTTTATTTGTTTTTAAACTGCAAAAATAAATGAAAAACAGGGAACACCGTTTTTTGACTGAAAAACATCCATTTATTAATGATGCAGAAATGTTGCAAATTATGAACATGAGGTGGCCCTTACAATGAACCAGTACGTGTCGGGGAACACGTATGGCTTTCATGCAAATAAAATTGAGAAACAAGAAACATTACTCTTCCGGATGAGTGACAGTGCTGATTTTTCAGGCCTTCCAGTTCCCTGGTACGCACGATTTTATCCATGATTCCAGCTCGCGGTTGCTGTTAGACCCTTCACTTACCACATAGGCGTGATCTGAATCTAGCATTCCAGCACTGACAAAGGTGAACGACGGACGACGTCCTCTATTCTGCTCAGACGAGTCTTGACCTGGATGATAACCAATCCCAAACATATCCGCCTTTACCACAATGCCTATAATCTGTCCCCAGCCTGGGATCCCTCCATTTCTCACCACTTCCACCGCCTGTTTGTAAGAAGAAATGGACGGCTTTTTCTCTTTCTCAACACCAACGACAGTTTTCACCTTGATGGTTTCAACTGCCAGACTGGGTGCTTTACACCTTACATTGTCCATTTCTACTTTCATCTTTCTCTGGACCGATTCCCCAATTACTACACACCCCTTTGTAGCGATGGCCGCACAACAATCATCAACACGAGGGAAAGCTCCATTTTTCGTCGGGCGTTTTGGAACCACAGACATGGGCATTCTTAACTGATCCTTCTCAGTCACCTCTATCCCTTTCTTGTCCTTCGACATCATCTCCACTTTTACAGGACCATGCCTTGTCACGGGGTTAGCACTATCATCTGTCGTCGGTGCAAAGTTGATTGCCTTAGAATCCACCAAGTCTTGGACCACATGCTTAAAAGCTTTGCAATCCTCAATGTGATGTCCGGGTGCCCCAGCATGGAACTCACACCTGACATTCTCATCGTAACTGGCAGGCCTCTGATCAGGTTTCAACAGAGTCAACATCCTTGGCCGCACCAATCCAAGATCCATCAACTTTTTGAACAACGAGGCATAAGTCACAGGCGGCCTATTGAAATGACGGTCCGTCGTCCTTCTTCTCACTTGTCCCACTGCTCTTTGTGTCCTCTGTTGAGGTGGTGGTTGCCGCTGTTATGCAGATTGATTACTAGTAGGGATTGTTACCGTATCAGCATATGGGTGATAACGATCCTTACCGCGTTCTCTTTTGGCCTGCACACCACCTGATTCAACTTCCTTCTCAAGATGACCATTGCCAGAGGGCTTCTTTGCTATAGAGCCAGAGGGATTTGTTACTTCGGATGACGGAGCCTTTCCCTGAACTTTCTCCTTGATCATCCAGCCCTCAATCCTTTCCAATCTCTCGGCCATGGCTTTCTGCCCCAAGGCAAGCCCTTGCACAACACTGAACAAATCCCTCACCATCTCTTTCAATTCGAGGATGTCGGTGTTGGGAGAATCCATCAGTTTGGATTTGTTGCCCCTAGCAGGATATCTGAGCAACCAAGCTATGCGCACCGGTTGACACCTACAAAACAGCAAATGGGTTAGTATGACTCACGCATGCACCATCTATCCATATGAGGAAGACTCTGTCCTTTGATTCTGGCTTCATCGAGACAGATAATATTTTGACATCCACATTCTGAAATTCAAGATGTCTCTCAACCAGATTCTCAATCAATAATACTCCCCATATGGCTAGACATAGGTTCGATGCAGATGAATGCAAAATGAGAATGATGCAGATGTATGAATGCAATGCATTGCCATCCTCCAAGTCATCTGATCATCTGTTGCTCTGAATCACAGCCCTGATTTCTGAACCGATCACAACCATCTGAGGGAACATGTAACCACAAATCCAACTCAAAGGTTCCGAAATAAACGGAACTGACTGATACACCATCATCATCAGACAAAACTCTGAGCAGATACCCATAACCATCTCTGAATCGGCCCGGGGAATCCTGAAATAAACGGATCCCCACTGATAAATAACACGGACAGCACTTCGGCGTCTCTGAAATAAATGGCCATAAATCCGACTTATAAATACGACTCTGATCAACGGAACCAAAAGTCACCAACAGAACATCTGAAAGAACCACCCTCCCCTCACAGGTAAATTCTAATCAGGTCACCCTAAGGCGGATAATAGTCTCGATAATCGGGCAGAGATACTCAATGGGTTTGCCCTTTCGGGTGTGCCATTGTAGCTCTCTTAAGATCGTCTAAACCAAAGATCCGGGAAATGATCGGTCACCAGAGTCAACAGCTCAAATGAAGTAACTCAACCAAAGTGGAGTACCCCACAGAGGAAAGCACTATCAAATGAACCTCGTCCGGCTTGTGGTACATCACGTTGCCAAGCACATGTTGACCTAACATGAAGGAGGCAACATGAGACCACACACTAATCCTAGGTGTATACTCGGGCCTGGGTTTTAGCCCCACTTAGAACACCCACCCCAAACAGAGGAACCACCTGCACAGAGGACGGCAACATGATAGTATGATGCATGCAAATATTTATGCAAATATACATGGTCAGAATAATAAATGCAATAAATAAAACGGCACAAGCAACCTAAACTATCCTAGAACGCTAGGAGAGACTCGCTTAGGGAAGATGGACCAGCACAGGTCAACATCTGTAAGTTCCCCAGCAGAGTCGCCAGCTGTCGCATCCGCGAAAAACAACCGGCGAGCTGAAACAAAAACAACACAGAGCCGCCACCGCGCGTTATTTATCCCAAAATAGGGAAAGGAAACGCTCAGAGAAACCTGGAAAAAGCATGGTCTCGCGACCAAAGAGAAAGGGTAAGGGAGTCGGTTACGCAAGGGGAAGGTATTAGCACCCCTCACGTCCGTCGTACTCGACGGGATCCACGCTCTAAGAAAAAAAAAGGTTGCTAAAACATCACACACACACACACAAGGAACGCAGGTGGGGTTAAGAGGAAGAGAGCTCGATAGGACATCGCATCCTATGCCTACGTATCTCGTCTGAAACGAGAATCAGAGCTGCCGTAGTTCGGCTCACGCACGCCAAACAAGACACACACACCCACAGGCAAACTTGGAACCCGAATGCCAATCGCTGGACTTACATCGGCTTCCGAACCAAACAAACACAAGAAGGCAAACGTGGAGCCCGAAAGCCAATCACTGGACTTACATCGGCATCCGAACCAAAACACACACAAGAAGGCAAACGTGGAGCCCGAAAGCCAATCACTGGACTTACATCGGCATCCGAACCAAACACACGCACACTGGAACCCGAACGCCACTCGATGGACTTACATCAGCTTCCAAGCACACAACAACCAAACGAGTTAATAGGGAGTCGGGAACTCGAGCCTATAACCGTCAAGCACACATACAAAAAGAAAGAAAAGTGCCCGGAGAGACCTCGCGCGGTCTCCTGCCTACGTACCTCATCTGGTATGAGGATCAGGGCGACGTAGTTCCCCTGAAAGGGAAAGAAATTCTAGCCAGAAACCAAGGGGAGACACACTACCAGGGAGCTGTACTCGAGCCTAGTGTTATCATGCATCATTGCCCTATGTTATGGTTTCTACCTACTTGCACAACAGCAAGCTAATCCTATCCAGGAAGAAAGCAAGCATGCAAGCATCAACGAAACAAAACAAACATTTTCAAGCAAGTATTCACAAAGCACACACTATATCCAGTCAAGTGAGGCTCAAACAAGGGTGAACTACCGAGGCAAGTCATATGTACAAGGTATTGTTCGCTCTTAACCCTGACATTGAGAGTCAGGGTGAAGCAGATGAAAGGTGAGTGAAGATCAGACTTCACAGCTCTTATCCCTGGCCAGGGAGAGCTTCAGACAAAGGAGCGTGGGTCCAGAATGGAGGGACCCTTCTACACTCAAGACTCTGACTCGACTGTGCAACAGCACAAGATCTTGGGTTAATGTCCCAATGCATCAACACAGTGGTGTGAGCAGAGGGACGACTCAACAGAATAGCGGGGGATAGATTGCATACCCCTTGGGTTCCGCCAATTGCCTCATAGAGGTCTTTGCCTGCTTGGCACAAAAGTAAACAATCACAAACATCGCCTCTTAAGGAGGACTTCAGACAGTTGCCTGGCTAAATAACAAGCCAGGTCTTCCAGACTACATGGAGACAAGAGAGTCTACCTCAACTGGTGTATAAAACCAAGCAACAGCAAGCGAGTTCTTAAAGAACTGTAAGCGACTAAATGTACCTGAAATCAATCAAGTATCATCAGTACTCAGACAAATCAACAGTAAACAACAAAAGTCAAACAGTCAATTTGTACAGTCAACACAAGTTAATGCACACAAGTGCAAGCCATGAGCTCAAGCTCAAGCATCAAACCCTACAACACAAAACCAATGTTAGTTTAGAACATCAAACAATCTCAATTTACAACTTGAATTTTTCTCCTTAAGCCTTTTGCACTTTTAACCTGAAAATCCAAACCAAATGTGAGAAACTAGACCACTAGGCCAAGCCTAGGGTCCAAAGGGGATGAAAAAATCAAAACAGCAAGTGAAATTTATCCAAAATCACATTCAAACAAATTAGAAGCAAATGCAATTGGTCCCATGCTCATATCAATCACCATTATCATTTTATGCACAAAGTAGTATCAAACATGCAATTTGCAACTTCAAAAGACCAAACAGAACTATCTCCATCAAAAGCATACCAAAACAATTCAATTAATTCCACAAAAATTCACACCTAAACAGGACACATTCAATAGATAGCATGTCAAAATTTAGCTAAATTGGACAAAAGAAAGTAGGTCAATGAAAATCAAGAAGTCCAGATACATTTATACAAGCCAATTCAAGGCATCAACACAAGCATCAACTTCCATAAATCATAAAACAGTGACAACAATTAAGAAATGAATGGGATCAAAACCACAATGTCCTATAATGTGTCTACAATCCTCATACCAAATTTCATCTTCATCCAATACACTATGAGAATTTCACAAACAAAATACCAACATGTGTCACACAAAGTTACCAAATGAGCACACAGGGAAGAAAATATTCAATCAATTAGAAAATGCAACCAATAAATCCAGAAAAATTCACATGTAATCTTGACATATCAATGCTCAATCATGCAAAAAATTGGCTCAATCCAACATCCCTAAGCATTTTAAATAAAATCATGAAGTTGACCTAGCTTGGTGTGACACAAATTGTCACACCTCAATTCAAAAATTCATATCTCCTTCACCAAGTATCCAAAAATCATAAACTCTACATGAAAATCACCATCAAGATGTCCAGAACAAGCACAAAAAGTTTCATCCATTTATTTGAAGGCATCATCATTTCATGAAAGATATAGCAAGACATATACAAATGTGACACCTACAATCAATCCCTAAGCCAATTAATTTTCTACACATGCAAAAATTCCACAAAAATCATGATTAAATTCTACACATCACAAGGAGTATTATGAAAAAAATCTCACCAAAATTGGATAAAAAATGAAGTCTCTATGAATTTTACAAGTTCATGCATCAAAATGAAATAAAACAAGAAAAAGAAAAATGAAATGATAAATAATTAAATGTAGCAGTGGCACGGTTGTAATATTAAAGTCCAGGCGCAAAACGACGCCGTTTCAAACAGATTGCATGACGCTTCCTGAATGGATAGTAGGCGCGGGAAACATGTATTCAAACGCCAAGCCAACAGAAATGGATCTACGTGTGTTCTTATCATGTTCTTCACATGAACAATTCCAGAAATCTCCAGAAATGATGAACATCAAAACTCCACCAAAATCAACAAACTTATAACCGTTGGAACCGTCTCTCAACCTAGATCACAAATATGCTAATGATTTCTCCTAACTCTCACTGTAGCAACGGGATCGATCAAATTAAGTTATGAACACAAAACTTCAAAACACAATAACTCATTCAATAGTTAACCAAATCAAAAACTACGCATAGCACGATGATCTATGTTAAACGATCTACAAGAAACACATAATAGTTGCAGCAATTGAGAATTTCGAAAATGCACCTTGAAGAAATGGCAGATGAGGATTCACAAGCTTCAAGGCTCCAATCACCAAAACAGAAGCAGTTCCAAGCTGCAGCAATTGGTTGAAACGATTGACTCAACTCCAGCACGCTCCAGATGCGAAAATTTTCAAAACTCCATTAATGACCTTGCTTTGGACAGTTGAGATTCTGGATGTTTTTGGCAATGGCTTAGCAAAACAGTTCTTCCTCAAGGTTTGTGGAAGATAAATCAAGAAGAATCACGCCAATTGATTGAGAATTCGTGGAGAAAAGTTGAAAAATGCTTGATGAAGATTGAAGAGTTCTTGTGATTTTGGAGAGAAAGTTTGTTATGGATCTTGAGAATTGTGATTGTGATTAGCATTTTCTGTTACAGTTAACCATTTATACCTCACACTAATCCATCTCTTAATCTCAATTATCCAAAATTTGGAAGATTAGTGTAATTGCATTTTTAGGTGCTATGTCAAAAATGACCTTGCCAAATATTGCAATGTGACAGCTCATGACAGTTCACACAACTTCTAAATGGTATTTGGAGTGTGTTGGAATGGTTCTCATGTTCAAATTCCAAGTATTGCTCAAAATCACATATTCACACCAAAAATGCACTTAAGTCCACTTGAAATTTGACTTTTTGCCATGGCCATTTTTGATGAAATGTGATCATACAACATGAAAGTACATGTGAAATGGGGTTTGCTCACAAAAAGATCACCCAAATTGGACATTCCATGTGAAAGTTATGCCACTTTGATTTTAGGCATTTTTGGAAAATGAATGGACCATAACTTGTCAACCATACATGAGAATTTCAAGTTCTTGGACTTTTTGGAAAGGTGAGAACAAGATCTACAACTTTCATGTTGAACAAATTTTCATTTGAAGCTTTTTTGGACATGTAATTTTATGGTGAAAAACTTTCCATTTTTGGAAACTTCCATTACAAGTCACTTTCTATTTTTGGAAATTTTTTGTCTGACTTTATTTTCTTCATTCTTGAGCTTTGACATGTCAAATGAAACTTATTTCAACATGAATGAAGTGTATCCAACTCTCTCCCACCTCCAAATCCATAAAATCAAGCACAGTTGACCACAATTGACTTTTTCAACTGATAGATGAATTTGGCAATGCACTGATCAATCTGAGCCCCAATCTTCTGATGAAATGGCTCAAGGATGAAACCCTAGCCTCCATAAGCTCAATATAGTCACATGATGATCCCCATATCCATTATAGACCCCATCTCCTTGCCATGCCCTGATTGGCCCAATACAACTGATTAGGGTTGACCAGTGGTCAAAACCCTAATCTCAAGGTAGCTGATCAATCACTTGAATCTCTGGATGATAACAAAACCATGATGATGATGTGTCTTTTCAACCAAGATGAAGACCAATCTCCTTGAGAAATCCTAAAACCCTAATTTGTATCACCACATCCTCAGATAGTTAGTGACCAGTCCAATGAAACCCTAGCTTGCATCATCAACCTCTTCATCTTCTGATCAAAACTTAGGAGGATGACTTACACAATGTAACCACATGATATGCAATTATGCAATGCCTAATGACCTAAAAATGCAATGCAATATGTTAAGCTAGTCCCAAGAGAGGAGGGCAAATTTTGAGGTGTTACAGATTCTAGTAGTGTCAAGTCAACTTTAGGATGGTTACTTCGTGACCTTCATCAATAATTTTTCACGATGTATTTGATTATTTTTGATGAAACACCGTTCAGATGTCTTCCATATATTCCAAGAATTTTATGTCAAAATTAAAAACCAGATTGACACTTCCATTAAAATTTTACGCACTAACAATGCTCATGAATATATGTCATCCCAGTTTCCATATTTTTTAACATCACATGGGATTATTCAACAATCATCATGTATTTACACACCACAACAAAATGGTGTTGCTGAACGGAATAATCGTCATTTAGTTGAAATTTCACAGACTCTTTTACTTCACCACAATGTTCCTTCTCGTTTTTTAGGCGATTCTCTTCTCATATCTTGTCACCTTATCAACCCAATGCCTTCTTCGGTCCTTCAAGATCATATTTAATACTCTATCTTGAACCCACACTATGATCTCTACTCCATTCCTCTTCGTGCCTTTGGTTGCACATACTTTAGTCGTGAACTCAATCCAGGTAAAGACAAATTTTTTGCCAAATATCTTAAATGTATTTTTCTAGGCTACTCACGTATACAAAAAGGATATGGTTGATTTTGTCTCTAACTTCAATGATACATTGTTTCCTCTGATGTCACATTCTTTGAAACCTCACGATTTTTCTCTGTGTCTGTATTACTTGATGATAATGGCACTTCAAATGTTTAAGATATCCATTCCATCATCCACACACGCATTGCATCCCCTACACCTCAATTTCAAGTCTACCATCTATGGACACCTCGTCCATTGGAGGTAAGAGATGATATTGATCCACTGACACCATCTCCTACTTCAATTACCCCTCCAGTTACGTCACCTAAACTTGACTTTCCAATAATATTATGAAAAGTTATTAGGTCTCATCATCCTAATCCTAAATATAATTGTGTTTTAAATTAGGATTGTCTCTATACTTCCTATATTTCTTTTGTTTATGCTTTGGATTTTGTGTCTATTTCTAAGTCTACATGTGAATTATGACTGATCCTAATTGGCGTCAGATGATGGTGGAAGAAATGGTTGCATTGCATTCAAATAACACTTGAGACATTGTCTTTTAACTCTAGACAAAACTATTATGGGATGTCAATGGGTTTATACAGCGAAAGTTGGATCAAATGGTGAAATCGATCGTTTCAAATCTCGTTTAGTAGCCAAAGGATACACACAAATATTTGGTCTCGATTATGGTGACAATTTTCTCGTATGGCCAGTATCAGTTCAGTATGCCTCTTTCTTGCAATGGTTTTCATTAATCATAGGTTGGTTCATTAGTTGGACATAATAAATTTGTTTTTACACTGAGAGTTGGAGGAGGAAGTTTATATGGATCAACCTTTAGATTTTACTATTCATGGCAGTTTTAGACTTGTTTATCGGCTACTTCGTTCTCTTTATGGTTTAAAACACATGTGATTGGTGTCATACCCTAAATTTTTCCTACTTTAATTTACATATGCATTTTTTCTTTTTATTTCCATTTGCATCAATGTGATTGATTCATCTGGTCATGTATTGCCATCATTTTCGAAACCGCTCATTTGCATAGCAAATGATTTTTTTTATCTCTGTATTCATTCATCAACTAAAATTTAATAAGAGATTTATAAGAATGTTTTCATTTCCTTTTTATTTTAATCCATATTTTTATTATAATTATAATTTTTTTTATTGTCATATCATTTTTTATTCTAACTCTTGTCGTTACACTCGTGTAAAAGCTTTCCCTTATGTGTATTGCTTCAATTTCTACTATAAAACCCCATTTCCATACTTAGGGTTCTTGATGTTCATTTTCGGTTTTGCAGATTTCAGATGTTGGTTTGGATTACATGTTTGGATGATTTAGTAGAGGATTTTGCTATTCATTGTTGATTCATGGTTGTTGATTTTTGATGCTTTTTTTAGAGAAAGTTTAGAGAAGGAGAAAGTTTTTTTTTATGTGAATGCTTTTAGAAAGAGAAAGAACTTGTGAGGAGAGAGAGAGAGAGAGAGAGAGAGAGAGAGATTGATTTTGTTTGGTTGATATTTTTGCTTTAACGTTCACCTTATGATTCTTTCCTTTTTCATTATTTTTTTTCTTTTATTATAATAATTACATCATTTAATTTAGTGTTTGGAATTGATAATCATTTATTTTGATTTTGGCTTTTGCTTTCGAGGTGGCGCCTATGTGGCTGGTTCATATCCCTCTCCATTAATGGCTGAATCAGTCAAAAGGTCATGGCACAATAACATTTGGATTGAGACTTTAAATTTCTTTTTACTTTTTTGTTTTTTTTAAATATATAATATAACAATTGTTTATATAAATATGGGTTGTTATTTTTGAATTGGTCAAGAGTCATGTTGGCCACCCAGAGGAAAAGAGAGGCGGTCCCCTATTTCTTCATATTTTTAGGGGTTTTAATGGGCCTATGTATGTTGGGCCCTTCGCCCATACTATTTGCACCCTCATATGTTTGCTGCCAGCGCCCTTAAATGGGACTTATTTGTTAGGGTTGGATTGTTATGTTTTTGGCTCATTTCTTCGTTTCTATGTCTTCATCATTTTCTTTTGTTTTTAATTTATTTTATTGTTTTTTTGGTTTTTTTTAATATTTTGTTTAAATGTTTACATAATAACAAATATTAATAATAGTATAGTAAAATAAGTTATCTTTCAACATGATTTGGATCCTTCTTCTTTATTTTTTATTTTTCTGTTAGAATATTATAATTAATTAAATGAGGGGTTAATTATTAATGTTAAGTACATAGTCACTTATTATTATTCTAAAATAAACTAAATCTTGGTCCAATACCAAGTAATTTATTTCAAACCCGATTAAATCATTAAGTCATTCTCAACGTAATTCAAGCATCTTTTCCGTTTAAGTTTAATTCTAAAATATTTTATTAATCAAAATACGAAAGAAATTGGTCCTTGGAGTCCCGCATTCCTTCAATCCTTGAATGATTGCTCTCGAGACACATGTCTTGGGTTAGCTTTTCGTTCGCTCTTTCATTTTTAAAACACTTAACTTAATTACTTGGACGAAAGGAGGGGTCATTGGAATCTAGCATTTCGGTGGAACCTTTGAACAATCTTTAGAAGGTTCATAGTCCATAAAAAAAATCATAATTAATTGAATGAAAAAGATGTTGTTGGAATCTAGCATTCCAGCAATATCCCGAATAATTGGTTCCAATGTTCACGTCTTGTTCTTACCAAATATTCACCATTCACCTTTAAAAAATACCCAACATACCTTTAATCAATCAAACCTATCATTTCTCACCCCGTGCGATTGAGAGCCTTTCATAAGCGAATGTTTATCTAATCCTTTCTAACGTGTACGAACTTGCGTTTAAGCCTCTATCGCGAGTAAGAAAGCCATATTTTATTGTTAGAATGCAATCTAGATACATGTTTAAATCAATACACCGTTAATCTATCAAAATATTTTCAAAAAGAGAGATGATCAATCCTTTCTAATGCATATACAAACTAGCGCTTAAGTCTCTACCGCGAGCATGCAAGCCCACGTTTATCCCTTAGAATGCGATCTAAACATATGTTCATTAAAAAACACAAACCAACAAAACATAGCACCCCGAACTACAAAGCTTTGAGTTCCTCATTGTACCTGAGGATACGTAGGAGCGAGACCCATAATCTCGTCAAGCACCCTAAAAAAAATCGCGACCCCTTTATTTTCTCTTTTAAAATACTCGAAGAAAGCAATTAACATAAGCCAAAATTCAATTGCAATATTTAACTGAAAGGTTCTCGTTCAGTACAACGGGCGTGAGGGATGCTAATACCTTTCCCTTGCGTAATCGACTCCCGAACCCTGAATTTGGTTGCGACGACCATTTTACCTTTTTAAAGGTTTTATCAATATTTTCCTATTCCTTCATTAGAATAAATAAAGTTCGGTGGCGACTCTATTCGAATCATTTTTTTCCACGACCGTCGCGAAGGATCGTATTTTTCGAGATGCGACAGCTGGCGACTCTGCTGGGGAAATCACTCCAAGCAAGAGAGAGTTAAGTCTAACTTAGTTAACCTTACCATAAATATTTGACTTTATGTAATTGTTTACTTTATGCTTGCTTACTTAATTTCTTTAATGGCTTTCTCTTTTCATTATATTCGCTCATTATCATATTTATTTATGGATCCTGGGATAGTATCATGAGTAAAGCTTTACACCCGAGCTTTGGAAAAAGAAGAGGAAACATATAGTTTAGAATTGGAAGTTGTGTAGTGTTAGTCTCCAAAGACCACTCCTTCTGTGTCTAACATGAAGTCTTCACCTAGAGTAGACCTTTTCATATATCTCGTTGTAAGGCAGCTAGCCTGTCGCATGACTTGATTCCTGAATGGTCTATGAATCTATGAACCACTCTTAGAACCAGTTTCCATCTTGGTGGTTGTGTAGTGTTAGACTCCAAGGACCTCTTCTTGTGTGCCTAGCATGAGAACCCCGCCCAGGATAGACCTTTCGTCACTCTCGTCATAAAATAGCTAGCTTGTTGCAGGATGTTGATACGATTAACGTCCATGACCTTGGGAACCTTATCCATCAACATAGAAATTATCTTGTGAATGGTTTTTATGGGTAAATAACTTAGAACCATCCATTATAAAAGTATGCATGTTAGGGTATTTTGAGTTACTTATGATACCAAGGATCCAAACATCATGCATTCATATCATTTACATCATGATACTCATAAAAAAAATTATTTTCATGGAATCCTTTGTATCTACAGTTGTTTTGCATTCAAAGGATGATGAATTCAGGTAGAAGAACAGTTTTGCAACTCAAGGCCAATATGCCAGACACCGTTGTTCTAATAAAGTGTCTGTGAGAGCTTCCACCATGTTTCAAAACTACTCTTAATGGGAGATTTGGCAGAATTCTAAGTCTTCTTACTGTCAAGGTTCAGACATCATTCATCACTGCCTTGGCTCAATTCTACGATCCTCTGCTCCGAAGCTTTCTTTTACAAGATTTTCATCTTACTCTTACCTTAGAAGAATTTAAAGGTTTCTTGGGTTTTTCTATGAAGGGTAGGATACCGTACAACATGATTGGCCAAGTACCTAAAGTGGAAAAATTATCTTTGGCACTCCAGAATCCTATTCCAACTATCATGACTAATTGGAATAAGAGACATAGCTTATCAGGGTTTCAAAGAGTTTACTTAGAGGGAGAAGCTAAGAGACTACTTGTATCACGAGATTGGGATGTTATTGGAAATGTGCTAGCTCTCCTCATATATGGGCAAGTACTTTTCCAAACATATGAAGGCTTTATTGATTCAACTGCTATTAGCATATTCTGGGCCATGTGGAAAGAAAATAAAAGTACAGTTTATCTACTGCTAGCTGATGTTTTCTATAGTCTTCACCATCGCCATGAGAAGAAGAGTGGCATCCTGACTTTTTGCCTTCCTCTACTTTACAAATGGCTCACATCACACGTGTTCATATCAAACACGCTTATCAGTGATATGTCTAGTACGAATTGGGCCCAGACTTTGGTGTCTCTAACTGAAAGGGATATCACTTGGTATCGTAGTAAGCTTAATGGGGAGGAAATCATCATCATCTGTGGTAGTTTTCCTAACGTACCTTTAATAGGATCTAAAGGTTGTATTAGCTATAACCCAATGCTAGCTACACGACAGTTTGGCTATCCTATGTTGGGTAAATATGAGGATTGTGAGTTGGAAGAGATGATTCTGAATGACATGGATGCCAAGGATCCAGCTTTACTCTATAAGATTGTCAAGTCATGGGAGAAGATTCACAATAAGTTCCTTGAACTAGGGAAGAGGGATGGTGTGTCTAGAGCTAAGGTGGCCAGACTTGGGAAAGAAAATGAGGAGTTGCAATTGACTCTTCAACAGGTAACTAATGAGAGGAACGAAATGAAGTGGGAACTTGGTCGAAGAAAGACACATTTTAAGGCAAATGAGGAAAGGGTTGACAAGGAAGAGCACAAGAGGAAAAAGGTTAAGTTGGGCTTAGAGAAAGTCGACCATTGTTTGGAAACCATCAAAAACCAGCAGAAGCAAGCCAAAAAAGAAAGCTTAAAGACTGAGTATTGATGGAAAAAAGCTTCAAAATAAAAAAAGGGAAGTGAGAGAATAGTTGGAAGCTAAAATAAAAGACCTTACTATCTCCCTCCATGGCTCAGAAGCTCAGATGGAGCGAGAGTGCCGACTTAAAGAAAGAGGTGTAGAGGCTTCTCGAGTTATACCTAGAGTTTGGGCCGAGAAGTGTCAGGAGACAAAGGATGCTAGAGAGTACGCTCAACTTTGGAAGGATAGACTTGAGGCATTTCATCCGGATATCATGATATGGTTGAAAGAAAGAGAGCATATGGTTAAGGACTACGAAGTCTTCAAGAAAACCATTGACTTTCTGTAAAAGGATAGGGATGGGTATCATGTAAAACTCAATGGTTTGGTGGAGTTTTGTAACTGGTTAGCCAGAGATATGCCCTAAAAACTAAGGGATGTTGTAGAGGAGTTGGACTGAGACAACGCTCACCCTGCTGTGATTAGTTTCATTTTTTCTATGTGAAGAAATGATAAAGAGATTTAAAGTTGAGTTGGAGGAACTCAAAGCATGGAAACATGTTGTGTGACTTTCTGCTTTTGTACTCTTCTTTATGCTTCCTAAGAAATTTAGTATTTGAGTTATATTGATTCAGGCTTTTATGCCTTTGTACTCCGTACTTGGATGAAATGAATGAATGAAGGACTGACCTTTCTTTTATTTCTTGATCTCATGCTCTTTTGAATGCTTACTAACAACAACCTTAATAAATGTTTCCCTGAAAATAAAAGTAAAAACATAAAAAGCATTTTTGCATCCACATGTATACAATAAACATCATGCATTTCATTTAAAAAAACTTACACAACCTTTTATCCTTTATCCAGTAATGCTGACTAATCAACACCGGTATGAGACGCACAACAACTACGGGATGACGCTTGAACAAGTTGAGGCTAATCAGGTCACAATGAGAACGGATATCACTGCCATCCAAGAGAAGATGGATCAGTTGCTCAAGACTATGCTAGCAATTTCTCAAAGGGAAAGAGTTGTTGAAATGGAAGCTAGGGCTAAAAAGATTGCCAGTCAGGTTGGCACCTCAAGTCTGGTCAATCAAGATGACAGCTTTGCATGTGCTAAAGGAGTCCTTGATCATATTCCGGTGGGAAGTATGGGTAATATGGATCCCATAGAACCTTCTGATGCATCTGCTTAACATGGGTCTGAGGTTGGGGAAGACGACCAATACGACGCTTTTTAAACCTGATCCGCCAAGACCTAAAGTTCTTTCAGACCCTGCTGTAGAGAGGCTTCACGCCTTGGAGAAGAAATTCAAGGCTATAAAGGGTAACAATATCTTTGGTTGAACAGCCATGAGCATGCGATTGGTTTTGAATTTGGTCATCCCGACTAAGTTCAAAACTCCTGATTTTTAAAAACACAAAGGCCAGACTTGTCCAAGAAATCATTTGGTGATGTATTTTAGGAAAACGGTTACACATACTGAAAATGATAAGTTACTCATACAATGTTTCCAAGACAGTTTGAGTGGGCATCTCTAAGGTGGTACATGAGCTTGGAACAAGGTCTAATTCAGAGTTGGGAAGATTTGGTTGACGCTTTCCTCCGTCAATAAAAATATAATCTTGATATGGCGCCCGATCGTATGAAATTATAGGGTATGGAAATGAACGAGAAAGATTCATTCAAAGAATACGCTCAAAGATGGAGAGAGTTGGCCGCTCAGGTGGAACCTCTATTGTCTGATAAAGAAATGATCAGAATATTCGTAGATACTTTGAAAGACCCCTTTTTTGATAGGTTGGTAAGACGTGCGGTGTCGGACTTCGCTCACTTGGTGACAATTGGAGATTGAATCGAGAAAGGTTTGAAGGATGGAAAAATTCAAGGCACTATTGGAGCACTGTGGCGGGGTATTCGTTACCATTAGAGATATTGACTAAATCCATGGTAAACCATACAAGTCGAGTCGCCACCACACTTCTATTTATCCAAAGGAATGGTTAGAAAGCGAACAAAAACCTAAAAGTTTTATTGAATCAAAAACTAGTAAAAATGTCAGAGATCTGGGTAAGGGGGTTGGTTATGCAATGGGAAGGTTTTAAGCACCCAAAACATCCTAGGTACTCCTAGGGAGCCCTTTTCATAAGTGTTGTTCTAGTCTAAAGGGTGTAGGTATATCTAAAGTACTATTTACTAAAAGGAAGGTTAAAAGAAAATGACTCGCAAGGATGTCGCATCCACTGCCTACGTATCTCATATGAGTATGAGAATCAGAGTCTTCGTAGCTCGGCTACCTATGGGTTAAAGATAAGTGTGCTCGGTAAGACGTCGCGTCTTATGCCTACGTATCTCATCTGGAATGAGAATCAGAGCAAAACGTAGTTCGGCGAACTACGGGAACAAGGGTCTCGATTGCAACTAGGGCAAGGGAAAGGGACGGTCTCGATCGCAACGAGGGCGAGAGAAAAGAATCGCAGCAAGGGCGAAAGCAAGCGAGGATTAGTTGTTAGTTGTTAGTCAAACTCGGCAAGACATCATATATCGTGCCTACGTATTTCATCTGGAATGAGAATCAGAGTTATCGTAGTTCGGCTAACTAGGGGTTAAGGATTGCCATCTGAACATGGACTTACAAAAGAGGACACCAGCTGTGTCAAAGGAGGGTGGGCAGTGTGTTCAACGTCCTAGCAGTAGGTGTCGCAACTCGCTGAATCGAGTCTTAGGCAGTTACCTCTTTGCAATAGAACGGACTGACATGCCACAAGATCGGAGACGCACAGAAGGTCTAAAAGTGGGGAAGCTCTGCTCTAGAGTTATCATGTAATATGGACCTATGTGTTAGGATTTACAAAGGGGAACATCTACCTAATGTTAGCATGCAAAGAATAGGGGAACTTTACCTATGTTATCATACAAAGGGTTCTACCTAATGGGTGCTACCTAAACGGAACAAGAGTCGACGGTTGGAGCACGGAGAGGAACTACGGATAAGGGTAGATGGCGATGCCGGAGGCAATCAACTTACAGGTAGATGGCGATGTCTGAGGCAATCGACTTACAAGAGGATGGATGAATGCGTGCTGGTTCTGTTAAGTTTGGAAAATGATTACTCGATGTTGGATCGAGCTTTTGATCTTATTTTGAAACGGTTATCGGATGTTTGTTTTAATTCTTGTATTAACAGGTGAATAAAGAAATAAAGAAATAAATATTATACACTTTATGGGAGAGGGGTACATTTGTTATGAATAGGGATTGTTCATGGCAAACAAACAATAAGAATATATGCCTCATACATCATACAAGTAGGCAACAATTATCAATCAGATCGGATAAATAAACAATATATAATCAAACCAAATAATCAAATAATGGAGCATTTAAACAACTCATGGGAGTATGAACATGTTAAATAATCAAGCAATAGGAAGCATGAATGAGAGAAACAAGTATAAAAGATAACAGATGAATCAAACAGATGAAAATATGCACACGAAGGGTCCACTGAATAATTTAATCAGGAAATGAGGTAAGGACCAAATAAAATCAAGGTAAAAGGCCTCTAATACATGGCATATGAGATGAACGAGGGAGGATCAAAAGATCTCTTCAATTGCCATAAGCAATCCCTAAGTCAAACATCGATCATAAAGAAGTCAACTGAAAATTCAAGTCAACTTAAAAAATAACAAATAAATAGAAAATTAATCAAGAAAATTATGAAAAATTAAAATAAATAAGGTGGGGTCAGGACATCATCATCCCCCAAATTTTTTTTTAAAATAATGAAAATTGGCACTTGAATTAATTAAAACAAAACATAGGTCAAACAAAAAGTCAATTAATAAGACTAGGTTAGAAATAAATCAAGAATAAATAGTAAATTAATCAAGAAAATTATGAAAAATTAAACTAAATAAGGTGGGTTCAGGACATCATCATCCCCCAAAAAGATTTTAAAAATAATGAAAATTGGCACGTGAATTAATTAAAACAAAACATAGGTCAAACCAAAAGTCAATTAATAAGACTAGGTTAGAAATAAATCAAGAATAAATAGTAAATTAATCAATAAAATTATGAAAAATTAAAATAAATAAGGTGGGGTCAGGACATCATCATCCCCCAAAAATATTTTAAAAATAATGAAAATTGGTACGTGAACTAATTAAAATAAAACAGAAGTCAAATTAAAAGTCAACCAACCAAACTAGGTCAAAAATACATCCAAAATAAATTGCAAATGTGAAATAAAATTCCAAGAAAAGGTCAGGTTGACCATGAGACAGTGGTGAACCTTAATCCCAAAAATCAAATGCTAACAATAATTTTAAGTCATAAAAATAAAATCAATATAAAAAGTGTGTTAAAATGAACCATTTAGAATAAATAATTAAAATAAAATATTAATATTAAAAAAATACAAAAATAAAAATTATATAAAATTAAATAAAATGTTAAGAAAAGTGAAAAATATTTTTGGGTAATTTTATGGACGAAGAAAATATTTTAAATAAGAAAAAGAAATATGAAAATGGAAGGATTAATGGTGATGAACATGGTAAGCAAGCGTAGATATATCAAAACATGGCCATGGAAGAGATGATTACTGTAGCACCTCAAATTTGCACCTATCATTGTACATACATTTTCATATTAGGTCATAGCATATCATGGTCCATTGCATAGCATTTGCATTGTCCCCAGTTGCCTCAAGAGCAAGCAAGCAAGGAATTAGGTCAAACTGGTCAGGAGATCAGTCAGTCAAGCAAGCAAGTGTGTTTTTCATTGAGCCAAGGCCCTAGGGTTTGTCCAACAAGTTCACATGACTTGGTGGTCTATTTGAAGTGTTCAAGGCAAGGGTTGAAGGCTCAGAGGTCATCAGTTCACACACAGACAGCCAAAAACCCTAAAAAAGTCAACTGTCAGTCAAGGCAGGGGATGGTGGTCATTCTTGTGGAATTTGGGCACCATGATCAATAATCAAGAGTTCATACAACTTGGGACATCATTTGAAGTCAAATTCTCAAGGAATTAGGGTTTGGAAGTCATCAGTCAATGCATGATCAGTCAGAAACCCTAAAAGTCAACTGTTGGCCAACTGTCCATTTAATCAGTGATTGGATGATTGGAATTGGTTTATGAGAGTTCATTCATGTCCAAATAGTCATCATACATCATGCCAAACACCATCATGGAAGAATTTGAAGCCAGATCAAAATTTCCCAAAATGGAAACTGGGCCTGTAACTGAAACCTGCCATAAATGGAAAGTCTTGATCCTCAAACTTACATTTTGATACGAGCCTCAAATGAATTTTTGCCCAACATGAAAGTTGAAGATCTTGTTCTCCCATTTCCAAAAAGTCCTAGAACTCTCAATTCCCATGTGTGGTTGGCAAGTTATGATCGAATCGATTTCAGAAAATCTTGAACTTCAAAGGGCCATATCTCCCAAACCGTTTGGCCAATTTTGGTGGGGTTTTTTCCTACAAGTCACATTTGATCCCCTCTTTCCAAAAATATAAATTTCATGAGCCAAAACCTCACCAATCAAAATGGCATTTTTTGACCTATTTCATTTAAATGCAAGTTTGACCAAGAGTTGACTTTTTGATATAAACATTTTTCTAACATTTGGCCAATTGGGAAAGCTCAGAAATGTCATTTAGAATGTGTTTGCAAAGTCAAAATATGCAGTACATAAGGCCATTGCTTAGTTGCTAAAAATTGGGCAAAAGTACAAATGCTACCATACTTCCAACAATAATTTGTACTGTCCATAGCAGATTTTTCATCCACCATTTTGCTGTCAAGGACAAGAGCATTAGCAGCAGCATGGCATACAACTCACTCATGTTGAATCTCTCCTGCTGGCATTCCTATTTTTCTGCCAAGAACAACCATACCTCTAGGAACCCTACTTGTACCATAGCAGGTTTTAGGGATGAGATTTGGCTGTCATTTTGAAGGCTATGGGCTGCATAACAAAAAGACTTCATTCTGTAGAAAAGGATCCGGGGGCCATTTTTAACCAAAAAGCTGTCAAAAACTTCAAAAAGAAATTAAATCCTGCTAATGGCCAACAGCAGAAGGAACAGCAAAACAAAAACCTCATGCATCAGATTTCTCTGCCATCTTTGAAAACAGTTTGGCCCTGCATTAACATAACTTCCATTCCACTATTTTCCTGTCACTTAGAAAACCATCAACAGCAACTTTGCTCACCAATTCAATGACCTCAAAAGACCAACATAACACTGCAGCAAAAATCTTTGATTCACCTTGCCCTCACCTTGCATTTTCTGTCAAAAACATAACAAACTAAAACCAATACAGGAGAACTTGACTGAGGCCTTGGTACAGACCTTTGGCATTTTCTTCTAAAAACCTGTCACAACTTGCCTTGCCTGGCACAAGGTTCCTCACCATTTTGCTGCTATGAAAAACAGCAACAGTAGCCAACACATAACAAGGCATTGGATTTAACCCACTCACCAAAAATCTCCTTCAAACTGGGCCTTGCCTTGTGTTTTAAAACCTAAGCCTTGCCTTACCTTGCCAGCCACCATCCAACTGCAGTAAAATAAATTGCCTACAGCAGCACTAAAACCCTGCATTTGACCCTTGGCCTTGGCATCTCATTCACTCTGTCCAAACACAAGCAGCATACCACAAACAACACTTCTACTCCTTTTCCAACCTCACCTTGCTATCTTCTTGGCATTCCAAACTTTTCTGGCCAAACATTAAAATGACCAAGCCATTCCACTGCAGCAGAAAATCTTGAGTCACCTTGGCCATTTTGCATTCTTCTGTCCAAACACAATAACCTGGCCTGGCTTGTGACAAGCATCAAATGCATTTCCTGTCATGAGTAACACATTGGACAGCACAAACCAACAGAGCTTCATTCATTGAAAATCACATTGGCCATTTTCCATTTTTCTGTCCAAACTCAAGAAGAACAAAAGCTGTCTTGCTTAACACAACATTTCCATCATTTTCCTGTCATGAAACCAGCTGCAGCCACAGTCAAACACTTTGCAACAGAAAATCACTCTCCAACCAAAACCTCACTTTAGCATTTATCAAAGATACCTATCAAACTCCAAAAGGCACCAAGAACCTAGACCTGCTTTGACCATCCATTCACCAAACCAAACACTGCTAGCAGCCACTTGGTCAAGAGGAAAAACACAAAAAAAACTCACTCCATGGCAGAAGTTGCTTGAGATCATTTCAATCTACACAAGCCAAAGCCAACTTCATCATTCATCATCTGGGACCCTAAGGTGCAACTGTTGCACTTCTGTAACATCAAACAACTCCAAGAACACAATTCCCCTTCAAAATAGGTATGGACTCGACCCTCCTCTTTTGTCAAATTGCTACATGCTTTCAAAAGGTCTTTCTATGCTGGTTATCATGATGTGTTTATTTTTTGAAATGGTTGGGTGTTCATGAAGCTATTTTGAAAACAAGTTTAGTGTGGAAATGCGTTTGTGCTCGATTCATGATACACACGAGGTTTCAATGAAAATGATTATTAGATTCATGTTTGTCATTGCTTGCTGGTCATTCTCATATATCCAATTTCAATTTCTGGAAAAAAATCGTGTTTGAAGGTGATGAGATTACACTGTTCATCAAACCCTAGCTTTGAATTTCCCAGATTTCTCCCCACTTTCGTGCTGCCTGGTTTAAACTCCCTCATCCAATCAAAACATTTCCTTTAAAGCCCAAAACGACTGTGTTTGGTTAAGTGAATCAGGGAATTACAAAAATGCCATTCTTTCAATATTATTTCCATTTATTTCTTCATTTTGATATCCCATCTTCCAAAATTCATAACTTGCTCATTTTTGATCCAAATTCAATGGGATTTTTTGTGTTATGTTCATCATGATCTCTACTTTTTTATCATTATTTTTCCAGAATTTTTGGATGAATGGTTTTTAAATGGCCTTAGGGTTTGTGACATGTGACCAAATTTTGTACACTTTGCCAAATCAATTGTGAAATGATGAGAATGCATCCAATGGCTCTCAAATTTTTTGTGCTTAAACTAGACACACTCATGGTGATTTTGGTATAAAGTTTGTGAATTTATCATTTGTGGTTTGATAGTTATGATTTTTTGAATTAGGGTGTGACAATTTGTGTCACACCATTGATGTCCAACTTCATGATTTTCATTACCATGCTTCTTGACCTCCAATTGATCTGGTTTTTTTTGCATGAACCTACTCTTATATGTCTAGTTTACATGTGAATTTTCTTGGAATTATTTGTGTCATTTTCCATTTGTTTGAGATTTTTCTTCCCTGCCTAGTCAAATGTTGCCCTTGTGTGACTCATGTTCCCATTTCATTTGTGAAATTCTCATACTTTATTAGATGGACATGAAAGTTTACATGAGATAACTAGACATCCTCATCTTTGCCATGGTTTTGATCCCATTCATTTATCATACACCATTCTTGACTTATGATTTTTCTAAGTTGATGCATGTTTGGTTGACTTCATTGAGCATGTTCAAATGTACTTTGACTTTCTGATTTTCATTGACTGCCTCCCACTTGTCCAAATGGGATGAAATTTGACATGCTTACCATGCTAAATGTTAGGTTTGATCATGATTTATTTGGTGATTTTTGGAAAATGTTTAGATTGCTTTTGATGCAAGTCTTGCTGTTGACTTCTATGAGCTTCTGTTTGCCATGTTTTGACCTAAATGGTTCATGAAATGATGATAGTGATTGATATGGATGTGAGCCCAATTGGTTTTGTTTCCTAATTGTTTGAATATGATTTTGGATACTTACCCCTTGCTGTTTTGACTTTCTCATTCACTTTTGACCCTAGGCTTGCCCTAGTGGTCCTGTTACTCACCTTTGAGTTTGTGATTTCAGGTTGACCATCAAATGGCCATTGAGACCAATTAATTTGATTGAGCTTGCTTGATTATCATTGACTAACTTGTGTGTTTTGTAGGTGCCTTGGCTCACATGCCTTAAACCTTGTGCCTTGCACGTCCATGTGCCTCTAATTGACTGTTGGTGTCTGTTTCTGTTTGTTTTGTTTGAAGTTGCATACTAACATCTGTTTGACTGTTTCAGGTGCTTTAGTTGCTTAGTTCCTTGTGAACTTTTTGCTTTGCTTTGCTTGTATAAGCAATTTGCATTGAGGTATGTCTCTTTGTCTCCATGTAGTCTGGAAGACCTGGCCTGTTACTTGGCCAGGCAACTGTCTGAAGTCCTCCTTAAGAGGCAATGTTTGTGACTGTTTACTTTTGTCCTTGCATAGAGTCAAAGACCTCCTAAGTGAAGAGGCAATTGGTGGAAGGTAGGGATATGCAATCTATCCCCCACTATTCAGTGTGTCATCTGCTTTGCTCACACCACTGTGTTGATACATTTCAGATAAGAACCCAAGATCTTGTGCAATTGCACAGTTGAGTCAGTATCAAATGTGTAGAAGGGTTCCCACTTTCTGAACCCACACATTCTTGTCTTGAGCTCTCCCTGGCCAGGGATAAGAGCCGTGAAGTCTTACCTTCACTCACCTTTCATCTGCTTCACCTTAGCCCCTCAATGGCAAGGTTAAGAGCACATTCACCCCGTTCCAGAGGTTTGTTTGTTGAGGTTGATATGACCCCTTGACTAAAACCTAACCCTTGTTTGAGCCACTTGTTTGTGTATAGCGTGTGCTATCTGTGCTTGTAGGATTGTTTGACTTGCTTCCTGTGCAAGTTAGGATAGTTTGACTTGCTTCCTGTGCAAGTTAGGATAGTTTGACTTGCTTCCTGTGCAAGATAGGATTGTTTGACTTGCTTCCTGTGCAAGTTAGGATTAGTTTAGACTTGCTTCCTGTGCAAGTTAGGTTTTGCTTGGCTTGCTTCCTGTGCAAGTTAAGTGTGTGTGGCTTGCTTCCTGTGCGAGCCATGCTTAGGATAGGTTGGCCCTCGTGCCATTTAGCTAGAAACCTTAACTTAGGGATGATCTTGCATGATAACATCTAGGCTCGAGTCGTAGTCTCCCTAGAGTTGTGTCTCCCTCTGTTATCTGGTTAGGCTAGATCCTTGTCCCTGCGTAGGGGAACTACATCGCCCTGATCTTCATACCAGATGAAGTATGTAGGCAGGAGATTGAGCTGATCTCTCCGGGCGCCTTTTCTTTCTTTTGTGTGTGTTGTCTGACCTTTGCTAGGCTCGAGTCCGTGACTCCTTAGCATTTGCTGTCTGTCTGTTTGTGTGTGTTTGACAGTTATAGGCTGAGTCCCCGACTCCCTATCTATCTGTTGTGTTGTTTTGGTTCGGATGCTGACATAAGTCCAGCGATTGGCAGTCAGGCTCCACGTTTGCCTCCTTGCGTGTGTTTAGGTTCGGATGCTGACATAAGTCCAGTGATTGGCAGTCGGGCTCCATGTTTGCCTTTGCTTTGTTTTGTTTGTATGCGTGTCAGCCGAGCTACGAATGCTCTGATTCTTCTCTCGTCCGAGAAGATACGTATGCATAGGATGCGACATCCTAGCGAGCATGTGTCGTCTTCCCAGTCCGAACTACTTCGACTCTGATGTCTATGCCTGATAGACTAAGTAGGCCCAGGATGCGATATCCTGCCGAGTCAGTTTCAGTCAGTTTCTTTAGTCTCTTTCAGCCAGTGTGTGTGTGTGTTTATGAGCAGTGTTTAGCAACCAATTTATCCTTCCTTTTGTGCGTGGATCCCGTAGAGTACTACGGATGCGTAGGGGTGCTAATACCTTCCCTTCGCATAACCGACTCCCGAACCCATTCTCTTTGGTCGCGAGACCATGTTCTTTCCCAGGTTTACTCTGAGCGTTTCCTTTCCCTCTTTTGGGATAAATAACGCACGGTGGCGGCTCTGTTGTTCTTTCTTTTCCCGCCGGTTTTTCGCGCGATGCGACAGCTGGCAACTCTGCTGGGGACCATAGAGAAGTTGACCTATGCTGGTCCATCTTCCCTAAGCGAGTCTCTCCTAGCGCTCTCTAGGTTAGGGTTTTGGTTGCTTTGTGCTGTTTTATTTATTGCATTCATTTGTATATATTTGCATTTACTGTTTGCATTTATTGTTTGCATTAATGTTTGCATTCATATTCATCTGTTGGCTGTGCTGTGTCTCTCTGTTGGGGTGGGAGTTACTCGAGGTAAAAGGCCCAATACCCAGGCTATGAGTGAAATCTAGGAAACCTAGGAATAGAGTGATTCATGGGAAGCGGGTGGTATGGCGCCACTTAGCGGAACATTGATATCACGAGCAGTTCAGCCCCTGGTGGGATATTATCGGTGCATACATCGGGTGTGCACAGGATGATATTCTGCGAAAGGTTATTTATGCTGCGTTTCTCTCGACCTTACCCTGGCCTAGATGACACCCGTGAGCGGGGCGGGTTTTGATCATTTTAACAGGTACAGTCGGTGACTCCTGGTACTGATGGTGACTACGAGTTATATTTCTGGACGCCGGAGGTTTGACCCTGGTATTGATCAGAGGGTTCCGTTTATTTCGGATCCCTGGGCTGAATTTGAGGGTACTCGCTCAGATGGTGACTCAGTTCTCCAGACATGGGTTCAGATGCCAGCTCCTCAGATGACTTTGGGGTTTCAGATGGTTCCTCAGATGCCAGTTCCTGCCAGTCTTGGCTCCATCATTTGCATCATAGCATATTTATTTTCAAAAAAATAGTAATGCATGAAAAAAGTTAACTCGCATACGCATATCCTTTTCAGGATCATTCATGATAAGATAGCATCCGCATCCGCATCATGCATATCATACACATCCTTGCATTGCAGACATGTTTGGAAAGACTCCTCGCTTTGGTTCCCGACTGAGACAGGATTGTTGATCACCGTCCGCACCGCGACCAGACTCAACCATCAGAGAAGTATGGATCAGGTTCAGACTGAGTTGGCTGAGATGAGGGCAAACATGGCCCAGTTCATGACATTGATGCAAGGAGTTGTTCAGGGGCAAGAGGAGCTGCGTGCCTTAGCCCAGAGATTGGAAGCCGTGACTCCACTAGTCCACCGTGCTCTACCAGTGGATGTACCCGTTCATGAGAATGCTGCTGTCACTATTCTCGTCAATGATTATGCCGTGGGTGATGAATTGAGGGGGATCAGAATCAGTGAACAGCCTCTTGCTGCAGAGACTGTTAATGTCAGAGCAACCCGCGCTCCGGTTCGCCATCCTGGCTCTTCAAGTTCTTCCGGTTCTAAGAAGGCATACTCTGGGGCACCCAAAAGGGGAAAGATTGAAACAAATGCTGTACACCGACGGAGGAGTGTGAACAGAGGACAGTATCGTCAGGCTGTTGGTGTGACTATTCCAGCAACTCAACCTCAACAACAGCAACAGGGAAGGCCAACTCAGCGGTATCAGCGTCAGCAACAGCGTCCTCAACAGCAGGTTCACCAGCCTCCCATTGATAATCAAGCTGGTACAAGTAATGAGAGGAAGAAGATCATTTTGATCCAATCCCCATGTCCTACGCCGAGCTCTGTCCCTCGTTGATAGAGCGGAACTTGATTACTCCCAGAGACCCGCCACCCATACCCGTCAACCCTCGGTGGTGGTATAGGCCTGAACGACATTGTGTGTATCATTCGGGTGCTCTTGGTCATGATGTGGATAGTTGTTTCCAGCTGAAGATGAAGGTTCAAGACCTCGTGAAGTCAGGTATTCCGAACTGTGGAGACTTGGGTCCCCGTGATAATCAAGCTTGAAGATAACAAGTCCTGGGCTGGCGCCGACTTTGTCTTCAGAAGGATTGTTCAGAAAACAAAAGCTGCTGATGCAAAGGATACTGACAGTTGTCATCCTCGGTGGGATCTATCACAATTGGGTCACTGTGGGCTTTCCTACAGTTGTTCATAAGTCAGAGTAATAATCACTTTGTTTAAAAAACCCTTCTCCCATGCCAAAAGGAGAAGTGATGGCATTGTTGGCGATATTTTGTGCAATGATATTTTCATTCAAATAAATTCATGTTAAACATTTGTTTTTCCATTTGTTTTCCCTTTTCGCTTTTTGCATGAAATTGGTGATCACAAAAAACCTTAAAAAACAAGAATAAAAGCAATCTTTTCATCTGCATAACGATTGTCTCGTTTGTTTTTCAAAGAGCTTTTCATATCAAAATCTTTATGCAGGTTGTTTCTCAAACCCATTGAACATAGTGATCGGACGTCATCTCCCAATTTTGAATTCCCTGTATTCGAAGCAGACAAAGATGATGTTGAAGGGATTCCTGACGAGATTTCCCGACCTCTTGAGCAAGAAAGGAAGATCACTCAGCTGCATCTCGAGAATCAGCAGAACAGCCAACTGGGGCATTATAAAAAAAAAAGAGGAAAAAAGAAAAAAAGAAAAGAGAAAGAGGAGGGTGCAAAACCAAATCAAAAGAAAGAAAAAGAAAGAAACAAAGAAAATAGCACCCTCAAAGTCCCAAGTTGACTGATGCTGAATTCGATCGGAAGGAAGAGATCAACTACCATGTGTCATGGTCAGTCATATCAGCAGAGAGTGAAAAAGCATTCGACAAGAAGATCAAGCCTCGTGTGTTCCGAGGAACCTTGTGCTCAAGAAAGTCTTGTCTTTTGTACCCGATTCCAGGGGCAAGTGAACCCCCAAGCTATGAATGTCCATATGTTGTCAAAAGAGCCTCTTCAGGCAGTGTTCTGACACTTACCACAATGGATGAAGAAGTTCACTCGTCCTGTGAATCCTGGTGCAGTCAAGAAATACTTCGCCTAAACAGAAAGAAAAAAAATCAAACAGCTCGCTAAGTTGAACACCCCAAAGGGCGACTTAGGCAAAAAGGAGCGTCTCGGTGGATTGAAAACCCGAAAGGGCGGTCCAGGCAAAAGTTAGAGACATTGAAAAAAAAAAAGAATTTGCATCCCGCTAGATTGAACACCTCACACTGGGGCAATCTAGGCAAAAATTAGGGATTTGGCAAGTAACTGCACCTTGACAAGACTGTGCTCTATATATGTCATCCGTCAGGAATTCTCGATTCGTCGTCGACTGAAGCTCTGAATACATCGAAAATTCAGAATGGTAGAGGAAAGGTCATTATGTTCAATGTAGCCCTCTCCAATATACATCACCGATTTCAAACTTGTACAGATCTATGGAGTCTTGCCCTTTGCAGACTACCATCCCATCACATCAATTTGAGCTTTTATCCAATTATTTGCATTCTTATTTGTTTCAACTCAACAAATGTTTTGCATGTTTTTAATTGATAAAGTATCATTGTTTTCAAAGTAAACAAATTTTTCAAAAAAAAATTGTTCTTAAACAAAGTGAACGTTCACAAGGATGGAAGGATACTTAGGAGATCCGCAGTGCTCTCCCGGGGGTGGTATGATTACCAACAGGTAAGACAATTGTTCGTATCTCGAGCATGACTGTATCTTTGTCCTACAGAACCTCGTATGGTCTCTCCTCAAGTTGCCCGACGCAGTGTTGTTTGAAGATGTTCATCTTCATGTCCCCAGTAGTGCAACATTTCTCCCTCCAAGTCCCTATTAGCCCTATCGTGGGGCATCCCCAGTAGGGTGATGTTTGAGCCTTATCATGGGGCATACCTGGGGCACGTTCTTTTATCTAACGATCCCTGCAGAGCCAAATCAGGGGCAAGGGATGGTTGAACGGTGAAAAGACAGTGAAGGATTACGACGACGGTCCTGGAAAGTTAATCAAGAAGACTCTTCAAAGTCTGATGATTGGAAAGTTTGTCTGAATCCCAAGAGTTCAACCTCCGTGAAGTACGGACGAGTTGGGAATACAAGATGATGGAGCAGAAAAGTCCAAATGAGTCTGTGAGTTCTTAAAAGCGGGAAGTCAACACTATGGGTGGATGATGGATACCAGTGTTCGACGAGTCGACCGACATCCCTGTCGAACAAGCTGTACCTCCCCAGAGGATTAAGAGTGTGATCTCCCTGGCAGATTCGAGATCGTTGTCTCCTCAGCAAGCCTGAAGGTTGTCACGCCCCCAGCCCAAGTCAGTATTGAAGCTATTAGAGTTATTTCCCCTGCAGAGATGCCTGTAGACAGTACCTTCTTTCCCCAGCAGATCTAAGGATTGCTTCTCCCCAGCAGGCCTATGCTTGCAGATTTCCCCAGTTGAGAATCCCCGCTGAGCGCCTGGCAGCTATTTTCTCCGGGAGTCCCCCAGTGGAGTTTGTCTGTAGACCGTTGGTGTGTCCCCCAACAATTGGGTTTGTGATGCTGTTATCTCCAGTATGGCCGTGAGTGCTTATCCTAAGCAGGTTTGTGGGAATTCATCTCCAGTATGATATAACGTGTTATCATCCTCAACAGAGTTGTTACTCTCACCACTATGGTTGTTCTCTCCACCAGGATCGTTCTCCTCAGCAGAATGGTGTTGGTTTTTCCTCAGCAAGTTCCCCGAGTGGAGCGGGTCTCATGAAATACATCTCCAGCAGTGATTCTCCTACATATGGATTGGTTGGGTCGTCCCTAATGGAGTAGCATTTATTTCTCCAGCAGAGTTCATCCTACCAGTGGATTGGACGAGTTTCTGTAATAGACTGATATCTGTATCCCCAGCGGAGTTGTGACTGTTTTCCAAGTCTGAAGCTGTCTTCCCAGCAGAGGTTGTGTTGATGTTTCTTTCCCAGCAAGGTCTGTCTTTCCCCAGCAGGATGGAAGTTGACATGGTTATAGGATCCCCAGCACAGTTCCTGGAGTTCCCCGGTGTTGTCTCTGAAGGAGACGTGTGTTTATGCGTTCATCATTTAGATAAGCATAGCATATTGCATCATTAGTGCATAGCATTTCCATAATCATGGGACATTGTGTAAAACAAGAAAAAACTCATGCATCAACATTGCAAGCATATCCATTAGCCCTAGGCCGTGGCGACCAGCCGAGGTTGGGTTGTTGGAAAGGGTTTAGCATCGCGCCATTGGATCGGCTTCAGGATTGGTTTCATCAGCATGGTTGAGAGGTTGGTGTTTTCCCAACAAGTGATTCCTCAGTCGAATGGGTCTCCCCAGCAGTGTTACTCCCCAATTGTTGGTGTTGTGCCAGCTTGAGTCTTTTCCTTAAGCAGATATGGGTGTGTCTGATCTCTCCATGTAGAGTCTACCCCTTAAGCAGAAAGTGTCAATCTTTTCCTGCCATTTCCCCACTGAGATACGTCCTCGTGGATGACGGTTGCTTCCGTTCCCTCCCAACACACATTGGGATGGGTTTTCCCTATTGAGTTCTTTCCTCATTAGGATGAGTCTTGTTTCAGTCTGCCTTTTTGGATCGATCCTAAATTGGCTTCCTGTTGGCTGTCTCCTGTACTTCCCTGGGGCATAAATGAATAGTCGCTCACTAACCGACACTCATTCATCTTATCCTCGGCGGAATTTGTTTGGCCTCTACCTACAACCCGGTAGTTGTAAGTCCTATCTTTGTGGTTTTCTACCTACTAGCTGGTAGTTGTAAAATCCCACTTTCATCCCCTTGTTGGAGTTAACCCTTTGTGCTCATCCTATCGATGACTGGTTACTTTTCCGTGGTTTTCTACCTACTAACCGGTAGATGTAATCCCCTCTTTGCAGTTATCAGTATCCGGTTTGTGATATTGATATTCTTTCCCCTCTGGATATTTGCCTCGATCAAGCAGTATTGTCCCCATTGGGTCTTCCCCTTCCTTTTGGATACTTGCTCCGAGTTAGCAGCTTTATCCCCTGTTGATTGGTCATCTTTGCATACCTAGCCTGGTACCCCGATGCCTTTCTGTTCGGTCGTTTATCCATCTCACAACCTACAACCCGGTTATGGATAATCTTCCATACGAGTGTATTATCTACGTTTTGACGGCTTTAGATAATATGTCTCATGTTTTTCCGGTAATCAGACCGAAGGAGTTTCCGACGATCAGGTCGATGTACTCATGGCACAAGGCCAATTTTCCGGTAATCAGACCGAAGGAGTTTCCGACGATCAGGTTGATGTACTCATGGCACAAGGCCAATTTTCCGGTATTCAGACCGAGGGAGTTTCCGACGATCAGGTCGATGTACTCATGGCACAAGGCCAATTTTCCGGTATTCAGACCGAAGGAGTTTCCGACGATCAGGTCGATGTACTCATGGCACAAGGCCAATTTTCCGGTATTCAGACCGAGGGAGTTTCCGACGATCAGGTCGATGTACTCATGGCACAAGGCCAATTTTCCGGTATTCAGACCGAAGGAGTTTCCGACGATCAGGTCGATGTACTCATGGCACAAGGCCAATTTTCCGGTATTCAGACCGAAGGAGTTTCCGACGATCAGGTCGATGTACTCATGGCACAAGGCCAATTTTCCGGTATTCAGACCGAAGGAGTTTCCGACGATCAGGTCGATGTACTCATGGCACAAGGCCAATTTTCCGGTATTCAGACCGAAGGAGTTTCCGACGATCAGGTCGATGTACTCATGGCACAAGGCCAATTTTCCGGTATTCAGACCGAAGAAGTATTTCTCCTCTCCGTTGGTGTCGATAAACGTCGAGTTTTTCCCGATCATCCGTTGATGATTTGGTTGTGTCCTCCTTCCCAAGTGAAGTATTCTCCTCTCCGTTGGTGTCGATAAACGTCGAGTTTTTCCCGATCATCCGTTGATGATTTGGTTGTGTTCACCCTTCCCCAGTAGAGTTTTCTCCTCTCCGTTGGTGTCGATAAACGTCGAGTTTTTCCCGATCATCCGTTGATGATTTGGTTGTGTCCTCCTTCCCAAGTGAAGTATTCTCCTCTCCGTTGGTGTCGATAAACGTCGAGTTTTTCCCGATCATCCGTTGATGATTTGGTTGTGTTCACTCTCCCCAGTAGAGTTTCCTCCTCTCCGTTGGTGTCGATAAACGTCGAGTTTTTCCTAGTCATCCGATGATGTCTAGTTGTACCCCTTTCCATGCAGAGTTACCTCCCCGTTGGTTTCGATAAACGTCGAGTTTTTCCCGATCATCCGTTGATGATTTGGTTGTGTCCTCCTTCCCAAGTGAAGTATCCTCCTCTCCGTTGGTGTCGATAAACGTCGAGTTTTTCCTAGTCATCCGATGATGCCTAGTTGTACCCCTCTCCATGCAGAGTTCTCCTCTCCGTTGGTGTCGATAAACGTCGAGTTTTTCCCGATCATCCGTTGATGATTTGGTTGTGTTCACTCTCCCCAGTAGAGTTTCCTCCTCTCCGTTGGTGTCGATAAACGTCGAGTTTTTCCTAGTCATCCGATGATGCCTAGTTGTACCCCTCTCCATGCAGAGTTACCTCTCCGTTGGTTTCGATAAACGTCGAGTTTTTCCCGATCATCCGTTGATGATTTGTTTGTGTCCTTCTTCCCTAGTGAAGTATTTCTCCTCTCCGTTGGTGTCGATAAACGTCGAGTTTTTCCTAGTCATCCGATGATGTCTAGTTGTACCTGTCCCCATGTGGATTTACCTCTCCGTTGGTCTTGGTAAACGTCGAGTTTTTCCTATTCGTCCTATGACGTCTAGTTGTACCTGTCCCCATGTGGATTTACCTCTCTGTTGGTCTTGGTAAACGATGAGTTTTTCCCATTTCGTCCGTTGACGTATGGTTGTATCCCTCCCAGTCATTCATTAATGTCTGGTTACCTCTCCGTTGGTCTTGATAAACGTCGAGTTTTTCCTAGTTGTCCGTTGGCATCTAGTTGTGATTTTTTTTCCCATTCATCGTCGTTGCGATGTCTGGATGTGATCGTACCCCTTGAAAACAAAAACCAGAAAAATATACCCAGTAATAAATATCAAGTCCCGGTGGACGTTTCCATTGGTGGATCCCTGTATTGTGCAAATTCTACGGTTCTTGGTATTCAATCCCTGTTTACCCTGAAAGTCTGACAGCCGTTGCTCTCATCCATTCGGGTTCCCAGCTGATTGAATAGGGGCAGCTGTAGCACCTCAAATTTGCACCTATCATTGTACATACATTTTCATATTAGGTCATAGCATATCATGGTCCATTGCATAGCATTTGCATTGTCCCCAGTTGCCTCAAGAGCAAGCAAGCAAGGAATTAGGTCAAACTGGTCAGGAGATCAGTCAGTCAAGCAAGCAAGTGTGTTTTTCATTGAGCCAAGGCCCTAGGGTTTGTCCAACAAGTTCACATGACTTGGTGGTCTATTTGAAGTGTTCAAGGCAAGGGTTGAAGGCTCAGAGGTCATCAGTTCACACACAGACAGCCAAAAACCCTAAAAAAGTCAACTGTCAGTCAAGGCAGGGGATGGTGGTCATTCTTGTGGAATTTGGGCACCATGATCAATAATCAAGAGTTCATACAACTTGGGACATCATTTGAAGTCAAATTCTCAAGGAATTAGGGTTTGGAAGTCATCAGTCAATGCATGATCAGTCAGAAACCCTAAAAGTCAACTGTTGGCCAACTGTCCATTTAATCAGTGATTGGATGATTGGAATTGGTTTATGAGAGTTCATTCATGTCCAAATAGTCATCATACATCATGCCAAACACCATCATGGAAGAATTTGAAGCCAGATCAAAATTTCCCAAAATGGAAACTGGGCCTGTAACTGAAACCTGCCATAAATGGAAAGTCTTGATCCTCAAACTTACATTTTGATACAAGCCTCAAATGAATTTTTGCCCAACATGAAAGTTGAAGATCTTGTTCTCCCATTTCCAAAAAGTCCTAGAACTCTCAATTCCCATGTGTGGTTGGCAAGTTATGATCGAATCGATTTCAGAAAATCTTGAACTTCAAAGGGCCATATCTCCCAAACCGTTTGGCCAATTTTGGTGGGGTTTTTTCCTACAAGTCACATTTGATCCCCTCTTTCCAAAAATATAAATTTCATGAGCCAAAACCTCACCAATCAAAATGGCATTTTTTGACCTATTTCATTTAAATGCAAGTTTGACCAAGAGTTGACTTTTTGATATAAACATTTTTCTAACATTTGGCCAATTGGGAAAGCTCAGAAATGTCATTTAGAATGTGTTTGCAAAGTCAAAATATGCAGTACATAAGGCCATTGCTTAGTTGCTAAAAATTGGGCAAAAGTACAAATGCTACCATACTTCCAACAATAATTTGTACTGTCCATAGCAGATTTTTCATCCACCATTTTGCTGTCAAGGACAAGAGCATTAGCAGCAGCATGGCATACAACTCACTCATGTTGAATCTCTCCTGCTGGCATTCCTATTTTTCTGCCAAGAACAACCATACCTCTAGGAACCCTACTTGTACCATAGCAGGTTTTAGGGATGAGATTTGGCTGTCATTTTGAAGGCTATGGCTGCATAACAAAAAGACTTCATTCTGTAGAAAAGGATCCGGGGGCCATTTTTAACCAAAAAGCTGTCAAAAACTTCAAAAAGAAATTAAATCCTGCTAATGGCCAACAGCAGAAGGAACAGCAAAACAAAAACCTCATGCATCAGATTTCTCTGCCATCTTTGAAAACAGTTTGGCCCTGCATTAACATAACTTCCATTCCACTATTTTCCTGTCACTTAGAAAACCATCAACAGCAACTTTGCTCACCAATTCAATGACCTCAAAAGACCAACATAACACTGCAGCAAAAATCTTTGATTCACCTTGCCCTCACCTTGCATTTTCTGTCAAAAACATAACAAACTAAAACCAATACAGGAGAACTTGACTGAGGCCTTGGTACAGACCTTTGGCATTTTCTTCTAAAAACCTGTCACAACTTGCCTTGCCTGGCACAAGGTTCCTCACCATTTTGCTGCTATGAAAAACAGCAACAGTAGCCAACACATAACAAGGCATTGGATTTAACCCACTCACCAAAAATCTCCTTCAAACTGGGCCTTGCCTTGTGTTTTAAAACCTAAGCCTTGCCTTACCTTGCCAGCCACCATCCAACTGCAGTAAAATAAATTGCCTACAGCAGCACTAAAACCCTGCATTTGACCCTTGGCCTTGGCATCTCATTCACTCTGTCCAAACACAAGCAGCATACCACAAACAACACTTCTACTCCTTTTCCAACCTCACCTTGCTATCTTCTTGGCATTCCAAACTTTTCTGGCCAAACATTAAAATGACCAAGCCATTCCACTGCAGCAGAAAATCTTGAGTCACCTTGGCCATTTTGCATTCTTCTGTCCAAACACAATAACCTGGCCTGGCTTGTGACAAGCATCAAATGCATTTCCTGTCATGAGTAACACATTGGACAGCACAAACCAACAGAGCTTCATTCATTGAAAATCACATTGGCCATTTTCCATTTTTCTGTCCAAACTCAAGAAGAACAAAAGCTGTCTTGCTTAACACAACATTTCCATCATTTTCCTGTCATGAAACCAGCTGCAGCCACAGTCAAACACTTTGCAACAGAAAATCACTCTCCAACCAAAACCTCACTTTAGCATTTATCAAAGATACCTATCAAACTCCAAAAGGCACCAAGAACCTAGACCTGCTTTGACCATCCATTCACCAAACCAAACACTGCTAGCAGCCACTTGGTCAAGAGGAAAAACACAAAAAAAACTCACTCCATGGCAGAAGTTGCTTGAGATCATTTCAATCTACACAAGCCAAAGCCAACTTCATCATTCATCATCTGGGACCCTAAGGTGCAACTGTTGCACTTCTGTAACATCAAACAACTCCAAGAACACAATTCCCCTTCAAAATAGGTATGGACTCGACCCTCCTCTTTTGTCAAATTGCTACATGCTTTCAAAAGGTCTTTCTATGCTGGTTATCATGATGTGTTTATTTTTTGAAATGGTTGGGTGTTCATGAAGCTATTTTGAAAACAAGTTTAGTGTGGAAATGCGTTTGTGCTCGATTCATGATACACACGAGGTTTCAATGAAAATGATTATTAGATTCATGTTTGTCATTGCTTGCTGGTCATTCTCATATATCCAATTTCAATTTCTGGAAAAAAATCGTGTTTGAAGGTGATGAGATTACACTGTTCATCAAACCCTAGCTTTGAATTTCCCAGATTTCTCCCCACTTTCGTGCTGCCTGGTTTAAACTCCCTCATCCAATCAAAACATTTCCTTTAAAGCCCAAAACGACTGTGTTTGGTTAAGTGAATCAGGGAATTACAAAAATGCCATTCTTTCAATATTATTTCCATTTATTTCTTCATTTTGATATCCCATCTTCCAAAATTCATAACTTGCTCATTTTTGATCCAAATTCAATGGGATTTTTTGTGTTATGTTCATCATGATCTCTACTTTTTTATCATTATTTTTCCAGAATTTTTGGATGAATGGTTTTTAAATGGCCTTAGGGTTTGTGACATGTGACCAAATTTTGTACACTTTGCCAAATCAATTGTGAAATGATGAGAATGCATCCAATGGCTCTCAAATTTTTTGTGCTTAAACTAGACACACTCATGGTGATTTTGGTATAAAGTTTGTGAATTTATCATTTGTGGTTTGATAGTTATGATTTTTTGAATTAGGGTGTGACAATTTGTGTCACACCATTGATGTCCAACTTCATGATTTTCATTACCATGCTTCTTGACCTCCAATTGATCTGGTTTTTTTTGCATGAACCTACTCTTATATGTCTAGTTTACATGTGAATTTTCTTGGAATTATTTGTGTCATTTTCCATTTGTTTGAGATTTTTCTTCCCTGCCTAGTCAAATGTTGCCCTTGTGTGACTCATGTTCCCATTTCATTTGTGAAATTCTCATACTTTATTAGATGGACATGAAAGTTTACATGAGATAACTAGACATCCTCATCTTTGCCATGGTTTTGATCCCATTCATTTATCATACACCATTCTTGACTTATGATTTTTCTAAGTTGATGCATGTTTGGTTGACTTCATTGAGCATGTTCAAATGTACTTTGACTTTCTGATTTTCATTGACTGCCTCCCACTTGTCCAAATGGGATGAAATTTGACATGCTTACCATGCTAAATGTTAGGTTTGATCATGATTTATTTGGTGATTTTTGGAAAATGTTTAGATTGCTTTTGATGCAAGTCTTGCTGTTGACTTCTATGAGCTTCTGTTTGCCATGTTTTGACCTAAATGGTTCATGAAATGATGATAGTGATTGATATGGATGTGAGCCCAATTGGTTTTGTTTCCTAATTGTTTGAATATGATTTTGGATACTTACCCCTTGCTGTTTTGACTTTCTCATTCACTTTTGACCCTAGGCTTGCCCTAGTGGTCCTGTTACTCACCTTTGAGTTTGTGATTTCAGGTTGACCATCAAATGGCCATTGAGACCAATTAATTTGATTGAGCTTGCTTGATTATCATTGACTAACTTGTGTGTTTTGTAGGTGCCTTGGCTCACATGCCTTAAACCTTGTGCCTTGCACGTCCATGTGCCTCTAATTGACTGTTGGTGTCTGTTTCTGTTTGTTTTGTTTGAAGTTGCATACTAACATCTGTTTGACTGTTTCAGGTGCTTTAGTTGCTTAGTTCCTTGTGAACTTTTTGCTTTGCTTTGCTTGTATAAGCAATTTGCATTGAGGTATGTCTCTTTGTCTCCATGTAGTCTGGAAGACCTGGCCTGTTACTTGGCCAGGCAACTGTCTGAAGTCCTCCTTAAGAGGCAATGTTTGTGACTGTTTACTTTTGTCCTTGCATAGAGTCAAAGACCTCCTAAGTGAAGAGGCAATTGGTGGAAGGTAGGGATATGCAATCTATCCCCCACTATTCAGTGTGTCATCTGCTTTGCTCACACCACTGTGTTGATACATTTCAGATAAGAACCCAAGATCTTGTGCAATTGCACAGTTGAGTCAGTATCAAATGTGTAGAAGGGTTCCCACTTTCTGAACCCACACATTCTTGTCTTGAGCTCTCCCTGGCCAGGGATAAGAGCCGTGAAGTCTTACCTTCACTCACCTTTCATCTGCTTCACCTTAGCCCCTCAATGGCAAGGTTAAGAGCACATTCACCCCGTTCCAGAGGTTTGTTTGTTGAGGTTGATATGACCCCTTGACTAAAACCTAACCCTTGTTTGAGCCACTTGTTTGTGTATAGCGTGTGCTATCTGTGCTTGTAGGATTGTTTGACTTGCTTCCTGTGCAAGTTAGGATAGTTTGACTTGCTTCCTGTGCAAGTTAGGATAGTTTGACTTGCTTCCTGTGCAAGATAGGATTGTTTGACTTGCTTCCTGTGCAAGTTAGGATTAGTTTAGACTTGCTTCCTGTGCAAGTTAGGTTTTGCTTGGCTTGCTTCCTGTGCAAGTTAAGTGTGTGTGGCTTGCTTCCTGTGCGAGCCATGCTTAGGATAGGTTGGCCCTCGTGCCATTTAGCTAGAAACCTTAACTTAGGGATGATCTTGCATGATAACATCTAGGCTCGAGTCGTAGTCTCCCTAGAGTTGTGTCTCCCTCTGTTATCTGGTTAGGCTAGATCCTTGTCCCTGCGTAGGGGAACTACATCGCCCTGATCTTCATACCAGATGAAGTATGTAGGCAGGAGATTGAGCTGATCTCTCCGGGCGCCTTTTCTTTCTTTTGTGTGTGTTGTCTGACCTTTGCTAGGCTCGAGTCCGTGACTCCTTAGCATTTGCTGTCTGTCTGTTTGTGTGTGTTTGACAGTTATAGGCTGAGTCCCCGACTCCCTATCTATCTGTTGTGTTGTTTTGGTTCGGATGCTGACATAAGTCCAGCGATTGGCAGTCAGGCTCCACGTTTGCCTCCTTGCGTGTGTTTAGGTTCGGATGCTGACATAAGTCCAGTGATTGGCAGTCGGGCTCCATGTTTGCCTTTGCTTTGTTTTGTTTGTATGCGTGTCAGCCGAGCTACGAATGCTCTGATTCTTCTCTCGTCCGAGAAGATACGTTTGCATAGGATGCGACATCCTAGCGAGCATGTGTCGTCTTTCCAGTCCGAACTACTTCGACTCTGATGTCTATGCCTGATAGACTAAGTAGGCCCAGGATGCGATATCCTGCCGAGTCAGTTTCAGTCAGTTTCTTTAGTCTCTTTCAGCCAGTGTGTGTGTGTGTTTATGAGCAGTGTTTAGCAACCAATTTATCCTTCCTTTTGTGCGTGGATCCCGTAGAGTACTACGGATGCGTAGGGGTGCTAATACCTTCCCTTTGCATAACCGACTCCCGAACCCATTCTCTTTGGTCGCGAGACCATGTTCTTTCCCAGGTTTACTCTGAGCGTTTCCTTTCCCTCTTTTGGGATAAATAACGCACGGTGGCGGCTCTGTTGTTCTTTCTTTTCCCGCCGGTTTTTCGCGCGATGCGACAATTACCTAATGGAAAATAGAAGTGGAATGGAATCTGATATGTGATGAAGTTTTTCCTCCTTGCTACGAAATTCCAATGCTCTTTTAGGGTTAGGGTTTCAGCTTCTTAAATAGGGTGGATTAGGTGTTCTCATGGGCTTTTTAATAAGTGATTTATCCATAAGAATAAAAGTGTAAAGTGAGGTGTATAATGTTGTTATTTTGGGCCAAACTTAAGTGAATGGATGTCCAATGTATGGCCAAAAGAGGTAAAAAAACATGACTGGTTTATGCAGCATGCTTAGAAAATCTGATTGGATCAGCCAGGCCCAAAATCTGCCTAGAAAATCAAGTCATGGTGCCCACTTTAAATGAATGTATCTCTCAAACCATGGATCCAAATGAGATGATTCCAAAATGATGTGAAATAGGACATGGAAAGGTACAATTGTTATGAAGAAAGTATTTTCAAATAATGCCTTGAAGTGCAAGAAAACTGGCCAAGAAGTCTTGACAAATTTTGAAGATTTTGGACTTAGAAATTTTTCCAAGTGTCCTAAAAAAATGTCTCACTTTGACTAAGCATAACTTTCTCAATTCTAATACAAATGGAGAAAACTTTATATCTCTAGAAAGCTTGGAACAATAGGAACAACTTTCATGTTGGAGAAATTTTCAAATGGAGCTTTGATCTTGATGCAAAATGGGCTTAAAGTGAGTGCAACGATCATGAAAACTTGCCCTAAATGGAAAGTCAACCATTTCCAAATTAAGTAACTTTTCCAATTCCTGATTAAATGATGAATCCATGATCCAACCTTGATCAAATTTCACATGTAGGATCCCCTAGGCATGGATTTTGAGATTTCACTCTCAAAATGTCAGGAGTTGACTTTTCTGGCCCCACAGTTGACTTTTCCCAAACTGTCTGATTCCCGATTCCATTGATCAATTAAAGCACTTCTAGCTCAAATAAAGAGCTGATTTTTTGTATGTAGACCCTTGTGGACATATGGAGGGCCATGGAAAAGAGTTTCACCCAAAGAATCATAAATAAACTAATTTTATACCAAACCCTAGTTTTAGGGCAAAATGATCAGGAACTGATTGCACTGATTGCCAATGGATCTTTCTGAGATAATTGTGAATCTTCCTAGGCCAAGATGCCTCTCTAATCATGACATGGACGAGATCCTCTACTTCCAACCAAACATTGCCTGTTGTAGGTAGCCATGAAACCCTAATTTCTGATTAAATCTAGATGAACACTTTGATAGCTTTGAATCCTTCACTGATGATTTGAGGACCATAATAAGATACTTGGACCCCCCTGAGACCCTTGAGACTTGTATACTTAGAAAATGAAGTCCAATTCTTAATCCTGCTTTGTGCGGGCTCCTACTATTAAGGAGTGATCAAACAAAACCTGATTTCCATGTCGCTAATGCAGTATGTAATGAGTATGACCTAATATGATGCTAATGAAGTGTAAAACATAATCCCATGCTTCCAGGAAAAATGAAGGGTAAATTTTGGGGTATTACAAGCACCCAATGCACCGAAGAAGTATTCTAGAGGCTTCCAAAAGAAAAAAGAAGGTGAGACAAAGGCCATCTCAAGAGGATATAAGGGTAAGCAACAAATTCCTTACAACCAAGTCGCTGCCTTAGTACCTATACCGTACCAACAACCTCCACAACAACGATAAAAATAGAATGCCCCTCCACAACGGAAGTTCAAACCAAGAGCACCACGAAGGCAACTTGACCTTTTTCCCGTGCCTTATAGCTAGATATTTTCGTACTTGCAGAAAGAAGAATTGTTAACTTTAAGGGAGTTAAGCACGACCACTTTTCCTTATCCCCCTGGGTATGATTCTAATGCCTATTGCGAATTTCACATGGGTGCACCTGGACACACCATAGAAAATTATTATGCTTTTCAAAATTGTGTGCAAGATTTGGTCGAGGCTAAAGTTGTCACTTTTACTCCAAGAGGTCCGAATGTTAAAACTAATCATTAGCCTACTCATTGAGGGGCGTCAGTTAGTGCCATAGAGGAAATCAATGAATAAAGATTGGTCAGGAAGGTGGAAGAAATTCAAACCCCTATTTCTATGATATGGTCACAATTGTTGAAGCATGGTTTGATCCCAGTAAACCATGGTGATGAAGATGACATTGACTCTGTTGAAAACACTAGTGAAAAGGTAAAGGGTTGCATCCAACAACTGATGGATCAAGGTACAACTCAAATTGGGCGTTGTAACAAAGATAAGAAAGGGAAGGATGTGGTTGTAGTTGACATTCCTTAGGATGAAATTAATGTGCAAATTTCCATTACGCTTTTTATGATAAAGTTTCTAGCATCTTTCGCCTATGAAGATGAAAAAGTTGTCTCGTGGATATATCAACCCAGAGCTTTTAAGAAGAGGCAGGAAGACCAACATTTGATTATTAACGATCCAAATGTAACTTCCATTGTAGGGCCAGGTGGAATGACACGTAGCAGCCGAGTATTTGCACCAAGAACTGTTGATACATCTGCTAAAGCCAAGGGGAAGGAAGTTTCTAGCCATGTTTAAATTCCTACTTCGAACACTGAATCTCAAGAAGCGCACTTATCTCCAAAAGCCGCAATTACTCAAGAAGAAGCTGAAGAATTCCTAAGGATAATTAAAAAGAGTGACTAAATGGTAGTTGATCAACTGAATCAAACTCGTATAAAGATATCCATGTTTTCTCTATTACTTAGCTCTGACGCACATAAGGATTCATTAATGAGGGTTTTGAGTGTTGCTCACATTACAAGGGACATCACAGTCAAACAATTTGATAACGTAATAGCTTGTGTGACTACTGGAAATTTCTTGGGATTCAACGATGATTATTTGCCCTCTGAAGGGAAAGATCACAACAAAGCTCTGCATATCTCCCTAAGATGTGTGGATACCATGCTGTCAACAGTTCTCGTGGATACAAGTTCTTTCTTGAACGTCATCCCTAGGACTACTTTGGTGAAGTTACCCTTAGAGGGAGTGGATATGAAGCCCAGTACTCTAATAGTGAAGGAGCTTGATGGCTCCAGATGAGCAATGATAGGGGAGGTAGATCTACCAATTAAAATTGGCCTAACTATCTTCACTATTACATTCCAAGTAATGGATATTCATCCTGGGTATAGTTGCTTACTTGGAAGACCTTGGATCCATGATGTGGGCCCGGTTACCTCAATGTTAAATCAAAAATTAAAGTTCATTATAAATGACAAGATGATTGTAATTGGAGGTGAAGAGGACATTTTGTTCAGCCACCTGACGTCTTTTAGGTACATTGATGTGGAAGGAGTAGTTACTGAAACACCCTCCATTATTTAGAAGTGGTGAATGTGTTGACAGTTCAACAAATATCAGAACCACAAAAACCTGCATTGTTGATGGCCTCTTGGAAAGGAGCTAAAGCCATCATAGAGACTGGGAACACCCAAGGTTGGGGCAAGTTGATGGAAGTGCATGAGAAGTAGGACAAGTTTAGGCTCGGATATAAGTGATCCTCAGTTAAAGCAAGTATCCAACCTAACAAGAAGCAAATTCCTCCTATGAAAGAGACGTTCACCAGTGATGGCCATATCTTTGGTATTTAAATTGCAATGATCAGTGATGAAGCTTAGAATGTGATGGCGGCCGACTGGATACGTCAAGCAGAACCCGACGAGGAGCTAAAGAATTGGAAGACTCTGGAGATCCCTCAATTCTCTCAAAAGTAATCTTACTATTTTAATCAAAACCTTGTGCTCTTCCCAAGGCACGGTGGCATATTGTAGGGCCTCCTTATTTTAGAACTTTTATTATCATTAATAAAGTGGCAATTTGCATTCAAATTATGTTCCTTTTTCTTTCATATTTTTTATATATACAATAAAATGGCAATGTTTTTTACGTACACACTTTCTAAATAAACTGCATAAATGTTAACATACAGAAACACCACTGAGACCATTGATAATGATATTGCTATGACCTTATATAACTTTAATTGTCCAATTAACCGAGCCGAAGATGAAGGCGAGGAAGATTATAAACTCCCCAAAGAGCTAGCCAGACTACTCAGGCAGGAAGAGAAAGTCATTCAACCGCACTAGGAAGATATTGAAGTTATCAACCTTGGAACAGAGGAAGACAAGAAAGAAGTGAAGATACGCGTTGCTCTCCAAGATGCAGTAAAGACAAGACTGATAGAGCTTATTCATGAGTATGCCAATATATTTACTTGGTCATATCAGGATATGCCTAGGCTGGATACTGATATTGTCGTGCACAAACTGCCACTCAAGGAAGAATGTCCTACCGTCAAACACAAGGTAAGAAAAACTCGTCTAGACATGGCTCTCAAGATCAGAGAGGAAGTACGAAAGTAGTTTAATGTTGGGTTCTTAGAGGTTGCCAAGTACCCATAATGGGTTGTCAATATTGTGTCGGTACCAAAGAAGGATGGAAAAGTCCGCATGTGTGTTGACTATCGAGATCTGAATAGAGCTAGTCCAAAAGATGATTTCCCATTACCTCACATTTATTTATTGGTTGATAACACAAATTAATTATCGGTATTTTATTTCATGGATGGTTTCTCCGGATATAACCAGATTAAAGTGGATCTAGAGGACATGGAGAAAACTACATTCATCACCCATTGGGGGACTTTTTGCTATAAGGTGATGTCGTTTGGATTAAAGATTGTTGGGACAACATATCAACGTGCAATGGCGACTCTCTTTCATGACATGATTCATAAATATATTTAAGTGTATGTGGATGATATGATTTCCAAATCCCAAACTGAAGAGGAACACATTACAAATTCGCAAAAGTTGTTTGCTCGATTGAGGAAATTTAAGCTGAGGCTTAACCCCAACAAATTCACATTTGGGGTTCGATCTAGGAAGCTTTTGGATTTTATTGTAAGCCAAAAAGTGATTGAGGTGGATCCTTCAGGGCCATTCAGAACATGCATGCGCCAAAAATGGAGAAAGAGGTTTGTCGATCCTTGGGGAGATTAAACTATGCCGCCAAGTTCATTTCACATCTCATCGCCACATGTAAACCAATATTCGAGCTTCTGAGGAAAGATCAGGAAATCAAATGGAATGATGATTGTCAAGTTGTTTTTGACAAGGTCAAAGAATATTTGCAAGAACCATTGATTTTGATGCCCCATGTTCAGGGAAGGCCTCGCATCATGTACCTAACAGTACTCGATGAATCTATGGGTTGTATGTTGGGGAAACAAAATGAAACTGGAAAGAAAGAGCATGCCATTTATTGCTTGAGCAAGAAGTCTAACGGTTGTGAGACCAGATACTTATTGCTCAAAACAACTTGTTACGCACTTGCAAGGGCTGCTAAACGTCTCAAACAATACATGTTGACTCAAACAACCTAGTTAATCTCTAAGATGGACCCCATAAAATACATATTTGAGAAACCATCCCTCACCGATAGAATTTCCCAATGGAAGATACTATTATCAGAATACGACACCCAATATGTCGCTCAGAAGGCCATCAAGGGTAGTGTACTGGCAGATCAACTTGCTCCTCATCCGATGGAGGATTACCAGCCTTTCAAGTTTGACTTCCCAGACGATGATATTATGGTAATTAAAGACTACAAGATCCTCGGGCCTTACGAAAGACCCGAACCAGGGGAGCAATGGACTCTTATGTTTGATGGTGCTTCAAACGCTATAGGTCATAGAGTTTGGGTAGTTTTGATGTCTCCCAAGAATTTTCATTTACCATTCACAGTAAAACTTTGCTTCACATGTACAAACGACATGGTTCAGTATGAAGCGTGCATACTAGGTCTAGAGGAAGCTATCGACTTAAGGATTAAATTCCTTGAAGTATATGGGAAACAAGACATGCTAACCTAATTCCGTATCGGGATTAGAATTTTTTACCCAAATACCCCTAATTTAAAAAAAACCCAAAATAACCCTGATTTCAAAAAAAAAACCAATCTACCCCACTTTTAAGAGGAAGCACCAGACCAATTAGCGTCAGCTCCTAAACTTAGAGAGGAGGCGCCAATTTGATTGGCTACAGCATATGATGTTGCCAATCCAATTGGCGCCCATGTGTTATTTTGTAGAGGAGGTGCCAATTGGTCTGGCGCCTCAGTGTAATGTGCAATTTTTTTTGTTATAAATAGAGGTGTTGTGTGAATCATTTTTCCACATCTCATTTCATCATATTGTAAAAATGTTTGGTGTTCGTCGCCGCTATGGAAAAGTGGTTTATTCGAGAGACAAACCTCTGATGTTGATGCTCTTTTGGAACATCAATAGTTTCGATCAACTGAAGAGGGAGCTGGTTCGTTGGTTAGATGGAAAAATACCATAAGGGGAAAAATTAGAAGTATTGCGAGACTCGATAGTATATTTGGTTGGGTGCGAGTCAAAACTGATAAGGATGCTAGGGAAATGATGTTTGGACGAGATGACATCAGTTTGATTGTTGTAATCAGTTAGAAATGTTTTGTTTTAAGTTTGCATATGTTGTAGTGATGTTTGTTGTGAACCTTGTTGTAACAAAAAGATAATGATATATAAAAATCCAAGGTTACAAAAATTAAAAGGAGATACTATCTTATGATGCATATTTTCTCCTAGATTGGGACAGTTGTTCTTATTGTGTCCTGGTTGACGATATATATTACATAGTCTTATCATTTTATCAGTCGTATCTATTTCTGTTCTAATACGCGTGTTGTTTGGCCGTCCTTTTTCTTTCTTCGCATCTCGTCGTTGTGCCAAACTATGTCACCTTCATATGGAGGCCATTATTCCTCCATTGGTAGCATTGAGAAGCTTTTGTTATACACATTCATGATAGTAATGGCCTTGTAAATATCAGATAGATGGTTGTAAGCATCCTGAAGAGTATGTGTGCATGCTGCAATGACATGGGCACAAGGAATACGAAAGGCCATGAACTTTCCACAAACGCACCAACTTCTGTTTAGTTTGACAGCATAGGATAAATTTGGCCTCCCCTCATTGTGGTCCATTGTTTCCTGTATGCTGAAATTTTACCTATGATGGTCAAAGACTGTAACCGCGTGTGTGCTAGCTTTGATACTCTCCTCTTTCATCACTTTCATACAACATTCACTGAATACTTGACCCGACATTAACACTGCACTCTATCCTTCACCTCTGGTTGCGAAGGTAGAAGCCAACCAATAATAGGTTGTTCTAACCAAAGCTGTTATTGGTAGGTTTCTAATGCCTTTGAATACGTTTTTCATGCATTCCACAAGGTTTGTTGTCATGTCCCATTGTCCACTGCTCTACTGGTATGTTATCCATCCATCTTCCTGCATCTGCATTAGACAATCTAATTTCATCCGGTAATATTGAAATGACGGTTGAGTTAAAGCATACCCAACATTCACCATTTTTTCGAGAAGGTTCTTATCTTTGATTGCACGCATGAAGTTTTGTGCGATATGTCTAATGCAACAGACATGGGTAGAAGGAGGACCATGTCATCCATTATCATGGTTATTATAAGCACTCTCAATGGCAACATGTCTATCTAAAATTAAACAAAGATGGTCTTGTGGAGCGACATGTGTTCTGAGATGTCGAAGAAAGAAACCCCAACCACCAACAGTTTCACCTTCAACCAGAGCAAAGGCAATGGGAAAGACATTGTTGTTACCATCTTGTGCAACATCCATAAGCAAAGTACCCTTGTATTTTCCGTATGTCCATGTTCCATCAATTTGAATAATAGGTTTGCAGAATGCAAAACCTTTGATGTACGGTCCAAACACCCAAAAGAGGCAATAAATATTCTATTTCCAGCAACACAAGTTCCGTCTGGCGTAACTGCTGGCAATGTCTCCATAATTGCAACAGTTCCTAGTACGTATGTTTTTAGGGCCCATAAGAACCATGGAAATTCTTTGTATGAATCCACCCAGTTGTCGAATACCTGTTAAACAACATTTGTCCTTGCAATCCACGCTTTATTGTAAAATGAAGTATAATTATATCTTGTGATGATATGAGATATTATTATACTCACCTTCACGGATGGGTCTTTGTTAACAAGCGGCAAAATGTCTTGACATATTAATGCAGCACTTAATTTACGGTGATCTTGTTCAATGTTAGTTGCAATGCAACTGTGAGGTGGGTCTATAGAAGCTATCTCACAAGAGTCGCTTCTCTTTTTGTGAGACGCGGCCAATCAAAACTTACAAAGGATGTTACGACATTCGATGACATAGCTTCTCGAATTAGTGCATTTCACAATGAAATCAGCAAAGTTATTCATGTGAAATTTTTTGATAGATCGCACACATTCTTCTTTAGTGCGGAACATGTCTCCCACCTTTAACTCACCCTCTGATCGTGGATACGGGTTATAAAAAACATTGTTGGATGTTTCATCGTCATGCAGATCCATGTTTGTCATATGTTGAGGCGGATCGTATACATGACTTGGAGGTAATGGTGTTGGTTGATCATCATCTTTAATGTTGTTGTTCCATATATGATCGACCTGTGTCTCGGTATCTTCTTCTTCTTCATCAACGACGTTGACTTCTGCTTCTGCTTCTGGGTCGGCATCATCTGAGTTTTCTGAATCAAATTCATCAGATTCAACTTAATTAGTTATTTGAGATTGTTGAGATGGTATACTTGATTGAAGAGTAATATACAACTCCATAGAGTTGCAACTAGAATGTTCGTGACTAACAAACATATATTCAACATCTTCATCATCTCGTACCTTCAGCGGGAACAATTTGCATTGACTGTTCTAAAAAAAATGGATTTTGATATGTGATCTTTGACATAATACCAGATCCTATGCAAGATTCAATTCATTTTTTCAAATGCAAGAAATTTGAATTTACTCTTGATCGTAAGTCAGATAGTATCGGTGTTTCAAAAACAAAACTCGTATAACTCAGACTCATATGTCTCACCATTGTAGTGAACATTGATACTATATTTTGGTGAAGATGACATTGTAATATTTCTTGTGCAGATGAAAATTAATTTTTTGGTGCAAATGAATTTGTGTTGATTGTTGGATGTAGATAGTAAGACACTTAAATAGGTAAGTGATATGTCAAACATGCAAAGCTAGACGGAAGTTATGTGTCAAACATGCAAGCAAGTCAGAAGTGATGTGTCAAACATGTAAGCAAGTCAGAAGTGATATGTCAAACATGCAAGCAAGTCAGAAGTGATGTGTCAAACATGCAAGCAAGACGGAAGTGATGTGTCAAACATGCAAGCTAGAGGGAAGCCACGTGCCAAACATGCAAGCCCTAGTGCCAGTCCAATTAGCGCTAGCTTGTAATGCTTGCACATGGGTGCCAATCCAATTGGCGCCACCATGTCTTGCATGCAAACCTCGTAACCAAGCATGCAGAGCCATGCATGCGCCGGGCTAGGTAAAGATGTAGGATGCATGAGCCTAGGGGAGACGCCAATTTGATTGACGCTAGCATGTGACAAATGCACATGGGCGCCAAACCATTTGCTAGCATATGCAATCACAATTTTCCATGCATCCACACTTTTGCATGTCACGCCTTATAAATAGGCAAGAAACTCTCACATTTTTTCCACACCAACACTCACTTCTTCCTCAACAACATCAACTTTTTCATCTGCAACAACCTCTTTCATCTATATCTTCGATGCATACACAAGACTACGCTGATTTGTCTGACTATCTCAGGCAATCTCCTGCAGTTGGTGGTGATATTCCTGGGCCCTTAGTGAAGGAGAAGAGCGATCCAAAACGCAACGGAATTTAAAAATTTCTCCTTTAGTGATCCTTACGAATGAGCATGATCAGTGATAGAATCGTTACCTCTTGTGGCGATTGAAACCTTTGATGCAGATCTACGGAGCGATCACGAACGTTGAATGGTGACAACACCTCTACTCAGTCCACACGAACGAATTCCTTCAATCTCAGTGCTAGCTGCTACGAATGAAGGCTTTGAGTGTGTGTGTGTGTGTGTGTGTGTGTGTGTGTGTGAGAGAGAGAGAGAGAGAGAGAGAGAGAGAGAGAGAGAGAGAGAGAGAGAGAGAGAGAGAGAAACGAAATTACAACTACACAAATGCTTCTGCACAAGGGTTCTATTAATAGAACCACTTGTGTGGGCTACAAGCTAAAAAGCCCATTTAAGTGTATGTGGCCCATATCTTATGATATGCCAAAATCACTTAAGTGTGTGGTATCTTACCATATTTCGTATTCTAATTAAGTACACCATACCTTAAGATGTTCTACAATTCACTTAAGTGCACCGTACCTTACGGTGTTCCTTAGTTACTCCATCTCTCATCAATCCGTCCTTTTGTGTGTGACCCTGTAGGTTTTCGCGACATTAGCAATTATATTAAATCACGTATTTAACATAATAAACAGTGAGCAGTATCTAGCAACACATCATTGCTACCAAAGACACGAAAATGTCATGTGATCTGACAAATCCTTTTATGATAATACTTATGTGTATAATTACCATTTTGTCCCTATGTCTATATTGAACACAAGGCATAGACCATGTCATCCTTGCCCAGTTCAATATTGGGCCCGTAGACATTTATCCTGTTATGCAGGATGGGAAAATTCCACCTAGGTCACTCATGTCCCTCAGCATGCTTCGTGGAGTACCCATAAACTATCTTTATGGTCATCCAGTTACGAATAACGTTTGATCAACAATAAAGCACTCGACTCTACATCTAGGGTCCATAGTAGTTTCAGGTCGAAGGGTGGTATACACCACTATCACCATGAGAATAACTTATGACACTTTGCATAATATTCTATATGGTATTCTCATAGCGGGTCAATCCAGTATAAATATTACTCCTAATATTCATACTTATGCTTAAGACTTGACAACTCCTTATCCATGATCCATGAGATGTGATCATCAGTCTACATACATAACGGTCTTAATTCTTTAATGTTATCCCACTTCACAACAAATCTCGATTGCGGATACTTTAAGAATAGTGTCCTTATGTTTAATGGGATCTCATGATTAAGTCACACTTGATACATTAAACGGACTATCTATTCTAGGACTTTATTAAACAAACATAATAAAGAAAAAGCCTTTTATTATTAATAAATAATTCGATACAAGTACCAAAAGTATTGGCCTCAAGGGCTTACACCAACAATCTCCCACTAGCACTAGAGCCAATCAGGCATGCCCCTAATGCCCATAGATCTAGTATGGCCATCATGCTTCAGCTGTGCAAGAGGCTTTGTTAGTGGGTCAGCAATATTGTCAAGTGTAGGTACTCTGCATATTTTCACATCTCCTTTATCTATTATCTCTCGAATGAGGTGATAATGCCTAAGTATGTGTTTAGATCGTTGGTGAGATCTAGGCTCTTTAGCTTGTGCAATAGCACCATTGTTATCACAATAGAAATCAATGGGATCCACAATGCTAGGAACTATGCCAAGTTCACTAATGAACTTTTTGATCCAAACAGCTTCCTTTGTTGCACTTGAGGCAGCAATACACTCGGCCTCGGTTGTAGAATCAACAACTGTATCTTGCTTTGAACTTTTCCAGCTCACAGCGCCACCGTTTAAGCAAAACACATAACCATATTGCAATCTAAAGTCATCCTTATCTGTCTGGAAGCTAGCATCGGTGTATCCAATTACAACCAACTCTTCCTAACCTCCATATATCAAGAATGAGTCCTTAGTCATTCTCAAATACTTAAGGATATTCTTGACAGCTATCCAATGAGCATCACCGGGATCATATTGGTACCTACTCATTGCACTTAAAGCATACGAGACATCTAGTCGAGTACATAACATGGCATACATGATAGATCCTATTGAAGATGCATATGGAGTCTTGTTCATGCGATCCCTTTCTTCCTTAGTTGAAGGGGATTGTGTTTTTTATAGACACGAGCCATGTTGCATAGGTAAGAATCCTTTCTTGGAATCATGCATATTAAAGCGTCTCAACACTTTGTCTATGTATGTTCTCTGGCTTAGGCCAAACAGTTTTTGTGATATATCCCTATAGATCCTAATTCCTAATATATAGGCTGCTTCACCTAGGTCATTCATAGAAAAGCATTTCTCCAACCAAGACTTTACTTGTTGTAAGGTATGGACATCATTTCCAATGAGTAATATGTCATCTACATATAATACCAGGAAGACGATCATGCTCCCACTAACCTTCTTGTAGACACAAGGCTCATCTTCATTCTTGATGAATCCATATTGTTTTACTATTTCATCAAAACGAAGGTTCCACCTTCTAGAAGCTTGCTTCAATCCATAGATTGATCTTTGTAACTTACATATCTTTTGGGTTTCTTCTGGTATGTCAAATCCTTCAAACTGTGTCATGTACACATCCTCAAGAAGATTCCCATTAAGGAAAGCAGTTTTGACATCCATCTGCCATATTTCATAATTATGATATGCAGCGATAGCAAGTAAAATCCGAACAGATTTAAGCATTGCAACTGGTGAAAAGGTTTCATCATAGTCAACCCCGTGAATTTGTTTATATCCTTTTGCAACCAGTCTTGCCTTATAGGTATGTACCTTACCATCCATGTCAGTCTTCTTTTTGAAGACACACTTGCATCCTATAGGGTTAACTCCTACAGGAGGCTCTACCAAGGTCCAAACCTGGTTTGTGTACATGGAATCCATTTCAGATTTCATGGCTTCTAGCCACTTCTCAGACTTGGGACCAGTTATGGCTTCTTGGTAGGTCACAGGCTCATCTTGATCCATGAGTAATACATCACCTTGATCAGTTATGAGATATCCATATCTCTCAGGTAGGTGACGTATCCTGCTTGACCTACGTTAGTCTTGTTCTACTTGAGCAGGTTGCTCTTCCACAACTACTTGTGTTTCCTGCTTTAATTCCTCCATAGGTGTATCAATGCTTTGTAATTATTGAATTTTTTCAAGCTCTACTTTCCTCCCACTGATTCCTTTGGAAATAAAATCCTTTTCTAGGAAAACTCCAGTTCGAGCGACAAACACTTTTCCCTCAGAAGGATTGTAGAAGTAATACCCCCTTGTTTCTTTAGGATACCCCACAAATAAGCATTTGTCAGATTTGGGCTCAGGCTTAGTTGAAATTTGTCGTTTCACATAAACTTAGCAACCCTAAATCTTCATGTAAGACATATGTGGTTTCTTATCACTTCATATCTCATATGGTATCTTTTCAACCTTTTTGGATGGAACACGGTTAAGTGTGTAAGCTGTTGTCAATAGTGCATATCCCCAAAAGGAGTTTAGAAGATCGGCGTGACTCATCATGGATCGGACCATGTCTAACAAGGTTCGATTTCTTCTCTCAGATACACTTTCCATTGGGGTGTTCCAGGAGGAGTAAGTTGGGATAGGACCCCACACTCTTTCTGATGGTCATCAAACTCTAGGCTTAAATACTCACCACTTCGATCTGATCGAAGAGTTTTAATATTCTTACCTAGTTAATTTTGTACTTCATTCTTGAATTCCTTGAACTTTTCAAAGGAATCTGATTTGTGTTTCATTAAATACACATAACCACATCTACTGAAATCATCAGTAAATGTGATGAAGTACTGAAAACCTCCTCTGGCTGGTATGTTCAGTGGTCCACATACATCAGTATGTATGAGGGCCAAAAGATTATTATCTCTTTCACCTTTTCCTGTGAATGGAGACTTTGTCATCTTTCCAATTATACAAGATTTGCATGTCTCATATGATTCATAATCAAAAGAGTCCAAGAGTCCATCTTTATGGAGTTTGGAAATACGTTTCTCATTTATGTGGCCTAATCGACAATGCCAAAGGTAAGTTGGATTTAACTCATTAGATTTCATCATTTTAGTATTAATGTTATAAATAGGAATTTCAAGATCAAGGACATATAGTCCATTGTTCATTTGTGCAGTAGCATAGAATATATCATTCAAATAAATGGAGCAACAATTGTTCTTTTTTATAAATAAAAAACCAAACGTGTCTAAACAAGAAACGGAAATAATATTCCTGCTAATTGAAGGTACATAATAACAGTTCTCTAACTGAATTATTAAACCACTAGGTAAAGTTAATACATAAGTTCTTACGGCTAAAGCAGCAACCTTTGCTCCATTATCAACTCGTAGGTCAACTTCATATTTTGCCAAATCTCTACTCCTTTTTAGCCCCTTCACATTGGTACAAATGTGAGAACCGCATCCAGTATCTAATACCCATGATGCAGAAGTAGATAAATTAATTTCAATAACAAAAATACCTGAAGTTGAAGTCTCTACTCCATTCTTCTTATCTTCCAGGTACTTTGGGCCATTTCTCTTCCAGTGTCTGGTCTTACCCCAATGGAAGCAGGTGTCTTCCTTTGCTATGCCTCTACTAGGCTTTAAAGCAGCAACAATGGGTTTGGGTTTGGCAACTTCCTTGCCTTTCCCCTTATCACTCTGCTTAGCGGGCCTTTTGTTCTGTCTCTTTCCATTTCCGATCATCAGAATGGACTTCCCTTTTGACTTCAGATTCTGCTCGGCAGTTCTTAACATGGCGAGCAGTTCAGGAAGAGATTTGTCCATATCAATCATATTGAAATTTAGGACAAATTGACTGAAACTATCTGGCAACGATTGCAAGATCAAATCAGTTGCAAGTTCCTTTTCGAGGGGAAAACCCAATCTTTCAAGGTTTTCCACATACCCAATCATCTTGAGCACATGGGGACCTACAGGGGCTCCCTCAGCTAACTTGCCTTGAAAATGGGCTTTTGAAACTTCAAACCTTTCATGCCTTGCCTGCTCTTGATAGAGCATCTTCAGGTGTTCGATCATATCGAATGCTGCCATGTTCTCATGTTGCTTTTGCAACTCTGAGTTCATAGTAGCTAGCATGAGGCAAGCAGTTTCATTGGCATCACCAACATGCTTCTTATAAGCATCTCTTTCTGCCTTAGGTGCAGAACTAGGAGGTTCCTCTTCAGGAACAGGTTTCTCCAAGACATACAGCTTTTTATCATGTTTGAGGACAATCCTCAGATTTCGGTGCCAATCCAAAAAGTTTGTCCCAGACAATTTTTCCTTATCAAGGATTGATCGTAAAATGTTCTTAGAGGTGTTTGTTGTCATGGTAATCTACATGAAAATAATTAAAGTATATGTATCAATAACATATTTAATTAGGCCTTTAATTAAATATGCTCCCACTATTTTACTCAAAACAAATGACCCTCACTATTTGATTCGGAAAATCCCGTTTGAAGATTTTCTAGTGGGTGGAGATCCACATTTCACTTTGTTTTAAGTCCGCGTAGGCGGATTACACAAAAATAGGTTATTTAGGTAGGAACTCCTTCCAATTGTATCTAATACAACTCTCGAATATTTTAGTTGGGTGAATAACTCCTTATTCCAATTCATCATATGGATCATTTCCAACTATTGCTTCTAAACATATATAGTCTTATTATAATTTGTTTAGTTAAGTTTGACCCATTTTTTACCAATTGGATATTACAATTATCCCATCACACCTTACTAATATAGAACATGCACCTCGCGTAAGCGAAACCTACATTATCCGATACTAGTCTTGATGAGTGCTAAAACTTGGAAAGCATAAAATTAATATTTAATTTGAGGGAATTTGCAATTATTTTGATCTCACCGGCTTATTTATCATATAAATCGTCTCTCACATGCATCAACATACATTCATAATGAAACAGTTATGGCCCCTAGCGCAATTGTTCTCCCAAGCTAATGAGAGAACCTAAGCTAACCTAATAACCATCTAAGCTTCTCCAAGCAATATCTTCAAGGTTGTCCTCCTTTGATATTATATTCTTCTCTTTCTTCATAATATTATATTACATAAAAGAAACTCGTTTTACATACGAGGGAGTGAGATGAGAAAAGAAGTTACATTAAGAGATTAAAAGAGAGGCACAACACGTATGTCGTATTTTAAAATCCCCCCCAAAAATAAAGGAAAACTAAGGCCATAACCGATCACCACAAGACAATAACAATAAACACATTATTATTATTATTAATTTAAATTCTATTAATTAAATAAACCAAATTAAATTTCGGCGACCGATCAAACTACGCAGAGTTAGTCGGGGGTTCCGCATCAACAATTCATTTGAAATCGACGTTGATTTTCGCATCAGCACTTGATACTTTAAAGCACAACTCTTGCGTAGTCACAACCCTAATCGCATAAATCTTTGACATCACAAACCTTGTACTGTCATGAACCCTAATGCACCAATTTCAAACCGTCAAACACACCTCGATTGTTAATTCAGTATGATTGATCAACACGTCATTACTTCACCATACTAATATCAGATCAAGAAGCAAATGACCATTGATCGCTCAAAGGAAAACAACCATTACGTGTTTGAATGAACGAAATAGAAACAGTATATCATATATATCTTATTTTGCATCATGATTACTTATATCATATATATAACTTGATTGATCTCAATTGTGTAACCTATGGACGATCGATGTATCGCTGCTTCACCATACTAACGTCGGATTTCGAAGCATAGTCAACATCAATCATCCAAATCATACACACATGATGCCAAATTTAATTACTCGTTTATTCTTTGATTCATTCTGTCTTTTACTCGTATTAATACAGAAAATATAGAAAATAAACAGCTATCAAATGCATGGTTTTGTAAGTGGCTCTGATACCACTGAAGGAGGAGAGCGATCTAAAACACAACGGAATTTAAAATTTTCTCCTTTAGTGATCCTTACGAATGGGCATGATCAGTGATAGAATCATTACCTCTTATGGCGATTGAAACCTTTGATGCAGATCTACGGAGCGATCACGAACGTTGAATGGTGACAACGCCTCTACTTAGTCCACACGAATGGATTCCTTCAATCTCATTGTTAGCTGCTACGAATGAAGGTTTTGAGTGAGAGAGAGAGAGAGAGAGAGAGAGAGAGAGAAATGAAATTACAGCTACACAAATGCTTCTGCACAAGGGTTCTATTTATAGAACCACTTGTGTGGGCTGCAAGCTAAAAAGCCCATTTAAGTGTATGTGGCCTATATCTTATGATATGCCAAAATCACTTAAGTGTGTGGTACCTTACCATATTTCATATTCTACTTAAGTTCATTGTACCTTACGATGTTCTACAATTCACTTAAATGCACCGTACCTTACGGTGTTCCTTAGTTACTCTATCTATCATTAATTTGTCCTTTTGTGTGTGACCCTGTAGGTTTTCACGATATTAACAGTTATATTAAATCACATATTTAATATAATAAACAGTGAGTGATATCTAGCAACACATAACTGCTACCCAAGACACGAAAATGTCATATGATTGTAGTGGGGTTTTCGTTACCTTTAGGTTTATTGACTAAACCAAAAGTAAACATACAATTTAAGTCGCCACCGCACTTTTATTTGTCCAAAGGAAAGGCTAAAAAGCGAACAAAAGCCAAGGTAAGAAGTTTTTCACATCAAAAACTAATAAAAATGTCAGAGATCTGGGTAAGGGGGTTGGTTATGAAATGGGAAGGTTTTACGCACCCAAAACATCCTTAGTACTCTAAGGGAACCCTTTTTGCAAATATGTGTTATAGGTTGGTATTTTGTGAAAAGATTTGTGCAAAAAGATTGGGGGATGAGAAGAGAATAGATTATATTTACAAACTTGTTATTTGAATGGATGAACCCATTGCCTACGTACCATCACAAAGGTATGATCAAAACCTCGTAGTTCGGGGTAAAAATCTCAAAGATTGGTGAATTGATTTGATCAAAAGCCTTAAGGTCTTTTGTTATCAAAGGGAGAAAACTCAACCTAAACCAACAATCCACCATGTGAGGAAGGCTTCAACATATTAGTGAGGGGTTAACCCTATAATAAGTATGGAAGACTTATAATCCGATCACTAAGGATAAGGTGAGATTCACATCAACCACTATGATAACTCAAACCTATGACTAATGTTTTATGAAAAAAAGTTTAAACAAATGTGGCCATTGGAACCACAAAAAAAACAACTTGAAGTGAGTTGTATTTACAAGTTAGAGGTATTTACAAAATGAAGTCAAAGTTGGATTAAGATTCATTCACAATGAGTATTAATGAAAAGATTTTGAAAAGTCAAAGGCATAAGGCCTAGGTTTCTAGTTTGAAAACAATGTCAAAGTTTTGAAAATGATTTTGGCTTTGGTTAGAGTGAGGAGAAGAAGAGAAGGGCTAGTCCTAAAACATACAAAGATAAGAGAGATAAGATAAAACCCTTGGAGTTCCTTTTCTTGAAATCATAGAGATGTATCAAGATGCTCCTTTCCTTTGGACTTAGCACATAATCAAGCAATCAAATAATTTAGATTCAAGCTCCTAGGATCTCCATTTGGCTTGTCTCTCTTAACTTGGCTACTCAAGACAATGGTCCTCTTACACAATCTCAAGAAGGAATCCCTATCACACAAGAGCAAGCATCAAAAAAGTTTACAACACAATAAGGGGAATGGACAAAGAATAAGTTTAGATGAGAAGTCCTTTAAAGTCAACTTTGAAATTTAGCATTCTAAAGGCATGAGGCCTAGTTGCTCTTCAACAAGTTTAGCATTGTAAAGGCATGAGGCCTAGTTGCTCTTGAACTCCTTTAAGCATGGGTAAATCCTAATTTTAAGTCCTTCCTCCTTTTTGCTTTAGGTTCACACAAAACAAAGACAAAACAATCACAAGACAACAATATATTTATATACAATAATGAGCTCAAATGAGCAAAAGAAAAATGACATAAACATAAAATATGTGCTCAAGTGAGCAAAGTGAAAAGCAATATGAATAAATGAGCAAGAAATAAATGGCATTAAAGTAAAGGGCAAGAAATTAAATGCTCAAATTAAAGTTAGTAATTAGTGGAGTTATGTTAGTTTGTCATAAGACAATGTAGCGCTATGTTAAGCAATCGTAAGTGGACTAATGTAGTAGTCACACCTATCTGAGGCCGGTCAATAAAACTATAGGCGAATAAACACAAGTTAGAGATCATGACTAGTAAGCCAAGCACCACAAACTTGTCATGCAAAAAAAAAAGGGGAAGGGCCTCGTATGGACTTTAGGTTTTTTGCTTGACCAAGAAGAAACCTATCTTGGACACAAAACAACTCACTTGATCTTGGATCAAGTTGAGTTTGGTTTCGATCAAAGAAGGTTAAACCTCTCATTTGTCAAGATCAACCATAAGACATTAACTCATTGGCCAAAGTGTGAAAAGAAAGGGATGAAGATGAAATGGATGGAAAGAGAATTCAAGTATCAAACTCAATTGATCAAATGTGAACCAAGTCATCATCAATCAATGCCAAATAGAAGAGAAATGAAGATTACAAGTCAACCATAATTTTTTGGTATTTTTTGAATTAAAAATAAATGCAAAAATAAAATAAATAAAATATGGTCAAACCTCAAATTTAATTCAAATCAACTTCAACAAGTCCAATTAAATTCTCATAGGTCTAACATGGTCAAGCAAACATTGACAAATTTTCTCAATAATTTTGGAAATCACAAACTATTTAAAAACAATAAAAAATAACACAATTTGAATTAAAATCTCAAATAAATCTCAAATCAAATAAGAAATTGATGAGACTATTTTTCATTGACTTATCATTATCCATAGGTGTTAGGAAAATATTTTTGGATTTTTCAAATATCAGAAAGTATTTTAAAATGAATTAAAATTATTAAAAACCAAATAATTCAAGAAAAAATATTAAATAAAGTCACAAAAATAATTAAAAATCAAAATATGAAACTAGATTTTTCAAGAATTTTTTTGGAATTGGTATCATATTTTTGTGACTTCAAATAAATTTTCTATGAATTTTTGAAAATAAATGGAATTAACTGAAATTAAAAGAAAATAGGAATAATAGAAATATTCAGCGCCACAAGATCAATTTATTAAATAACATGGCAAGGATCAAAGGCCCTGAGGTGCGGATGCATGGTACGCTGGAGTCAAACGCGTGACATGTTGCATTAAAATGAGTAAACATCAAGAATGGTCCAGATTAGAACGTGGTCAATCAATCCAAGGGCTGGAAAGTGTACACGTGGTGATGGTGGTGGAAACCACCATCTTCTCCGGTGAGATACCAGATTCCGGCCACCACGCGCAAGGAATAATTTTGTAATGAAAATGAAATGTAAGAACATCAAAATGAAGCTCAGGTGATGTACATCACCACTGTAACCATGGATCATCCTCACTCTTCCTATTTAGAGAGAAATGTGAGACGGAAGATCATGGTATGTCAACTGGAAATGCACGAAATGAACAATTAAGACCACCACTGGCCTGCCTCGAGGGAGAGGACTTCAGAAAACCACAAAAACCAAAGAAAATCACATTGAATTGCAAGATCTAGATCCAAAAAGTTTGAGGTTCTACCTCTGAAATGAAGCTTCTAATGCCACCAATTCTTTAAGATCTTGATATGCTTTTGCTCTGGAAGTGTGATGGAGATGATAGGTTAAGGAATTGAGCTTTAAAAATCAACTAATGGTGTTGAATTTCAAGCTTGAAAGAGAAAGAGAAATCTGAAAATTCCTTTGGTAAGGGTTGGGATTTCAATTCTGCCGCACTTCAGGTCTTCACTTGGTTGTGAAATGAATGAGATTGAGCACTTATTTATAGCTGAAATGTGGTTGAGATCATGCTTCCCTCGTGTGCATGGGATTTGAATTCTCCTTGCATGGGCCTGTACAGGCGCATGTAAGGCCCAATGATGGGTGATACACCATGTTGAGATCAATTGGAATTGAATTGGACGTGTAATTGAAGTGGAATTAGCTTGCACATGAAGTTTCAACATGAAATGCAAAAATGAACATAAAGAGAAAGCTCTTCGAAACTCACACATGGAAAGTCCAAAAAAGTAATGTGAGTAATGGTTGGAAAGTCCTTGAAATAAGGAACAAAAGTCATGTTGGGAAAAAATTCATTTGGAATTTGGAAATTAGTGAAAACTGGCTGTGAAAGTTTGGGCACAAAACATGTCTAAGTCACCCTTTGAAAATTTTCACCAAAAGCAAGCCTCTTCAAGCCCCTCTGTTTCCATGATGAAAGCTTCAAATGGAAACACCTCTAACATCCAAGTTGTAGATCTTTTCAAGATGATCAATTTAGACTCAAATTTTGCATCATTTGGATTTTTCATGAGAAAGTTATGGGCATTTGAAGTTGGACACTTTTTCAAATTCAATGACTTAGGTCCATAGTGACTTATAATGTTTTGCATTATCACATGTATTTATTTTAGGGTTAGGAAATTTTTTCCAGCATAACACTTGACGTAGACATCTTAAGCTTTCCAATTCATTTGGTCTTACCTCAAAATCATAAAAATTAAGGAAGTTAGGTCCTTGGGAAGTTGACCCAAAATTAGGGTTTCAGTCAAAATGACCTATAATGTTTTGAAATGAATGATGACCTTCCAAGTTTCAAATGGATTTTTTATGAACATGAAAGTTGTTTATGTGGTTCTTAAAAACATGTTTTATCTTGGGGTCATCTTCATTTGACAAACACATCAAAAGTTGTATCTCAGTGATCCTCAGTTTAGTCAGATGACTTGACTGGTCAACTTTTCAAAGCCAAACTTCCAATCTTGATGAATGAATGATTGAGGGGACTCATATAGGCTCATATATGCATAAAATAATTAATGAAAGAACTTCCCTTGATTAAATTTAATCATGGGTTGAGGTTGCTTCATGGGCAAGGCACAATCAAAGCACAATTGAATTAGGGTTTCCTTGGGAAACAATCTTCAAGCCCTTTGGATTATCTTGATCAAATTGGAAAATTGAGATACTTGGGAGACACATATGATGATTAGGAACTTTGTGGACCATTGTAATGCTTGTTCTCATATTCATCTAGCCACTTCATTGAGCTTAGGAACCTCCTAGGAGCATTGTGGAGTGTATGATCACTTGAGCTTCAAAACAAAAAGAGTTAGTGACATATTTTTGTGCTTTTGGTTAGTAATAAAAATAAGAAAAGCAATAATATACAATACAAGCATGCTTGGTGGTCTCAAAACACTCACACAAGTCCCAACCCTAGGGTTAAGGAGCCAAACATGCTATGATCCTTGAGGCAATGCACTGAGCAATGATATAATGCCATCAGGGATCTTAGGGTCAAAATTAGGGTCTTACAGATGCCCCTATTTAAGGTCATTCTAGTCGGAGATATGAAGGTTAAAATCTTCGTCTCGACGAGGTAGGATGGGCTTAAATAATAACAAAGAGATGAATTTTGGTCCCTAAGAGACCTCATGATGCAAATGTGTGTGTGCAAAATAAAATCTTCATGGTGAATAGTTGCCACAAAGGAAAAGAAATCAGAAGAGACTGAAAAATCCATAGGAGTAACACACTCACTAGGGAGACAGAGACTCTCGGGGAAATAAGGTAAAAATGCGTGAGCAGGTCATGACTTGAAAACTTGCTGGGAGACACGAAGGGATTCCACGAAAATAAATCGATGGAAAGACTCGAGCTGACGTAAAGATGCGTGTATTGGGGAATATGCCAATACAGCAAAACTATCCACAAAAGGATACATCGGATGAAATCCGGACTCAGACGGGGATGTCCACAAAGGACTCAGCTGAGGAGGAAACAACGAAATATTACCGGTTACTGGGTAATAAACTCAAAGAGAGACATGTTATCAAAACACCGGTTACTGGGTGAGAGAACAACACGCTCAGGGAGAAATCTGACTCCACAGGGGACAAAAAGTCATAAGGGAGCAGAAGGAAGGAACACCAGGGATACCGGTTACTGGGCATATAATAGGTGACCAACCAGGCGTGAATTGGGAACATATCCAAGACACTCATCATCCGAAAGGAGGGCTGAAAAAGCAAACTCAACTTACAGGACGGGCATTCGATTCCACAAGGAAATACGAATCTTACTCGACTGGGGAAGAAAAAGACTTCGACTGAAGAGCGCATGAGATATATTATCTATTACCATCATAACATAGATAACATACTCGCATGGAAGATTATCCACAACCGGTTACTGGGTTAATAAAGGATAAATCGACCGAAAAGAAAGGACATCAGGATATCGGTTATTGGGTATAAAATGATGACCAATCGGAAGGAGAAACAATCATTACCAAACAAGGGTAAGTCAAAGATGACTCGCGGGGATAAATTGCCAGGCAAAAACAATTATCCAAGAGATATATCACCGGTTATTGGATGGTATATCCAAAACAAAGGAATATCAATACCGATTATTGGGTAGAGATAACCAACAAAGAGGGGATTACATCTACCGGTTACTGGGTAGAAAACCACAGAGATAGGACTTACAACTACCGGTTACTGGGTAGAAAGCCACAGAGATAGGACTTACAACTACCGGTTACTGGGTAGAAAGCCACAAAGTCCGCTGGGGAAAAGGCTGAACAATTACTGGTTACTGAGCAATTGAACAACTAACCACAGGGAACTGCGGGGGATAACAAGAAAGAAAGTCAATCCAGGAACAAACTAGAAAGACACAATCAAACAAGACTCAACCCAATGAGGATATAACTCAGGGGAGTAATTCCATCCCGATACACAACTGAGGAGGAAACTGAAACAATAATCATCCACGAGGACATAGCTTAGTGGGGAAGAAAGAAGGAGAGATAGACACTTTCTGCCTATGGGGCTGACTCTATATGGAGAGATCAGATACAAACATCTGCTTGTTGAAGAACATTTCACCAATAGCAGGAGATAGCAAGTAAAGATATATGGCAAAGAATGCTTCATAAATATCTAAGTGCTATGATTATGCATGTATATGTATGATTTGTGTATGATTAATGCTGCCAGACAAACATATCTAACACAAACAGGTCCAAGAATCACGGACATCCGGCACAACATCTCGAAAAGAAGGGCAAAGCCTACAAGAGAATTCAGTTCTGGTGAGGATGCATCAAATATTGGAAGACACCGATCACAGCTGGGAACAGGCAAAATCACAACTGCCAATTGCCAGGAACTTCTCATTAATTCTCGGGAACAGGTGGCTGAATATCAATAAGGCCTGTCGTAGAAGAAACTCTACTGGGGAACTAACGCCAAACAGATGCCCATCAATCAAAATAATTCCTTCTAACTGCTGGGGAGTCATCTCTGCTAAGGGGAGAAAGAACAATTTGCTCCGCCGGAGGAAGGAAACAACACATCTTCCTCATCATCTCTTGATACTTAGAAGAAATCTTCAAACATGAAGAGGATACAAATTATCAAACTTGGGTCAGGCAACCTTGCAGGGGATAAATTATGGGCAACCCTCAAAGGAAACTGCCTATGCTGAGGGGATCGGAAACGAATCCTTCGTCAACACGTGTCATACTGAGGAACTAAAGAGAAACAGGCCCTCCACCAACTGCTCTATACCACTTCCTGCTGAGGAGACAACGTGAAAGCTGAGGAAGAGGATATAAACATGCCAGAATGTGAACAAATGTCTTACCTTTTGGAAATCGTACTATCCTTGGGAAAGCACTAAGGACATTCCATTTATCCTTTTAGTCATTGTGAATGTTCATTTTGTTTAAAACAGTGTATGAAAACTTTATTTGTTTAAAACAATGATATTTATCAATTAAAACATGCAAACGTTTGCTAAATAGAAACAATTAAGAGTGCCAAGAATTGGATAAAGACTCAAATTTATTTAATAGAATGGTAATCCGCAAATGGAGAGATTCCATGGATCTTTACAAATTTAAAATTGGTGATATACATGGAAAAATGGGCTACATTGAACATAATGACCGTTTCTCCACCAACTCTGAATTCAATGTATTCGAAACTTCAATTGATGACGATTGAGCGAGAATCTTTGATAGATGACAGTTGTAGAGCAAAGTCTTGTCAGGATGCAGTTACTTGCCAAATCCCTAATTTTTGCCTAGATTACCCCGAGGTGAGGTACTCAATCTAGCGGGACATATATATTCTTTTTTTTCATGTATCTAACTTTTGCCTGGACCGTCCTTTTGGGTTTTCAATCCACTGAGACGCTCTTTTTGCCTAAGCCACCCTTTCAGGTTTTCAACTTTGCGAGCTATTCTGTTTTTATTTTTAGGCGAAGTATTTCTTGACTGCATCTGAATTCACAGGACGAGTGAAATCCTCCTCATCCATAGTTGTAAGCAACAAAGCACCACCTGGAAAGACTCTCTTAAAAACATATGAGCCTTCATAGTTTGGAGTCCACTTGCCCCTGGAATCGGGCATGAAAGATAAGACTTTCTTGAGCACGAGGTCACCTTCTCGGAACACACGAGGCTTGACCTTCTTATCAAAGGCTTTCTTCATCCTTTGCTGATATAACTGACCATGGCCCATGGCAGTTAATCTCTTCTCTTCTATCAAATTCAGTTGGTCATAACGACTCTGAACCCATTCAGCCTCAGTCAACTTGGCTTCCATCAAGACTCTCAATGATGGGATCTCGACCTCTACGGGGAGCACAACCTCCATGCCATATACAAGAGAGAAAGGGGTTGCCCTTGTTGAAGTGCAGACGGATGTACGATAACCATGCAAAGAAAATGGCAGCATCTCATGCCAATCCTTGTACGTAACAACCATCTTCTGAATAATCTTCTTGATGTTCTTGTTAGCAGCTTCAACAGCCCCATTCATCTTGGGTCTATAGGGAGAAGAGTTATGATGTGTAATCTTGAACTCGCTACACAACTCATTCATCATCTTATTGTTAAGATTAGATTCATTATCAGTAATGATCTTATATGGCACACCATATCGACATATGAGTTGGTTCTTGATAAACTTCACAACCACTTGCCTAGTCACATTTGTATATGATGTCGCTTCAACCCACTTGGTGAAGTAATCAATAGCTATGAGAATAAAACGGTGATCGTTCGACGCCTTTGGTTCAATCATGCCAATCATGTCAATTCCCCACATGGAGAAAGGCCATGGTTAGGAAATAACATTCAAAAGTGTCGGGGGAACATGAATCTTATCCGCATAAATCTGACACTTATGGCATTTCTTCACATATTTGCAGCAGTCAGACTCCATCGTCAGCCAATAGTAGCCTGCTCTCAACATCTTCTTTGCCATGGCATGCCCATTGGAATGAGTACCAAATGAACCCTCATGGACTTCAGTCATCAACAGGTCTGCTTCGTGTCTATCAACGCATCTGAGCAGAACCATGTCAAAATTCCTCTTGTAAAGGACATCACCATTAAGGTAGAAACTGCCAGATAATCTCCTCAAAGTCTTCTTGTCTTTAACAGATGCCCCAAGCGGGTAAGTATGACTTTTAAGAAAACACTTAATATCATAATACCATGGCTTATCATCTTTTACTTCCTCAACTGCAAACACATGAGTCGGTCTATCCAAGCGCATCACAGTAATATTGGGGACTTCATTCCAATGCTTCACTACAATCATTGAAGCAAGCGTAGCAAGAGCATCTGCCATCCGATTCTCATCTCGAGGAATATGATGGAAGTCAACCTTAGTAAAGAAAGTTGAAATCCTCCTTGCGTAATCTCTATATGGGATAAGGCCATGCTGATTCGTTTCCCATTCACCTTTAATTTGATTAACAACAAGGGCCGAATCACCATAACATCAAGATGTTTGATCCTAAGATCAATACATTCCTCCAAAACCATAATACAGGCCTCATACTCTGCCATATTATTCATGCATTTGAAAGTCAGCCTTGATGTAAAAGGAAAATGTGTGCCTTGAGAAGTAATAATCACTGCCCCAATACCATTTCCGTACTGATTAACAGCGCCATCAAATACCATACCCCAACGGGAACCAGGCTCTGGCCCTTCATCGAGCGTAGGCCCATCACAATCTTTCATCTTCAAATACAGAATCTCCTCATCAAGGAAGTCATATTTCACAGACTGATAATCTTCAATTGGTTGATGTGCCAGATGGTCAGCCAAGGAACTACCTTTAATAGCTTTTTGAGCTCAATACTCAATATCATACTCAGATAACAACATCTGCCAACGGGAAATCCTCCCAATTAAAGCAGGCTTCTCAAAGATATACTTGATTGGATCCATTTTGGATATCAACCAAGTCGTATGATTCAACATATACTGGCGTAAGCGCTTAGCAGCCCAAGCCAAAGCATAACATGTCTTCTCAAGCATTGAGTACCGAGACTCACAATCAGTAAACTTCTTACTCAAGTAGTATATTGCATACTCTTTCTTTCCTGATTCATCTTGCTGACCCAATACACATCCCATGGAATCATCAAGCACAGTCAAGTACATAATCAATGGTCTCCCTTCAACAGGCGGAGACAGAATCAGAGGCTCGGACAAATATTCTTTGATACTGTCAAAGGCTTTTTGGCAATCCTCTGTCCAATCATGACGCTGATCTTTCCGGAGGAGCTTGAATATAGGCGCACATGTAGCAGTCATGTGGGATATAAATCTCGAAATGTAATTCAAGCGGCCAAGAAAACCTCGAACTTGCTTCTCAGTTTTGGGCGCAGGCATCTCTTGTATTTCTTTGACCTTGGCAGGATCAACTTCAATACCTCTTTCGCTGATAATAAAGCCCAATAACTTGCCGGAACGGACTCCAAATGTACACTTGTTCGGATTCAGACGGAGCTTGTCCTTCCTCAAACACTGGAAAAGCTTCAAAAAATGTTCTACATGTTCAATTTCCGTTTTTGACCTTGCAATCATATCATCAACATACACCTCAATCTCCTTATGCATCATATCATGAAACAAGATAGTCATAGCTCGTTGATACGTGGCTCCGGCGTTCTTCAAACCGAAGGGCATCACTCGATAACCGAATGTTCCCAAAGGTGTGATGAATATTGTCTTCTCCATATCCTTGGGTGCCATTTTAATCTGATTATAACCGGAAAATCCGTCCATAAATGAGAAGACATTGAATTTAGCTGTATTGTCTACCAACATATCAATATGTGGTAGAGGAAAATCATCTTTTGGACTAGCTTTATTCAAGTCACGGTAATCCACACACATTCGGACTTTTCCATCTTTCTTAGGCACAGGCACAATATTGGCCACCCATTGAGGATATGTAGAAGTCACCAGAAACCCCGCATCAATTTCCTTCTGAACTTCTTCTTTAATCTTCACTGCCATATCAGGATGAGTTCTTCTGAGCTTTTGTTTCACATGCACACACTCAGGCTTCAATTGCAAGAAATGTTGCACGATATCATTATCTAAATCAGGCATGTCTTCATACGACCAGGAAAAGACATCGACATATTCTCGTAGCAGCTCAATCAACCCCTTCTTGACAGACTCTTCGAGGAGTGCCCCAATCTTTACTTCGCGAATGCAGTCTTCAGACCCCAAGTTGATTGTTCCCAGATTCTCAAGATGTGGCTGAATGACCTTCTCCTCGTGCTCAAGCAGACGGGTAATATCATCAGGAATCTCTTCAAGATCATCTTCTTCTGCCTCAACTACAGGGAACTCAAAGTTGGGAGATGGTGTTGGATCATTATGTTCAATGGGTTTGATTAACCTGCATAATGATTTTGAGTATAAAAAGAGATTTCAGAATTCAAATAAGGCAAATCATTATGCAGATGAAAAGATTGATTTTATTTTCTTTTTATAGTTTTATAGTGATCATCAATTTCATGCAAAAAGCAAAAAGGGAAAATAATTTTAGAAAACAAACATTTAACATGTGATTATTGAATTAATATCATTGTATTAATCAAATTATGCCAACAATGTTTTTACTTCTCCTTTTGGCATGGGAGAAGGGTTTTTGAACAAAATGAACACATTATGTTGACTTATGCATAACTGTTGGAACATCAACAGGGACCCAATTATTGCAGATTCCTCCGGGTATGACAAAGTTGCCAAGGTCTTCCTCTTCATCATCTTCGACAATGGCAGCGGCTTCCTGATCTTCGACGGTGTGGATGAAACCTCAACTCTGGAACAGCCCACGATCATTGGAAACACCAAAAGAGTACCATATGCCAGCTCGGGACTTGTTATCTTCCAACTTGATCATTTTCTCCAAACCAGTAGTTGCACCATGCTCAATGGCCAACTTTGCATCATTATAGGAGACAAATGAAGAAAGTCCTTTCCTTGAAGGTTCAGCAATAGATAAGGCCTGGAATGGAGTCCCAACCTCATCCTCAGTATCAATATAGGAGAAGGAAGATAAATGACTGACCAAGAGAGCCTTCTCTCCCCCTATCACCACCAACTTCTTGTTCTTCACGAACTTCAACTTTTGTGCAGGGTGGATGTCACAGTGCCTGCCTCATGAATCCATGGTCTTCCCAGCAAACAGCTGTAAGACGGATGAATATCCATGACCTGAAAAGTGATATGGAAATCACTAGGTCCAATCTTGATCGGGAGTTCTAATTCGTTGATCACAGTTTTACGCGATCCATCAAGCGCCTTCACAACCACTCCACTCTGCCTCATGGGAGGCCCCTGATACGAAAGTTTAGCAAGAGCGGAATTTGGCAACACATTAAGGGATGACCCTGTGTCCACCAACACATTGGACAAGGCATCGTCTTTATAGTTCATAGATATGTGTATAGCCAAATTGTAGTCTTTTCCCTCCTCGGGAAGATCATCATCACAGAAGCTCAAATTGTTGCAAGCGGTTATATTTGCAACAATGCTATCAAATTGCTCTATTGTGACATCGTGATCCACGTATGCCACGTCTAACACCCTCTGCAAAGCTTCGTGGTGTGGCTCGAAATTCATCAACAAAGATAAGACAAATATCTTTGATGGAGTTTGAAGCAATTGATCAACAACATTGTATTCACTCCTTTTGATGAGCCTCAACATCTCATCACCATCCTCTTTCACAATGCCAGACTGGCCAACCAGGATAGGAGTACTATTATTCTTAACAGCAACAGGGTCAACACCCTTAACAACAGGAACATAAATATTCGGAGAAGAAATCCCCACGGGACCAACAGGATTAACAACAGTTCTCTTCATGACATCTTCATGGGATTTTGGTTGAGCCGAGAAAATACGACCACTACGGGCCACACCACTGATATCTGAAATGCTTACCACAGAAGTTGAGGGCAACGACACCTCCTTTCCATCCTCTAGCATGATTACGTTATATCGGTAAGGAACAGCTTTGTCTAATACATATGGGACAAGACCTGTTGGCTTGATCACAAGAGTTGGCGATACTTTCTTCTTGTTGCCATCATACTTGACAACAGCAGGCTCAGGCATTTTAAACACAGGGGTGATAACATCAACTTCATCCTCATTTCGATTCTGAAGTATCTCAATCATCCCTTGATCTATCATCTCTTAGATGTCCCTTCTTACTTGACAACATCCTCTCTCATTGATAGTGCACACCTGGCACCTGTCATGGTCATGCCCGTAGTGGCTGTGTTCACACAATAGCTTATGCATCTCAACCAAGGACTGCCTTATGTCATTCACATATAGGACTTTGTATTTTCCAGGGCATCCCTGGACCATGTTAACAACTGCCTTCCCATGCTCGGGAAATGGTTTCTTCTTTACATTTGGACCTACGTCCTCAAAAAACAATATCCCACTTCTCACAAGGTCTTGCACCTTGGTCTTCAATGGATAACAGTTCTCCACGTCATGTCCGGGAGCACCGGAATGATATACACAATGAAGTTCAGGCTTATACCACCACTGAGGATTGGTTGGTACAGTAGGAGGATCTCGTGGAGTTATCAGCTTCCTATCGATCAAGGAAGGATACAATTCAGCATAGGTCATCGGAGTCGGGTCAAAAGTTACCCTCTTCCTCTCGTAGTTGCTGGTACTTGTGTTATTTTGTTGCGAGGCTGGTAGGCCTGTTGTTGCTGACGATGTTGTTGTTGTTGTTGATGATGAATTTCTCGGAAAGCATGTGCTATATGAGCCACCTGGTGTTGGTTGTTAGTCGGAAGGACTACCTTCCTCCTTACAGAGGGCCTTCTTTTAACATGAGAGGACACAACATGAGTCTCTCCCTCCTTCCTCCTCGCAAAGCCTCCATACTTCTTTGCTGAGGAACCGTCATCTCGAGATAAACGTCCTGCACGGACCCCCTCTTCTAATCTCACCCTCATATTCACCATTTCGGTGAAGTCTGAGGGAGCACTAACAATCATTCTTTCATAGTAGAAAGAGCTCAAAGTCTTCAAGAAGATCATTGTCATCTCCTTCTCTTCCAGGGGTGGCACTATCTGAGTTGCCAGTTCTCGTCATCTCTGGGCGTATTCCTTGAAGGTCTCCTTATCCTTTTGGGACATCGCCCTCAATTGGTCCCTGTCTGGAGCTATATCCATATTATATTTGTACTGCTTCACAAACGCCTCGCCTAGATCATTGAAAGTGTGGATGCTTGCACTCTCCAGCCCCATATACCACCGGAGCGCAACACCTGTCAGGCTATCCTGAAAGTAGTGAATCAGCAATTGGTCGTTGTCAGTCTGTGTTGACATCTTGCGAGCATACATCACAAGATGGCTGAGTGGGCATGTATTTCCCTAATACTTCTCAAAGTCAGGCACTTTGAATTTAACAGGGATTTTAACGTTGGGCACTACGCACAACTCAGCAACACTTTTCCCAAAGAGGTCATTACCCCTCAAAGTCTTCAGTTCCTTGCGCAACTCAAGGAATTGATCTTTCATATCGTCCATCTTCTCATATACATCCGGGCCCTCAGATGGCTCGGAATGATAAATGGTGTCTTCAACATGGGGAATGGTGTGCACAACGAGAGGTGGCACAGACAGGACCGGGCTAGATGCCAGCATAGAAGCGAGAGTAGGAGCGAAGCCTTCTGGCACGAAATTGGAAGGCATTCCCCAAGGGAACCCGACTGGCATAGTCAGAGCAAAGTGGGCTATTGCAGCAGGCACAGTTGAAGTAGATATCTCAGATATGACCGTCCTCGCGGGAGGAGTTGCAGAAGTTGGTGAAGCTTGGCTTTGTACGGCCAGAACTGACTCCATCATGGCAGTCAGCCTAGCAATCTCTTCCTTCAAGTCCCTGTTCTCTTGCTCGAGATGTTCCATTATCTTCGGATGATTGGCTCTAGTATTATATCGGTGCGTCAGCTTGTCTTCAAAATAAATGAAGAGCAAAGAGTTAGACCACTGATCAAGAGCTCGGAACAAAACCTGCTTATGCATATGATGTATGCAATGTTTGTGCATATGGTTTATTTTTTGTCAGAGGAACTTTATAGAGATCTATTTGCAAATATTTGAAAATATTAAACTTTTAAGACATATATGGAATACTCATAGTAATAATATTTGGAAACTTTTTACACCAAAGAAGTCATACAGTTTTGGTAACCAAATACAATACAAGAGAAAAGGAGAATGAACATCCTATGGAGCCCTAGAAACAACCGTCCAAAGCCTTCGAGATCGGAAGATAAGTTGCACGAAGCCTCTTCACCTCTCTCTCATAAGCTGCTTCCATATCGGCCTTCTCCTTGGCGAGCTGATCATACTTCCTCTTCCAAAACCTAGATGAATGAGGAAGAAGAGAAGTAACCACATCATTAGGCTCATCAATAACCTAATGCTCTAGAAATTCTATCACTGCATCCTTATCTTTGAGTTGCTGAAGAAGCTCCTCACGCTCACGAACCCATGCACGCGAACGATCTTTATCTCTCAACTCCTCTACTCCTTGGTTAGGGAGGGTTGAAGGCCCAACCATAACCATAGGGGTAGGTCTCGGATACTCGTACGGCATGCGGTACTCAAAAGCTCTCTTCCTTATCCCAAGAGGTGTAAGGTTCCAAAGCAATACAATTCTTCGGACCAAACTCATTCCTCCCTTTCTTATGAACTTTGCGCCAGACGCGGACCATCCTATCCTTCAAGTTCTGGGGATCTTTACCCTCTTGAAAGAACAAGCCTTCCAACAAAATATTGTTAGGTTTATCCTTTAAGGGGAACCCAAGTTGACGGCGAGCCAAAGCAAGGTTGTAGTTAATTCCACCACACGTACCAAGAAGAGGTACATTGGAGAATTCACAACAAGAATCAATAATTTGAACGCCATCATAAACACGATTGTACCAAGAGATATCATCATTAGTGAGAGACATAAGTCTCGCAGACCACCGTAGACATCCCTTGTTCTCCTTGAAGGCAATTGTCTGAGGCAAGTGCGAAATAAACCACTTGTACAACAAAGGCAGACATCACACAATGGAACCACCGCCTTTTGCATTCCTCACGTGCAAAGAGAAATAAGTGTCACCCAACAGAGTAGGAACAGGATTAAGAGAAGAGAAAATCCTAATAGCGTTCACATCCACGAAATTGTCGATGTTGGGAAATAGCACTAGCCCATAGATGAGGAGTACAAATATGGCTTCAAAAGCTTCCTTACTCATGGCCTTCCCAAACAAAGTAGCTTTGGCAATCAAAAAATTAGATGGGAGACCTTGAATTCCACCTTTGGTAGTCATATGGGAAATAGTGTCAGATACATCCACATGAAGCATATCAGCAATCTCTTGAGAAGACATAATCTTCTCCAAACCACTGAATGACAACTGATCAAGAATAGGTATACCCACATGATAGGCATACTCCTCAAGTGTAGGTGTAACACCTCAAAATTTGCCCTCCTCTCTTGGGACTAGCTTAGCATATTGCATTTCATTTTGTAGGACATTAGTCATTGCATATTGCATATCATGTGAAAATAGACAAGTCATCCTCCTAAGTCTTTCTCAGAAGATAGAAAGGTTGATAGATTCATGCCTGAGGGTCTTATTGAATTGATCAATCACCTGGGGGTTTGTGCTTCAATTAGGGTTTTATTGGTTCCTCAAGGAGGTTGAGTATTATCTTATCGGCAAGGGTACATCATCATCATCATGGTTATGTCATCCTCAAGGGGCTCATTGTTCATGCTCAGATTCTTTGGGATTAGGGTTTTGACCTCTGGTCAACCCTAATCAGTTGCATTCTACCAGTCAGGGTTTTTCAAGGAGATGAGGTCTTTCTTGAGAAGGAGATCATCATATGATTATTATGTGGAGCTTACAAGAGCTAGGGGTTCATTTTGGAGCCAATTCCTCAAGTGGTTAAGGCTCAGGCTGATCAGGGCACTTCTAAGTCATCTGTCAACCAGAAAGTCAACAGAAAGTCAACTGAGGGCTAGGAGGTGGAGAAATGAGTTTCAACATCTCATTCATGTTCAAATGGGGTTCATTGGTCATTACAAATGCATATCTTGAAGAGTTTGAGGTCAGATCAAAAGTTTCCCAAAATGGAAAGTGACCTATAATTGAAAGTTTCCCAAAATGGAAAGTTTTTGATTCAAATTCAACTTGATCTTGCATCATGAAAGAAGCTTCAAATGAATTTTTTCCCAACATGAAAGTTGAAGATCTCTTTCTCCCATTTCCAAAAAGTCCAAGATCATGAATTTATGATGAATGGTTGAAGAGATATGATCAAATCATTGCCAAGGGTGCATGAAACTTCAAAAGGGCATAACTTTTGATTCATAACTCCAAATTTGGTGGTTCTTTTTGCAAAATGCTTGTCATGACATGAAGTTTCCAAAACATCCATCACATTGCATGAAATTTGAACATATGATCATTTGCTTATTCATGAAGATTTTGGAGGGAAAATCATAAATTTAAAATCTATGCATCATGGGAGCTTTCTACCATTGCCAATGTGTTTAAAAGATGATTTTGAGTGACTTTGATCAAGAAAATGTTACTGTTCACGTCCATTTGCTCCATGCACCATGCAAAATGTCATTTTTGGTCATAACACCTTATTTTGATTAATCACAACTAAACCATGCCTAATTTTAATTAGTATGTGATTAGTGTTGAATAGTATATCTTCGGCAAATATTTTTATATCGTATCCACAGAGATTGGTTGATATTACCGCCGTTCTATAATCCGATTTGTTATAAGTTTAGAAAGTAACAAGGTTGTTTTGGTTGGAAAGTTATCTTGTGAGTAAATGTCACTAAAAACAGTAAAATGGTTTTAATCTAATGTAAAAGCTTGGCAAGATTGGAGTTCACTATTTCAAATGCTTATGATTCCTTATGATAAATAAATCGATTTAAGATTATTGATGATGTTCAAGTATCCTCTCAAAGTCATTTATGTCTAAATGATATTGTGATAATCACTATATTGATTCTTAGACGATCTCTCCACCTAACTATCAATATAGCAATCTTTAATGCTTAATGTAACACCTCAAAATTTGCCCTCCTCTCTTGGGACTAGCATATCATATTGCATTGCATTTTTAGGTCATTAGGCATTGCATATTGCATATCATGTGGTTACATTGTGCAAGTCATCCTCACAAGTCTTGATCAGAAGATGAGGAAGTCAAAGTGCAAGCTAGGGTTTTATTGGACTGGTCATTAATCATCTGAGGATGTGGAGGTCCAAATTAGGGTTTTGATTCTCAAGGAGATTGGTCTTCATCTTGTTTGCAATGATACATCATCATGGTTTATCATCAGAAGATTCAAGTGTTGAAGGATACCTTGGGATTAGGGTTTTGACCACTGGTTAACCCTAATCAGTTGCATTGGGCCAATCAGGGCATGGCAAGGAGATGAGGTCTACATTGGCTATGGAGATTATCACATGATTATATTGTGCATATTGAGGCTAGGGTTTCATCCTTGAGCCATTTCATCAGAAGATTGGGACTCAGATTGATCAGTGCATTGCCAAATTCATCTATCAGTTGAAAAGTCAACTGTGGTCAACTGTGCTTGATTTTATGGACTTGGAGGTGGAAATGAGTTGGATACACTTCATTCATGTTGAAACAAGTGTTATTTGACATTGCAAAGCTCAAGAATGGAGAAAATCAAGTCAGGACAAAAATTGCCAAAAATAGAAAGTGACTTGTAATGGAAGTTTCCAAAAATGGAAAGTTTTTGACCTCAAAATTACATGTCCAAGGAAGCTTAAAATGAAAATTTGTTCAACATGAAAGTGGTAGATCTTGTTCTCACCTTTTCAAAAAGTCCAAGAACATGAAATTCCCATGTATGGTTGGCAAGTTATGGTCCATTCAATTTCAAAAATGACCCATAATCAGAGGGGCATAACTTCCACATGGAGTGTCCAAATTGAGTGATCTTTTTATGTGCAAAATCCATTTGACATGTACTTTCATGGTGCATAATTGGAATTCATCAAAAATGGTCAATGCAAAAAGTCAATTTTCAAGTGTACAGTTAAAGATCCAAGGGCAAAATGGTCCAAGTTGAGAAATAATGAGAATTTTGGCATGGGGATTTTTGCAACACCTCACAAATGCAATTTGAAAATTGTTTGAATGGTCATAACATGTTAAGGTTCATTATTTGGTTAAGTCATTTTTGAAATGCACTTGAAATTGTACAAATTACCATGGCATAGTGAAAATCCAAATTACACAACCAATGACCATGGGACAAGTTGCAACACATCACACATGTCATTTTGAGAGTGTGTGAGCTGTCAATGAGCTGTCACAGGGCTTGAGTGAAAAGACCATTTTTCCCTTGATTAAGAAAAGTGGAATTTTGCTAATTACATGTCATTTTGCTAATTGGTGATTTAGAGCTTGATTAGTGGGAAGTACTTAATCCTAATCATAACAAACTTCTGATCAGAATCACATTTCACAAGAAATTCAACAAACTTTTCCCTCCAATTCTCAAACTTCACCAAGAACATTCATCAACAAAATTGAGCAAAACTCCTTCAATTCTTCATCAATTCGTGTGGTTCCTTTTGCTGCCTTCTCCATTCATCTCCTTCTTCAACTGTTTTGGCATTTGGCATCAAGAAACTCCACAAATCTCCACTGTTCAAAGGAGGTTCAACTATGGCATTTTGAGATCTCTTGCACTTGAAGCAACTTCGAGCTAGGCTAAGCATTGCATTCGATTTCCTTTAGCTTCTCCTTCATCTGTTTCAAGGAATCACGCGCCAAAGCTTCAAGAAGCATCACTGCCATTGCAAGGTACTTGAAATTCGAATCTCATGATTCTTTAAATTGTTATATGTGTTCTGAAGATCGTTGCATGTAGATCAACATGATAGGCTTGGTTTTTGATTTGATTAATTGTAGAGAGAGATATCGCGTTTTTAAGTTTTGAATGTGAAACTTTAATTGATCGATCCGTGAGCTACAGTTAGAATTAGGATGAATAGTTAGCGTATTCGTGATCCTCTCACTCAGACCTTTCCAACGGATATTCGCATGATGATTTTCATGGAGTTTGGATGTTCTTCATGTTCTTGCAAATTCTGGAAAACGCGTGTTGATGATGATGAATTTTCTGGGAAATAACTGCGTTTGATCCTGAGTTTTGGCTTGGCAATTCGAATTTCTGTTTCCCTCCGTTTCCAGCCATTCAGCGCGTGACATGTCAATTAGTGGCTACGCTGCGTTTTGATCTTGGACTTGATATTTACCATCGTGCCACTGGACTCAATTAAATTCATTTTTAATTAAATATAACACTTAATAAATATTACATAATTCATTTAAAACTTAGAAAATTCATAAAAAAATATTGGCTAATCAGAAAATTATGAGAGTTTTTTTGTTAGTTTTTAAATTCTCTCTAGTTTTTTATAGGCATGGTTTTAGAGGTTGTGCATGGTGAAATTTTGACTTTGCCTAGGGAACTTTGACTTGTGTGTTTTTTTTACATGTCTTGCCATTTTCATTGTGAAATACTCATACATTAAAAGAAATGCCTGAAATTTTTTGAGCTTATTCTAGACATGTTGATGGTGATTTACATGTAAAGTTTGTGATTTTTGGATACCTGAGGAGTGAGATATGATTTTTTGAATCTAGGTGTGACAATTTGTGTCACACCTAGCTAGGTCAACTTTCTGGATTTATTTGAATGACCTAGAGATGTTGGATTGGATTGAAATTTTGCATGGATGATTGTGGATATGTTGAAATGTTATATGAATTTTTCTGGATTTTTCTATGGCATTTTCAATTTGATTGATATTTTTCTTCTCTGTTGGCTCATTGTGCAAGCTTGTGTGACACATGTTTGTATATCTTGTGTGAAATTCTCATATGGTTTTGGATGAAGATGAAATTTGGTATGCTGATTGTAGATACATTGTAGGACATCATGCTTTTGGTCCCATTCATTTCTAATATGTTGTCACTGTTTTGTGAATTTTTGAAGTGAATGCATGTGTTGGTGCTATGAATTGGCTTGAATAATTGTGTCTGGATTTCTTGATTTTTATTGACCTAGTTCCTTTTGTCCAATTGAGCTGAAAATTGACATGCTATACCTTGAATAGGTCCTGTTTAGGTGTGAATTATTTGAGGATTTTTGGAATTGTTTTGGTATGCTTTTGATTGAAGTTATTCTGTTTGGACATTGGATGTTGCATTTGACCTAGTTTGTGATGTTTTGGTCATGAAATGAATATGGTGAATGATATGAGTATGGGATCAATTGCATTTGCTTTCTATTTGCATTAATTTGGTTTTGGTTGAGAATTGTTTGCTGTTTAGAATTTTTTCTCCCTTTTGGACCCTAGGCTTGGCCTAGGGGTCTAGTTTCTCACATTTGGTTTGACTTTTCAGGATGAAATGCATAATGCTCAAGGAGAATGCTTCAAGTCAATTAAATTGAGATTGTTTGATGTTGTGAACTAACATGACTTTGTTTTGTAGGTTGTGAAGCTTGAGCTTGAGCTTATAGCTTGCACTTATGTGCATTAACTTGTGTTGTCTGTATAGATTAACATTTGCTGTTTATTGTTTGTCTGTATGAGTACTGATGATACTTGATTGATTTCAGGTACATTAAGTCGCTTACAGTTCTTTAAGAACTTGCTTGCTGCTGCTTGGTTTTTAAACCACTTGAGGTAGGACTTCTATTCTTCATGTAGTCTGGAAGACCCGGCCTGTTACTTGGCCGGGCAACTGTCTGAAGTCCTCCTTAAGAGGCGATGTTTGTGGTTGTTTACATTTGTGCCAAGCAGGTAAAGACCTCTATGAGGCAATTGGTGGATCAAAGGGATATGCAATCTATCCCCCACTATTCTGTGAGTCGTCCCTCTGCTCGCACGGCTGTGTGTTGATGCATTGGGACACAAACACAAGATCCTGTGCTGTTGCACAATCGAGTCAGAGTCTTTGAGCGTAGAAGGGTCCCTCCATTCTGGACCCACGCTCCTTTGTCTGAAGCTCTCCCTGGTCAGGGATAAGAGCTGTGAAGTCTAATCTTCACTCACCTTTCATCTGCTTCACCTTAGCCTCGTAATGGCAAGGTTAAGAGCGAATAATACCCATGTACAGATGACTTGCTTCGGCAGTCAAACCCATTGTTTGAGCCCACTTGACTGGTTATAGTGTGTGCTTTGTGAATATTTGTTTGCTTGTATGCTTGTATGCTTGTATGCTTGCTTTCTTCCTGGATAGGGTTAGCTTGCAGTTGTGCAAGTAGGTAGAAACCTCAACGTAGGGCAATGATGCATGACAACACTAGGCTCGAGTCCAGCTCCCTGGTAGTGTGTCTTCCCTTGGTTTCTGGCTAGATTTTCTTTCCCTTGAGGGGGAACTACATCGCCCTGATCCTCGTTCCAGACGAGGTATGTAGGCAGGAGACCGTGCGAGGTCTCTCCGGGCACTTTTTTTTCTTTTTGTGTGTGTTTACCTGTCTTCTGGCGTGTGTTTTGGTTCGGATGCCGACGTAAGTCCAGTGATTGGCGGTCGGGCTCCACGTTTGCCGTTTTGTGCGTGTTTTGGTTCGGATGCTGATGTAAGTCCAGTGATTGGCATTCAGGCTCTCAGTTTGCCTGTGTTTGTGTTTGCTTGTTTGGCGTGCGTGAGCCGAACTACAGCAGCTCTGATTCTCGTTCCAGACGAGATATGTAGGCATAGGATGCGATGTCCTATCGAGCTCCCTTCTCTTAACCCCACCTGCGTTCCCTGTGTGTGTGTGATGTTTAGCAACCTTTTCTTTTCTTAGAACGTGGATCCCGTCGAGTACGACGGACGTGAGGGGTGTTAATACCTTCCCCTTGCGTAACCGACTCCCTTACCCTTTCTCTTTGGTCGCGAGACCATGCTTTTCCCAGGTTTCTCTGAGCGTTTCCTTTCCCTATCTTGGGATAAATAACGCGCAGTGGCGGCTCTGTGTTGTGTTTTTGTTTTAGCCCGCCGGTTGTTTTTTCGCGGATGCGACAGCTAGCGACTCTGCTGGGGACTTCACAAGGTGTTGACCTGTGCTGGTCCATCTTCCCTAAGCGAGTCCTTCCTAGTGTTCTAGGATAGTTTAGGTTGCTTGTTGTGCTGTTATTTATTGCATTTATTATTTAACAGTGTGTATATTTGCATAAATGTCTGCATGCATCATACTATCATGTTGCCGTCCTCTGTGCAGGTGGTTCCTCTGTTTTGGGGTGGGTGTTCTGAGTGGGGCTAAAACCCAGGCCCGAGTATACACCTAGGATTAGTGTGGTCTCACGTTCCTCATTTGCTAAATCAGCATAATGTTGCAACGTGACATACCACAAGCCGGACGAGGTTCATTTGATAGTGCTTTCCATTGTGGAATATTTCACTTTGGTTGAGTTACTTCATCTGAGCTGTTGACTCTGGTGACCGATCGTTTCCCGGATCTTTGGTTTAGATGATCTCAGGAGAGCTACAATGGCACACCCGAAAGGGCAAACCCATTGAGTATCTTTGCCCGATTGTCGAGACTATTATCCGCCTTAGGATGACCTGATTAGAATTTACCTGTGAGGGGAGGGTGATTCTTACAGAGGCATGTTCAGATGGTGACTTTGATGGTGACTAATAGTTCTGTGGATCAGAGTCCTATTTATAAGTCGGATTTATGGTCATTTATTGCCGAGACGCCGGAGTGCTGTCCGAGTTATTTATCAGTGGGGATCCGTTTATTTCAGGATTCCCCGGGCCGATTCAGAGGTTGTGGTTATTTGTTCAGTGGATCTCTGATGATGATGATGATGATGTATCTGTCTTCCGTTTATTTCGGAACCCGTGAGTTGGATTTGTGGTTACCTATTCCCTCAGATGGTTGTGATCAGTTCAGAGATCAGGCTTCAGTGCAACAGATGATCAGATGACTTGGAGGATGGCCCAGTGCATTGCATACATCTGCATCATTCTCATTTTGCATTCATCTGCATCAAACCTACATCTAGCCATATGGGGAGTATTATTGATTGAGAATCTGGTTGAGAGACATCTTGAATTTCAGAATGTGGATGTCAAAATATTATCTGTCTCGATGAAACCAGAATCAAAGGACGGAATCTTCCTCATATGGATAGATGTTGCATTCATGCATATTAACCCATTTGCTGTTTTGTAGGTGTCAACCGGTGCGCATAGCTTGTTTGCTCAGATATCCTGCCGGGGGCAACAAAGCCAAACTGATGGATCCTCCCAACGCCGACATTCTCGAGCTGAAAGAGAAGATGGGAGAGCTGATCAGTGTCATGCAAGAGTTCGCCTTGGGGCAGAAGGCGATTGCCGAGAAAGTGGGGAGGATTGAGGACTGGCTGAAGAAGGGGGAGATGCAGGGAAACGTTTCGTCGTCTGGACCGAAGAAATCCTTTGGTAATGACCAGCGCAAGGATGAGGGTGAATCGAGTGCTGTCCATGCCCAAAGAGGAAGGGGTAGGGATCGTTACTACCAGCACACTGCTGCAGTAATCCTCCCTGCTGGCAATCAGTCAATCCGACAGCGACATCAGCCAACCTCACAGAGAGCACAGGGAGCCGGGAGCCAAGTGAGAGGAAAGGGGGTCGATCGCCATTTTGACAAGCCGCCCGTGACATATGCTGTTTTGTTTAAAAAGTTGATGGATTTTGGGTTGGTTCAGCCGAGGGCGATGGTTCCGATGAGAACAGATCAGAAGCCTCCTAACTATGATGAGAATGCCCAGTGTGAATTTCATTCTGGAACACCGGGGCATAACATTGAGGGCTGTAGAGCATTCAAGAATGTTGTCCAGGACCTGGTGGACTCCAAGGCTATTAACTTTGCACCGTCTCCAAATGTTAATGCTAATCCCCTGCCGGCGCATGGTCAGGCAGTGGTGAGTGCAATTACTGAAGATTCAGATCACGCCTGTGCGGTAGGTGGAGAGACTGACGGTAACTGCAAGTTTGATGGTTGGATAAAGCCGTGTGTACTAGGAAGCTGGAAGGCCTAACAGATCAGCACTGTCACTCGTCCGGAAGAGTAATGATTTCTGTTTTGATTTTATCTGCATGAAAGCCATATGTGTTGCCCGACACGTAATGGTTCATTGTAAGGGCCACCTCATGTTTAAATTTGCATTTTCTGCATCATAAATAAATGGATGTTTTTCAGTCAAAAAGCGGTGTTCCCTGTTTTTCATTTATTTTTGCAGTTTAAAAACAAATAAAAATGGCAATGTTTATTTTCATTTTTCCCTTTTTTGATTTGTCTCGTCCCAACTTCGATAAGTAATTCTCCGGATCTCATTGATAACAATTTGGTTACACCTCATATGACTTCGACAATCCGATCTATCATGCCGAAGAAGAAGACGAAGAAGATTGTGATCTGCTGGAATTAGCCAGGTTGTTGAAACAAGAGGAGAGGGTGATTCAGCCGCATGCGGAGCGGATTGAGATTGTTATTCCAAGCACCGCCGAGGTCAGGAAGGAAGTAAAATTAGGGCCGCTTCAGAGGCAAGTTGAGAGCAGAATGGTAGCCTTGTTAAAAGAGCAGGTGGATACCTTCACCTGGTCATATCAGGATATGCCAGGGTCGGATACCGATGTCGTTGTGCACAAGCTACCATGGAGAGAAGATTGTCCTCTAGAGAAGCGGAACGCCGGTGCTACTTATCAGAGAGCTATGGTGACTTTGTTTCATGATATGATTCGTCATGAAATCAAATGCTATGACATGATAGCAAAGTCCCAAACAGAAGAGGGGCATCTGGCAGACCGGGGCAGGTCGTTTGACTAGTTGAGACAATTCAAACTGAGGTTGAATTCGAGTAAGTACACTATCAGAATGCGGGCCCGTAAGCTGTTGGGGTTCATTGTAAGGGAGGAATCGAGGTTCATCCTGCAAAAAAAAAAAAAAAAAAAAAGAACAATAAGAGAAATGCCTGAACCGAGAATGGAAAGAAAGGTTCGTGGTCTCCTGGGTAGATTGAACTACATGTCATGGTTCACATCTCACCTAACAGCCACGGGTGAACCCATATTCAAGATGATGAAAAAAAAAAGATCAAACGGTCAGGCGAAATAATGATTGCCAAGGGGCATTGAAGAATAAAAGAAAAAGTTGCAGGAACCTCCGATTCTGTTGCCTCCCATGGAAGGAACCACTGTCAATTCTGTACTTGACGGTCTTCGAGGGGTCTATGAGGTGTATTGGGTCAGCATGACGAGTCTTGTCGAAAAGAGCATGCAATTTACCTAAGCAAAAAGTTTACCGACTGTGAAACAATACATTCACTGTTCGAGAAAACTTGATGTACTTTGGCATAGGCTGCTCGCCGACTGAGACAATATATGCTGGTTCATACCACTTTGTGGATTTCCAAGATGGATCCGATCAAGTATGGGTTTGAGAAGCCAACATTGACCGGACGGGTTGCGAGAGGAGCAAAATAATGTTTACTGATTTGTGATGCTCTCAGAAAGCAATCAAGGGGTATTGTCTGATTACGTCGCTCCGCAACCCATTGAGGGTTATCAACCGAGGAAGTTTGAGTTCCCTGATGAGGACATCTTGAGGTGCTCTAATCGAAAGATTGAGAGTAACCGATCCCGGAGGAGGGGCCTGACCCTGAATCCGAACGGGTTCTGATGTCTGACGGGGTTAATGTGAAGGAGTTAGTGCTGCTGTGGTTACGCCAAAAGGATCCCATGTTCCTTTTGTGGCCAGGATGACAGTTGAATGCACCAACGATGGTGGCTGAGGCCGAAGCTTGTATTCTGGGTGCCAAACCTCAATGCGTATATCTACTGGGGCAAACGCTTTTCTCACTCAGAGAGCATGATTGAAGAAAAGAGGCTAGCCGCCATCTGTCATGGGCAGTTGTACCAGCAAAGGATGAAGCGTGCTTTCGACAAGAAGGTACGACCTCGGGTATATCACGTAGGTGATATGGTGCTGAAAAGGATCCTTCCTCCTCAAAACGATCGAAGGGGCAAATGGACACCGAATTATGAAGGTCCATTCGTGGTCAAGAAGGTTTTCTCTGGCAGAGCCTTGTTGCTGACGACCATGGATGGCGAGGATTTTCCATCCCCTGTGAATGTGGACGCAGTTAGAAAATACTTCGTATAAAGAGACCCGCTGGACGAAAAGAACAAAATAGTCCAGGCAAAAAGGGGCATCCCGGCGAACCAAAAACAGAAAGAGAGGTTCGGGCAAAAATTAGGGATAAAAGAAAAAATGTACACCCGGCAAGTCGAAAACCTGAAAAGGCGACTTGGGCAAAAATGGGTATCCCGGTGGACTGAAAACCCGAAAGGGCGGTCCAGGCAAAAGAGGGATTGAAACGAACAACTGCGCCCAGCATGATCGTTCGCGCTTTGGTTAAAGCATCATGGATAATACCCGGTGGGGATCGATCAGAAGCGTCTTATTCAGAAGGCAGAAAACGGAGAGTCTGAGGACATATGGGGTGTAACCGAGTTGGAACTCGATGAGATCGCGGGTTTCACATTGCCATTAGGATAGATTTTTCCTTTTGTGCAATTACCTCTTTTCAGGAATTGCTTCCTTTGTATTGCTCATTTGAGCCACACTGTTTTTCAATCAATAAAATGCATATTCAGTCAAATAATTTTGTTTTTGTTTTTCACTACCGCTTTGATTGCAAAAACATCCGATTATTTTTGATAAAGAATCTTGCATTTTAACTCATACAGGTTCCTTCCAATGCATGCTTATAAGATTGAAAGCTTGAAATCTTATTCGGAAGGATGAGTGACCCGAGTGTTGAAATCTTGGCACGCCGGGGGCACGGTTTTATCTAACGATCTCTTTTGCAGGTGCTGTTAGGTATTTTCACTCACTTGCAGGTTGTGATGTGGAAGCTGTTGGAAAGCAAATCCCCATGGAGTCCAGTCAGGGACGAATGAATATGAAGGGATGACGAGAATACGTTGAGACGTACGACGATCTTTGATGATAATCAAGAAGACTCTTCAAAATCAGAAGATTGGAAAGTCTGTAGAGATTCCCCGCAGGGTCCAATCAGGGATGAGTGAATGGGTAGAGAAGTGGCGAAGAGGCGTTGAGGCGTATGACGACCTTTGGAATTAATCAAGAAGACTCTTCAAAGTCGGAAAATTGAAATTTCTGTATAGTCCCCAGGAGTACGCTTCCCGTCGAGCGCGGAGCGATTTGGAATACAAGATGATGGAGCAGAAAAGGTCCAGACGAGTCTGGGAGTTCTCAAAAGTGGAAAGCTGATACGAGATTGGGAGTTGGATACCGTGGTTCGACGAGTCGACGGGTGTTCTGTACCGACTTTTCTCATTTTTCCAGCTAGGTCCCCAAGCAGAGTTATGAGGACCAACTCCCTGCAGATCCAAGATCTGTGACTTCTCCAGCCGAGTCGAGATGGTTATCCCCGGCAGGTTTAAACGGTGTTTCCTCAGCAACTAGGCCTGAAGGTTGCTATTCCCCGAGTGGAGCGGGTTTCAATGAAATATATCTCCAGCAGTGTTCATCCTACCAGCGGATTGGATGAGTTTCCGTAGCAGACTGATATCTGCATCCCCAACTGAGTTGATTCTACCTATGGATTGCATGGGTAATCCCCAGCGGAGTGGCATTCGCTTCCCTAGCAGGGTCAGGATGGTTATCCCCAGCAGGTGTTAGATCGATGCTTCCCCAGTTGCCAGGCCTGGAGGTTGCTGTTTCCCAGCAGAGCTATCTGTGAGCATTTCCCCAGTGAAGTCGGCAGGTATCTGTGAGGGTTCTCCAAGCAGAGTCGGGATTGACATCCCCAGCAAGTCAGAAAACTGTTGTATCCCCACAGAATGTTGGTGGTTCTTATCCCCAGCAGTTTCCCGAGCGGATTGGGTGCAAAGGAGGGTCTTCCCCAGCAAGGGTTACCTTTTCCCAATAGCAGTGCTTATTCCCTAGCAGAGTGGAGATCGGAGTATTGACGAGTTCCTCAGCAGAGTGTCTCGTACTCCCCAGAAGAGTCCCCTGAGGGGGATACCTCTTTATACATTCATCATGTAAAAATAGCATGGCATGTTGCATAGAAAAATAATAAAGCGCGTAACATTTCCATAATTATGGAGCATTACGCAGAAAAAATCAATCATGCATCATATTGCAAGCACAAGCTAGTCTCAAGCCGTGGTTACCGTTTGAGAGGTGGTTTTACCAGAAGTAGAGGTGTTACTCCGAGGAGTTTGGCCTCATGATTTGATCAAAGGTATTTCCCCAGTAGTGCGATACTGGAGGAGTTTTTCCGTCGGGCAGAGATGGGAATGAAGAGTGGAGAATGTTACGCGATCAGCGCGATTCAAGTCGTGGTTACCGCTTGAGGATTGGTTTTGCCGGATAGTGAAGACGATACTCCGAGGAGTTCAGCAGCGGGATTTTGGAGCAGCAGTATTTCCCAGTCATCAGTAAGTGTCTGGTCGAGCTTTCTTTGGTGTCAGTAAACATCATCATTCGATGTCCAGTAAACGTCGAGTTATTTCCCAGTCATTGTTTAATGTCTGGTCGATCATTGTTTGATGCCTGTAAACATCATTGTTTGATGCCTGTCAACATCCTTGTTTGATGTCCTGTCAACATCCTTGTTTGATGTCCTGTCAACATCCTTGTTTGATGTCCTGTCAACATCCTTGTTTGATGTCCTGTCAACATCCTTGTTTGATGTCCTGTCAACATCCTTGTTTGATGTCCTGTCAACATCATTGTTCGATGTCCTGTCAACATCATTGTTTGATGCCTGTCAACATCCTTGTTTGATGTCCTGTCAACATCCTTGTTTGATGTCCTATCAACATCCTTGTTTGATGTCCTATCAACATCATTGTTCGATGTCTGGTAAACATCATTGTTCGATGTCTTGTAAACATCATTCTTCGATGTCTGGTAAACATCATTATTCGATGTCCTGTAAACATCATTATTCGATGTCCTATAAACATCATTGTTCGATGTCCTGTAAACATCATTGTTTGGTGTCAAGTAAACATCATCGTTCAATGTCCAGTAAACGTCGAGTTTCTTCCCAGTCATCAGTAAGTGTCTGGTCGAGTTTTCTTTGGTGTCTGTCAACATCATTGATTCGATGTCCAGTAAATGTCGAGTTTCTTCCCGGTCATCAGTCAGGGCTTGGTTGGAGATGTTACTCTGAGGAGTTTAACATCATGACGTCAGATCAGCAATGTTCCCCAGTAGTGCGATAGTGGAGGAAATGTTTCCGTCGGACAGAGATGGAAATAATATCAGAAGACGTTACGCGATCAGCGCGATTCCGGGGTTCAAATGGAGAAAAGGAGATGTTGAGGCATTTTCTGGGGTTCAAATGAAGAAAGGAGATGTTGCGACATTTTCTGGAGATCGGGGTTCAATCAGAGAAGAGTATATGCTGAGGCATTTTCTGGGGTTCAAATGAAGATTGGAGTTGAAGATTGTATCCAGGATGAGGTCCTCAGGATTATCTTCTGTTCATGTGTCACCTTAGACTCGGGCTGAGGCCAATGGAGGTCGTTATAGGTGTCTTCTGAGGAAGAGATACACATGCTACCTTCCTTTTGTGAAGGTATACCCTCTGACATGTCGCCCTCAGAGTGGTGTTTGGTGTTATTTCCGACGTTGCCAGCGAAATTATCACGAGAGATTGGAGATCGGGGTTCAAATGGAGAAAAGGAAATGTTGAGGCATTTTCTGGAGACGGGGTTCAAATGGAGAAAGGGAGATGTTGCGGCATTTTCTGGAGAACGGGGTTCATATTGGCGATCATGAGTTATCGTCAGGCGACTGGGGTTCAAACTGGAGAATGGGGTTCATTATTTGGCAAATAGGAGAGCGGGGTTCAAATGCGGTGATCCGAGGATCATTTGCGCAAGAGAAAATTTTGGGGTTCAAGAAAATGGAAAAAATAGAGAAAACTTCGGGGTTCAAGAAAAGCATAAAAAGAAAAAGAATAATAATCCCCAGCGGATGAGTGGTGTTCAGGCCATGGTTATCCCTGCGTTACCATTTATTTTGGTATCCAGGTCGACGTTGCTTTTTTGGTGATCAGGCCGACTTTCTCCGTACCAGACGGATTTTGGTTTAGAGATTGTTTCTTCGCCGATTCTGACCCATCAGAGTGCAAATTGTTCATCTGTTCTTGGTATTCAATCACTCTTCATCCTGATCATCTGAAAGCCGAGGCTGTTCATATCGACAGGTTCACAGTGGATTGAATAGGGGCAGCTGTAACACCTCAAAATTTGCCCTCCTCTCTTGGGACTAGCATATCATATTGCATTGCATTTTTAGGTCATTAGGCATTGCATATTGCATATCATGTGGTTACATTGTGCAAGTCATCCTCACAAGTCTTGATCAGAAGATGAGGAAGTCAAAGTGCAAGCTAGGGTTTTATTGGACTGGTCATTAATCATCTGAGGATGTGGAGGTCCAAATTAGGGTTTTGATTCTCAAGGAGATTGGTCTTCATCTTGTTTGCAATGATACATCATCATGGTTTATCATCAGAAGATTCAAGTGTTGAAGGATACCTTGGGATTAGGGTTTTGACCACTGGTCAACCCTAATCAGTTGCATTGGGCCAATCAGGGCATGGCAAGGAGATGAGGTCTACATTGGCTATGGAGATTATCACATGATTATATTGTGCATATTGAGGCTAGGGTTTCATCCTTGAGCCATTTCATCAGAAGATTGGGACTCAGATTGATCAGTGCATTGCCAAATTCATCTATCAGTTGAAAAGTCAACTGTGGTCAACTGTGCTTGATTTTATGGACTTGGAGGTGGAAATGAGTTGGATACACTTCATTCATGTTGAAACAAGTGTTATTTGACATTGCAAAGCTCAAGAATGGAGAAAATCAAGTCAGGACAAAAATTGCCAAAAATAGAAAGTGACTTGTAATGGAAGTTTCCAAAAATGGAAAGTTTTTGACCTCAAAATTACATGTCCAAGGAAGCTTAAAATGAAAATTTGTTCAACATGAAAGTGGTAGATCTTGTTCTCACCTTTTCAAAAAGTCCAAGAACATGAAATTCCCATGTATGGTTGGCAAGTTATGGTCCATTCAATTTCAAAAATGACCCATAATCAGAGGGGCATAACTTCCACATGGAGTGTCCAAATTGAGTGATCTTTTTATGTGCAAAATCCATTTGACATGTACTTTCATGGTGCATAATTGGAATTCATCAAAAATGGTCAATGCAAAAAGTCAATTTTCAAGTGTACAGTTAAAGATCCAAGGGCAAAATGGTCCAAGTTGAGAAATAATGAGAATTTTGGCATGGGGATTTTTGCAACACCTCACAAATGCAATTTGAAAATTGTTTGAATGGTCATAACATGTTAAGGTTCATTATTTGGTTAAGTCATTTTTGAAATGCACTTGAAATTGAACAAATTACCATGGCATAGTGAAAATCCAAATTACACAACCAATGACCATGGGACAAGTTGCAACACATCACACATGTCATTTTGAGAGTGTGTGAGCTTTCAATGAGCTGTCACAGGGCTTGAGTGAAAAGACCATTTTGCCCTTGCTTAAGAAAAGTGGAATTTTGCTAATTACATGTCATTTTGCTAATTGGTGATTTAGAGCTTGATTAGTGGGAAGTACTTAATCCTAATCATAACAAACTTCTGATCAGAATCACATTTCACAAGAAATTCAACAAACTTTTCCTTCCAATTCTCAAACTTCACCAAGAACATTCATCAACAAAATTGAGCAAAACTCCTTCAATTCTTCATCAATTCGTGTGGTTCCTTTTGCTGCCTTCTCCATTCATCTCCTTCTTCAACTGTTTTGGCATTTGGCATCAAGAAACTCCACAAATCTCCACTGTTCAAAGGAGGTTCAACTATGGCATTTTGAGATCTCTTGCACTTGAAGCAACTTCGAGCTAGGCTAAGCATTGCATTCGATTTCCTTTAGCTTCTCCTTCATCTGTTTCAAGGAATCACGCGCCAAAGCTTCAAGAAGCATCACTGCCATTGCAAGGTACTTGAAATTCGAATCTCATGATTCTTTAAATTGTTATATGTGTTCTGAAGATCGTTGCATGTAGATCAACATGATAGGCTTGGTTTTTGATTTGATTAATTGTAGAGAGAGATATCGCGTTTTTAAGTTTTGAATGTGAAACTTTAATTGATCGATCCGTGAGCTACAGTTAGAATTAGGATGAATAGTTAGCGTATTCGTGATCCTCTCACTCAGACCTTTCCAACGGATATTCGCATGATGATTTTCATGGAGTTTGGATGTTCTTCATGTTCTTGCAAATTCTGGAAAACGCGTGTTGATGATGATGAATTTTCTGGGAAATAACTGCGTTTGATCCTGAGTTTTGGCTTGGCAATTCGAATTTCTGTTTCCCTCCGTTTCCAGCCATTCAGCGCGTGACATGTCAATTAGTGGCTACGCTGCGTTTTGATCTTGGACTTGATATTTACCATCGTGCCACTGGACTCAATTAAATTCATTTTTAATTAAATATAACACTTAATAAATATTACATAATTCATTTAAAACTTAGAAAATTCATAAAAAAATATTGGCTAATCAAAAAATTATGAGAGTTTTTTTGTTAGTTTTTAAATTCTCTCTAGTTTTTTATAGGCATGGTTTTAGAGGTTGTGCATGGTGAAATTTTGACTTTGCCTAGGGAACTTTGACTTGTGTGTTTTTTTTACATGTCTTGCCATTTTCATTGTGAAATACTCATACATTAAAAGAAATGCCTGAAATTTTTTGAGCTTATTCTAGACATGTTGATGGTGATTTACATGTAAAGTTTGTGATTTTTGGATACCTGAGGAGTGAGATATGATTTTTTGAATCTAGGTGTGACAATTTGTGTCACACCTAGCTAGGTCAACTTTCTGGATTTATTTGCATGACCTAGAGATGTTGGATTGGATTGAAATTTTGCATGGATGATTGTGGATATGTTGAAATGTTATATGAATTTTTCTGGATTTTTCTATGGCATTTTCAATTTGATTGATATTTTTCTTCTCTGTTGGCTCATTGTGCAAGCTTGTGTGACACATGTTTGTATATCTTGTGTGAAATTCTCATATGGTTTTGGATGAAGATGAAATTTGGTATGCTGATTGTAGATACATTGTAGGACATCATGCTTTTGGTCCCATTCATTTCTAATATGTTGTCACTGTTTTGTGAATTTTTGAAGTGAATGCATGTGTTGGTGCTATGAATTGGCTTGAATAATTGTGTCTGGATTTCTTGATTTTTATTGACCTAGTTCCTTTTGTCCAATTGAGCTGAAAATTGACATGCTATACCTTGAATAGGTCCTGTTTAGGTGTGAATTATTTGAGGATTTTTGGAATTGTTTTGGTATGCTTTTGATTGAAGTTATTCTGTTTGGACATTGGATGTTGCATTTGACCTAGTTTGTGATGTTTTGGTCATGAAATGAATATGGTGAATGATATGAGTATGGGATCAATTGCATTTGCTTTCTATTTGCATTAATTTGGTTTTGGTTGAGAATTGTTTGCTGTTTAGAATTTTTTCTCCCTTTTGGACCCTAGGCTTGGCCTAGGGGTCTAGTTTCTCACATTTGGTTTGACTTTTCAGGATGAAATGCATAATGCTCAAGGAGAATGCTTCAAGTCAATTAAATTGAGATTGTTTGGTGTTGTGAACTAACATGACTTTGTTTTGTAGGTTGTGAAGCTTGAGCTTGAGCTTATAGCTTGCACTTATGTGCATTAACTTGTGTTGTCTGTATAGATTAACATTTGCTGTTTATTGTTTGTCTGTATGAGTACTGATGATACTTGATTGATTTCAGGTACATTAAGTCGCTTACAGTTCTTTAAGAACTTGCTTGCTGCTGCTTGGTTTTTAAACCACTTGAGGTAGGACTTCTATTCTTCATGTAGTCTGGAAGACCCGGCCTGTTACTTGGCCGGGCAACTGTCTGAAGTCCTCCTTAAGAGGCGATGTTTGTGGTTGTTTACATTTGTGCCAAGCAGGTAAAGACCTCTATGAGGCAATTGGTGGATCAAAGGGATATGCAATCTATCCCCCACTATTCTGTGAGTCGTCCCTCTGCTCGCACGGCTGTGTGTTGATGCATTGGGACACAAACCCAAGATCCTGTGCTGTTGCACAATCGAGTCAGAGTCTTTGAGCGTAGAAGGGTCCCTCCATTCTGGACCCACGCTCCTTTGTCTGAAGCTCTCCCTGGTCAGGGATAAGAGCTGTGAAGTCTAATCTTCACTCACCTTTCATCTGCTTCACCTTAGCCTCGTAATGGCAAGGTTAAGAGCGAATAATACCCATGTACAGATGACTTGCTTCGGAAGTCAAACCCATTGTTTGAGCCCACTTGACTGGTTATAGTGTGTGCTTTGTGAATATTTGTTTGCTTGTATGCTTGTATGCTTGCTTTCTTCCTGGATAGGGTTAGCTTGCAGTTGTGCAAGTAGGTAGAAACCTCAACGTAGGGCAATGATGCATGACAACACTAGGCTCGAGTCCAGCTCCCTGGTAGTGTGTCTTCCCTTGGTTTCTGGCTAGATTTTCTTTCCCTTGAGGGGGAACTACATCGCTCTGATCCTCGTTCCAGACGAGGTATGTAGGCAGGAGACTGTGCGAGGTCTCTCCGGGCACTTTTTTTTCTTTTTGTGTGTGTTTACCTGTCTTCTGGCGTGTGTTTTGGTTCGGATGCCGACGTAAGTCCAGTGATTGGCGGTCGGGCTCCACGTTTGCCGTTTTGTGCGTGTTTTGGTTCGGATGCTGATGTAAGTCCAGTGATTGGCATTCAGGCTCCCAGTTTGCCTGTGTTTGTGTTTGCTTGTTTGGCGTGCGTGAGCAGAACTACAGCAGCTCTGATTCTCGTTCCAGACGAGATATGTAGGCATAGGATGCGATGTCCTATCGAGCTCCCTTCTCTTAACCCCACCTGCGTTCCCTGTGTGTGTGTGATGTTTAGCAACCTTTTCTTTTCTTAGAACGTGGATCCCGTCGAGTACGACGGACGTGAGGGGTGCTAATACCTTCCCCTTGCGTAACCGACTCCCTTACCCTTTCTCTTTGGTCGCGAGACCATGCTTTTCCCAGGTTTCTCTGAGCGTTTCCTTTCCCTATCTTGGGATAAATAACGCGCAGTGGCGGCTCTGTGTTGTGTTTTTGTTTCAGCCCGCCGGTTGTTTTTTCGCGGATGCGACACTTAATACCAAAGAAGAGTAATGAATAAATCTATCTCTAGAACTTATTCACTACTTGAAAATCTGTTTTATGTCAAGACTCAAATAATCTCTCTCGACAACTACTCAAATCTGGTTTTCAACTTAGGGCAAAAACAGTATTCAATACATCAATAATCTTTATCATATATATAAATCAAATGGAATACATAAATGATCGCGACTTTATGAGTCGAATTTGGGGTACAAACTGCAAGTGCACAGTTCTATCGCGTAGTTTTAAAAGATATCGATCCCACAGGGACTTATGAATCGATATACCGTTATCTAAGGTTACTTCGTAAAGCTAAGGTGGATAATGTTTGATTGTTTGGGGAAAAGCTAAAACTAAAAAAAAAGATCTAGATTAAATATCAATAAACGGATATCGGTATGTAGTTCGTCGTAATTAGGGAATCAATTCTTTGTCGGTTTCTTGGTTTTAAAATAAATCATTTCAGTTGACTTTATTGATTAAAAGTTCTATCTCAAACTCTCGCTCTGTTGAATAAACCATGATTTTATGTTAACGTAGCTGTCACTTATAAATAAGTCAAAAACCATTTTTTGAAAGCAATAAAGTCCGTAGAAACTCTTTTTAAGAAAACACTAACCGTTTAAACACCCTTATCTCAAACTCTCGCTCTGTTGACTTAGGTTATACAATTAAATTCGAATGCTTAACTCTCATCCTCACATTCAATCTTTAAAAATACTTTTTGGAAAAGATTAGAATTTAATTAACTCTAAAAATTGCTCTCACCCTGATCTAGAATTAATATCCAATTTACACTGTCCAGTTAAAACCTCAAACTTTCGCTCTATTGATTTTAACCTCTTTATGTCCTTTACTCTCGTATAAAAACTTTGTTATTAAACCTGTAAACTGAGACCGTAAAAAGAGTGATTTTAATTTCAAATTTAATTAAACCGACTTAGTTTTGATCCCTTATTCCGCTTACTCTACATACCGATATCTAGGCGAATTAGCCAGACATTTTAAACGAACTTAAATAATTATCATGCATAAACAGACTCATCTCAAGCAAATAATATAAATAAATAATAAAACAAAGCATTAAACAATAATGAACCTGAATAATTTAAACAGTAGTCTTGAACACTCCACCACAAGCCGGTAGGATTTGTTCTTGAATTCTTCAACTAACCAACAAATTAAAACGAAGGAATAAAAAACTAGATTCTAACGTAAGGTTAGATCCGGTGAAAAAGTTACACAATAGTTTCCGATGTGGAAACTATTATGTGAAAATTAATTAAGTGCTAGAGAGGAAAATAGAGTTGCAAGAGAAAACAATAAAAATTGCCAAAGCGGTATGTAAAAGGTATGCTCAAACTGCTGAAGAAAAGAAAATTGGAAAATGCCGAAATCTGGAAAAAGCGTGGAAACGTGGAAGTGTGGAACCTCTGCAGGGTTTGCAAAGTTGCTATTTATAATGATGCTTTCCGTAACGGTTTTCAAAGCAGTCCGCGTCAAGGAGTCTTCACGTAACGGATGCATCGCCGTGGAAATAGGATTCAGCGTGTAAACGTGGACTCTCAACGTCTCTGAAGGCAGAAATGTAGGGGGATGGTGTGACGTCCGTCACACCATGTGTGACGCTCGTCACATAAGTGTATGCAGCGTGACGTTCGTCACAGCATCCGTGGCGGTCGTCACAGGCACGACGCCTGTGTCTTCTTTGGGCTGGGCTTGGCTTTTGCTATTTGGGCCTTTTCATTCCTTTTTGCACCTCCTTTTCTTCCTTTTTTTACTTGTGCTTCAAATAAGACACCTGAGACAAATAGAAAGGAAATACCGCGTAATATCTAATAAAATGCAATAAATTGAAATAAATAATAATATAATTTAATTGAATTAAGTCCTAAAATATGATATAATTTCATGTTATCAAACTCCCCCATACTTAGATCTTTGCTTGTCCTCAAGCAAAATTCAGTATAGAACTCGTTAAAGGTTTTAGCCGGATGAAATTTCAAAACACACGTCAATTCGTATTAGGTTGCATGTAAACTTTGTTTAGAGGTAACTTGAGTTAAATCTCGACATAACAACCACCGTCACAACCTAGATAACCCTGCCTTATGCAAATCAGTTCAAGTACACTATGATAGCTATCCTAGTTCCTTTACTCTTATTTCACCCGTTTTCATTCTAGCGAAATCACATTAAGCCCTTTATCTTTTCGCGCACATAGTGGAGTAACCGGTTAGTGATTCTGATTCCCTTTTTAGCTTGAAGTTCTGGTACATAAGTCGGATAACTTCGTTATTCAGTCCATTGCAAATTGCGGGGGATCGGACCGTAGTCTGCCCTACCAAGTTCAGTACCAGATACCTGCTGAACCAACTCATAATGGATCTTTCATCTTATGCTTTTGTATGATCTGCAACCTTTAGATTAAATGATCTGGTAAGGATCACCTAACTTACTTAGTGCATTTCCTGATATATTTATATTTTTTATGTTACTTTGGGAATCATTCACTTATATTCATCGGCCCTCCACGTAGTTTGCTATTAAGATGGTGCTGACTTCTTGTATAAACTACTCGGGGTTACTATAAAACTAAAAGTTCAAGGGATTGGTATAATAGGTACTTATCCTGATCTAACGTGTTGAGGTTTGTTTGGAGTGTTTGGCGGTAGTAGTTTTTGTCTTAATTCGTCTCAAGTTCGATAAAATGAGCAACCTTTATACTTATTGGATGTTGAATTTTTGTTGTGGCTCGTGAAAATTTGAGGGAATAGATAATAGAAATTGTTCACACTCGGGACTTAACTTAAAATAGATCTATATTATAATAATTTTTTTTTTAAACAATAATAATGAAAAGAAAAGTACATACTTGAAAAAGAAATGGAAGTTGAAAAAAAAAGGAAGTAGAAAGAACAAGTTTCCCCCCCATACTTAAATTAAACATTGTCCCCAATGTTTTAAGGAAATGAAATACAATAGGGAAAAGGAAAAGAAACTACAACTAAGGCTGCCTTCCGCCTCTTGTTCTTGGGCCTGGTGATCTCTGACGTAAGTCTAAGTTGTCGAACCTGCTAAACAACTCAGTGAACCGCTGATCGATTATGTTATTCCTTTCTGCCTGCTGTTGTTGCATTTGGCGCATTAGTTGCATCATTTCGAGATTATGTGCTTGCATACCATCAATAGCATCCATGATGTCGTCGTTGGTTGCAGGCCTTCGTCGTCGACGACTTGAGGATGGGCCAGATTGTTGTGCAGGAGTAGGATCACCTTGTTCCATGTCTTCAAACTCGTCTTCGGGCAGGTTTGTATGCGAAGGCTCGGTAGCTTCGGGAGCATTCAGATCATAGAGGTGGCGGTTGGGATTGGTGACATCGGTTAAGGAAATGTTGGGGAGAACAGCGCTTGGAATAGCCTGGTTGTTCACCATAAGATAATATCCTCCGCCTACTCTGTTCTTAATCAGGCGGCTGGATCGACAGTAGGCTATATTCATAAATAGGGGAGATAAAGCTTCTAAAGTTTGGAGGCGGTCCCCTAGGTTTAAGCCTAGTGCTATGGTGGTTATTAATCCACCAATGACAAAGGGTTGACGGCCTCTAGCACATAAGGCGCGGATATGATGAAATAGAAAAGAGGCAGCGTTTACCTTAGCCTGCGGTTCGAAGACGCACTCGAGGAAGAAAAGTTCCTTTGCGTTGACCTTGCTGTTGTTTGGTCTACCAAAAACTGTGTTCTGTAAGATGCGGATAAAATATCGGATGGTTGGATTATGTATGTGGGAAAGAAGGAGTTCTTCCCAGTTGTAGGCATCTAGACCGGATATTTTCTTAAAAAGGGTGAAAACGGCAACTGTGTTCCAGTTTAGGTCGGGAGGGATTCTGGGGTAGACTTGGCCTTCTATGGAGAATTGTAGCATGGTACTCAACTGGTTTTGGGTTAAGGAGTACTCGGTGTTGAACATACGGAAGGTTGTGGTACCGGTTAAGAATTCGTCTTCACCGGCGGGAGTGGTGTATGCGTATGAACTTAAGAATTCTAAGGTTAGGGAGGGGTAAGTGGGTTGATTATGCGTGCACAGAAAGGTTAAGTCGGCTTGACGGAGCATCCATTCGATGCCTTGGAGTAATCCTAATTGTTGTAAACAAGTAAAATCAGGATACCTGGTGGAGACGACGCCTCGCTGTTGGAAACGCTCGTATTGCTCCCTTTGATAATTTTCATCTGCGGTTCGGAAGATGATATTTCCGAAATTCTGGTTACCCGCCATACTGATGGATGAACTGAAAGAGGTAAATTGGAAAGAAAAGAAAAGTGTTTGATAGAAGAAAGTGGTTTGTGGTGAATGAAGAAAGGTTTGGTGGGTATTTATAGGAAAAATTTTGGAAGTTGGAAAAATAGGTGGTTGAAAAGTGAATAATTGTGGGTAAATGTGAATAAATGGGGAAGGTAAAAAGTTGAAGGGGTGTAACGTTCGTCTCCAACGGCTCCTTAACGTTCACCTAGTCTGAAGGGCGTTACGCTCGTTACAGGTGCATGACGGGCGTCACAGGTACTTAGCGTGACGTCCGTGACAGAATGTCTGACGCTCGTCACACTGTCTGTTTGGCTAATGTTCAGCTAGCGTCCTTCAGGTAGGTTATTATATATTATTATTTTTTGTTTGTTATGCTACTGATTGATTTATTCTGCAATTTAATTTCTCCTGCATGCTTATTCTACTTTGTATAATAATAATCATAGGTAGCAACAGTAGAGAACATAATAGCTATTGCATAATAAAATTAAATAAATAGCTTCAATAAAATGATCATAATGTAATATTGGAAAAAACAAAAAATGCGAAAGGGAAACAAATGCGAACATGAATTCAAATAACATTAATGAATAATCTAACTTAAAACTAAATAACTAAGAAAATAATTTCTATCCATCTGCACGATCTCTGGCCGGAGGAGCAAAAGAGTTAACATGGTATAGCAACTCGTGAAACTGATTTGTCATACTGCTCATGTATCCTAGAACTTCGTGTCTCATTTCAGTAAACTCTTCTCTTAGGGCGCCTTGTTCTGACATCAAAGCTTCAATGGTGGTGTTATAATCAGTTCCGGGCATATGATGTCGGAGGTCGGATATTGATGATTCTTCGGTTTAAACAGGCTGAGGAGGAGGGTCAATATCATAATAGCCAGATGGTGTCTGAGGGTCAGATTCAGCATAAGGGATCTGGTCATCACAAATCTCATAGTCCTGGATGGATTCAGTGGATCTAGCAGGAGAGGGTGTCGCGTTCAGATTGTAGAGCCAGTTACTGCGGTTATGAACATTAGTCCTGGGATTGGGTAAGGTGAATAGGCAAAGAACTTGGTCATTAATTATAAGCTCGAACTCGTCAGACCCTTGGTTTGCTATAAACATGGCATTGAAGAGGAAGGGTATACTCATAGTAGTAATGCCACAGAAGGGGCTTAAGTCAAGCATAGGCTGACGTAATCCAATAGCATTATCAATCATGGTTATCAAACCGCCTACTCTAATAGGTGCTCGCTCATCTTGGATAAGGTGGTCTAAATTTGCTAGCATAAAGGTGACACCGTTTACTGGACGGTTCTGGGAAGCACAGAATATGATGAAGAGTTCATCACGTGAAACTGAAGTACTGTATGGCTTCTGTCTAAATAAGGTGTGGGTCAGGATCCTATGGAAGTAGCGGAAGGCGGGGTTATGTATGTTTCCAGAGAGAAACTCATGTTCCTCGGGATCATCATTTCCAGTCAAGCTACCCCAAAAGTGTTCGAGTTCTCTATATTCAAAAAGTTCTTCCTGGCTCACTGTGAATGTATCAAGGGAGGTAGGGAAACCCAAAAGGTTGGTAAAGTCTCTAATATTAAATTGGTACTCCATGTTGAACATTCTGAACTGGATAAAACCTCTGCTAATTCCTTTTCCATGGCTGGGTAGATAGATTAGGGAGCTAAGGAATTCTAGTGTTAGTCTCCGGTAGGTGACGAAATGTCGTAGGATAGGAGATGTTTCCCACCCTATCTGATTCAGCAAATACAGGACACTTTCTCTTAGTCCAAGGGCAGTCATAGCCCAATCATCAGCATATAAACTAGGTAGCATCTCTCTCGTGGCTAGTTCTTCAAATTTTAGTTTGTGAGCCATTCCTCTGAATTTGATACCCATATGGTCAATTTGTCCCATCTGGTTAGTGTTAGCTAGAGAAAAGAAAACATGAGTTTTAGTCAGGATTTGGCCAAATGCCGAAAGAAAAGTTTTTAATAAATTAATATAAATTAAGAATGAATACTAAACAGAAATTAAAAGAATGATTAAGGAAAAAAAATAGAAAAATAATAATAGAATAAGGAAATAATAAAATATTTGTGGTTTGTCTCCCACTAAGCGCTTTGTTTAATGTCGCAAGCTCGACATAAAAACAATCAATTACAATCTATAATTTCTGGAGGCATTTCGTCTAAGTGTAGGATTTGCGAATCTTCGTTGGTTTCCGCACAGTGATAGTGTTTTAGACGTTGCCCGTTTACGGTGAACGGTTCTGTGGATTTTCCTTTAATTTCTACCGCTCCACTAGGAAAGATGTTAGTGATATGAAAAGGACCTGACCATCTGGATCGTAGTTTTCCCGGAAATAACTTTAGCCTAGAGTTAAATAAAAGGACTGTATCGCCTTGCTTGAAGATTTTCCTTTATATGCGCTTGTCATGCCATTGTTTTGTTCTTTCTTTGTAGATTCTGGCATTTTCATAGGCGTCTCTTCTGAGTTCCTCTAATTCGTTTATGTCAAGGATTCTCTTTTCGTCGGCGGCCTTATAGTTTAGGTTCAGATTTCTAATAGCCCAATAGGCTTTATGTTCTAATTCTACCGGGAGGTGGCAGGATTTTCCATAAATGAGCTTAAATGGGGTCGTCCCTATGGGGGTTTTATAAGCAGTTCGATACGCCCATAAAGCTTCTGGTAGTTTTAATGACCAATCTTTCCTTGAGGTGGCGACTGTTTTTTCTAATATTTGTTTAATCTCTCTGTTGGACACTTCCACTTGCCCACTGGTTTGCGGGTGGTAAGGTGTCGCTACTCTATGCCTTACGCCATACTTAAACAGTAGTTTTTCGAGTACCTTGGATATGAAATGTGATCCACCATCACTGACTACTATTCTTGGGATGCCAAATCTCGGAAATATTATATTCTTAAAGAGTCTAGTTACTACTCGGGTGTCATTTGTTGGGGAAGCTATAGCTTCGATCCATTTTGAAATGTAGTCTACTGCCACGAGTATGTATTTGTTACCGAAAGAGGATGGAAAAGGTCCCATGAAGTCTATTCCCCACACGTCGAAAATCTCTACTTCCAAAATACCTTTTTTTGGCATCTCGTCACGTCTAGATATGTTTCCTGTGCGTTGACATCTGTCACATTCCTTAATAGCCGCATGTACGTCCTTCCATATACTTGGCCAATAAAAACCGGATTGTAGGATTTTAGAGCAGGTCTTGGATGTACTTGCGTGTCCACCATAAGGAGCGGAGTGGCAGTGTTGGATTATATTTTCTACCTCTTCTTCGGGTATACATCGACGGAAAATACCATCGGGGCCTCTTTTGAAAAGTAAGGGATCATCCCAGTAATAGTGTTTTATGTCATAGAAGAATCGTTTCTTCTGCTGGTAGGATAAAGTAGGTGGAACTATTCTGGCAGCTAAATAGTTGACGAGATCAGCGTACCATGGCGTAACAGATATAGCTAAGGTGGTTTCTACTCGCTTGTCAGAGTTATTCTCTTCCAAAGTAGCTATAAGTTTATCGTACGAGAAATCATCATTAATTGATGTTCTTTCCGGTTCAAGGTTCTCAAGTCTAGAGAAGTGGTCTGCTACTACGTTTTCAGTTCCTTTCTTGTCTTTGATTTCCAAATCGAACTCTTGTAGCAACAAGATCCATCTTAGGAGTCTAGGTTTAGCATCCTTTTTTGTTAAGAGGTATTTGATAGCAGCGTGGTCAGTGTAAACTATTATTTTGGCTCCGACTAAGTAAGAACGAAATTTATCTAGCGCAAACACAACTGCTAGGAGTTCTTTCTCGGTTGTGGCGTAATTCATCTGTGCTTCATCTAGAGTTCTACTTGCGTAATATATGACATGAAGCTTTTTATCCTTTCGTTGTCCTAAAACAGCACCTACAGCGTAATCGCTGGCATCGCACATTATTTCGAATGGTTCATTCCAGTCGGGTGTCTGCATTATGGGTGCGGAGATCAATGCTTGCTTAAGCGTTTGAAATGCTTCTAAACAGTTATTGTCGAATATGAATTCAGCATCTTTTATCAATAGTCCGGTTAAAGGTTTAGTTATTTTAGAGAAGTCTTTGATGAATCGTCGGTAAAAACCGGCGTGTCCTAAGAAGCTTCGTACTTCTCTCACGGTTTTAGGGGGTTGAAGGTTTTCGATTACCTCTATTTTGGCTTTGTCTACTTCAATTCCTCTATTTGATATAATGTGTCCTAAAACAATTCCTTCTTGTACCATAAAGTGGCATTTCTCCCAGTTAAGTACTAAGTTTACTTTTACACATCGCTCAAGAACTCTTTCTAGGTTCTCAAGGCATTCTTCAAAACTTTGTCCGCATACGGAAAAGTCATCCATAAATACTTCCATGATGTTTTCGAGAAAATCGGCAAAAATTGCCATCATGCATCTTTGAAAAGTTGCAGGAGCATTACACAAGCCAAACGACATTCGTCTATAAGCGAAGGTACCAAAAGGGCACGTGAATGTTGTCTTTTCTTGGTCATCAGGGTGAATTGGTATTTGAAAGAAGCCTGAATAACCGTCTAGATAACAGAAATGTGAATGTTTTGCCAATCGCTCTAGCATCTGGTCAATGAATGGTAAAGGGAAGTGATCTTTTCGGGTTGCTTTGTTTAGTTTCCTATAGTCAATGCACATTCTCCATCCCGATTCGATTCATTTGGTTATAGTTTCTCCTTTTTCATTTTCAATGACTGTTATACCACCTTTCTTTGGTACTACGTGTACAGGACTAACCCATTTGCTATCAGATATAGGATATATAATACCTGCCTCTAATAACTTGGTTATTTCCTTCTTCACTACCTCACTCAGGATCGGATTTAGTCTCCTCTGGTGTTCTCTAGAAGTTTTACAGTCTTCTTCTAGCATGATGCGGTGCATACAAATAGAAGGACTTATTCCTTTAAGATCGGTGATGTTGTAACCTAGTGCGGTTGGATATTTTCTTAAGATATGCAGGAGTTTTTCTGTTTCGAGTCTTCCTAGGTCAGCATTAACTATCACAGGTCGTTCAAGTTCTAAGTCTAGGAATTCATATCTCAGATTCTTGGGAAGTGTTTTCAGATCTAGGGTTGGTTTCTTAAGGCATTGCGTAGGGTCCGGTGTTATTGCTAAACATTGGTTAAGTTTGTCTTCTACAGGACAGTCGAATGATTTGTCCTTTTCTAACTCTGTTTCTTTTATGCATTCATCGATGATATCCATGAAGTAACATGTATCTTCTATTGCAGGTGCTTTCAAAAATTGAGAAAGAATGAACTCAATTTTCTCTTCTCCTACTTCGAAGGTGAGTCGTCCTCGTTTTACGTCTATGATTGCACCGGCAGTTGCTAAGAACGGTCTTCCCAGTATAATGGGTGTAATATCATCTTCTCTAATGTCCATAATTGTAAAATCAGTTGGGATGTAGAATTGACCTATGCGTACGGGAACGTTTTCAAGAATTCCTACAGGGTATCTAACAGAACGATCTGCTAGTTGCACAGACATTTTGGTTGGTCTTAATTCTCCCATTTCCAGTCTCTTGCATATGGATAAAGGCATAACACTAATTCCGGCTCCTAAATCGCATAAGGCTTTGTCGATGACAAATTTTCCTATGTGACAGGGTATAGAGAAACTACCCGGATCCTTGAGTTTAGGAGGCATGTTCTGGATTATAGCGCTACATTCGGCAGGGAGTGTAACGGTTTCGCTATCTTCAAGTTTCCTTTTATTAGAAAGAATTTCTTTTAAGAACTTGGCGTATGAGGGCATTTGCGTAATAGCTTCTGTAAACGGGATTGTAACGTTTAATTGTTTAAGGAGGTCAACAAATTTTTTAAATTGGCCCGCATCTTTGGTTTTAACAAGCCTTTGAGGGTAAGGGACAGGTGGTTTATAAGGTGGTGGAGGTACATAAGGTTCCTTCTTTTCTATGGTTTCCTTATTACTCTCTTCCTTTTCCTTAGGTCTATTTTCTTCCTCAGTTGACTTTTTAGGGTTTTGGTTTCCTATCCTTGGATCAGATGGTCCTTCCACTTCCGTTCCACTTCTTAATATGATTGCATGAGCGTGGCTTCTCGGGTTAGGTTGGGGCTGTCCAGGAAATGTACCAGTTGGGGCAGCAGTAGGCGCTTGTTGTTGAGCTACTTGTGATATTTGTGTTTCCAGCATTTTGTTATGGGTAGCCAAGGCATCTACTTTACTTGCTAGTTGTTTAATTTGTTCACCAGTGTGTACATTCTGGTTTAAGAAATCTTTATTGGTTTGTTGTTGAGAAGCTATAAAGTTTTCCATCATGATCTCCAAGTTGGATTTCCTAGGGGCGTTATTGTTATGTGTAGATGGGTTCGGCTTCTGATATCCCGGAGGTATAGCTGGGGCTTGATTTGGAGACTGTCCAGGTGCGTACAAAGCATTATTACTCTTATATGAAAAGTTTGGATGGTTCTTCCAATTTGAGTTATAGGTATTCGAGTAGGGGCTTCCTTGAGCATAGTTCACTTGCTCTGCTTGGATTCCTGTTAAGAGTTGACAATCTGTAGGAGTGTGACCTTGGATTCCACAGACTTCGCAATTCTGAGTTATAGCAACCACGGCGGTTGGAGGTGATACATTTAAACTTTCAATTTTCTGGACCAGAGCATCCACTTTTGCATTAACATGATCAAGGTTACTTATCTCGTACATGCCGGTTTTCGTTTGAGGTTTTTCCACCATTGTTCGTTCGGTTCCCCACTGATAGTGGTTTTGGGCCATGCTTTCGATAAGCTGGTAAGCATCAGCATAAGGTTTGTTCATTAGTGCACCACCTGCAGCGGCGTCTATTGTTAACCTTGTGTTGTACAAGAGACCATTATAGAATGTGTGAATTACTAACCAGTCTTCTAAACCATGGTGTGGACAAAGTCTCATCATGTCTTTGTATCTTTCCCATGCTTCGAAAAGAGACTCGCTATCTTTCTGTTTAAATCCATTTATCTGGGCTCTTAACATAGCTGTTTTGCTTGGCGGAAAATATCGGGCAAGAAAAACTTTCTTCAACTCGTTCCATGTGGTGACAGAGTTGGAAGGGAGAGACTGAAGCCATCTTCTAGCGCTATCTCTTAATGAGAAAGGAAAAAGACGAAGTCGAATTGCCTCTGAAGTGACACCATTAGCTTTAACAGTATCAGCGTATTGGACAAATACGGATAAATGAAGGTTTGGATCCTCGGTAGGATTTCCAGAGAATTGGTTCTGTTGCACTGCCTGCAACAATGAAGGTTTGAGTTCGAAGTTGTTTGCTTCGATTGCGGGTGGAGCAATACTTGAATGCGGCTCATCTTGCGATGGAGCGGCGTAATCTCTAAGAGCACGAGCTGGTTCTGCCATCTCGGGTATCGAAGGGAAAATGTTTTTGAAATCAGGAAGTTCGACAGGAGGGAGATTGTTTGCAGCACGATATTCCCGAATTCGTCGTAAGACTCGGAGATATAGTTCGATATCGTTGATTCGTAAGTAGAGCGGTTCGCCTTGTGAGCGAGTGCGTGGCATACAAATCGACGATAGAAAGAAAAGAAAAAGAAACCTTAGTCTCTACAGCGTAACGGAAGAGTTACGATATCGACTAAACAAAAGTCCCCGGCAACGGCGCCAAAAACTTGATCGCGACTTTATGAGTCGAATTTGGGGTACAAACTGCAAGTGCACAGTTCTATCGCGTAGTTTTAAAAGATATCGATCCCACAGGGACTTATGAATCGATATACCGTTATCTAAGGTTACTTCGTAAAGCTAAGGTGGATAATGTTTGATTGTTTGGGGAAAAGCTAAAACTAAAAAAAAAGATCTAGATTAAATATCAATAAACGGATATCGGTATGTAGTTCGTCGTAATTAGGGAATCAATTCTTCGTCGGTTTCTTGGTTTTAAAATAAATCATTTCAGTTGACTTTATTGATTAAAAGTTCTATCTCAAACTCTCGCTCTGTTGAATAAACCATGATTTTATGTTAACGTAGCTGTCACTTATAATTAAGTCAAAAACCATTTTTTGAAAGCAATAAAGTCCGTAGAAACTCTTTTTAAGAAAACACTAACCGTTTAAACACCCTTATCTCAAACTCTCGCTCTGTTGACTTAGGTTATACAATTAAATTTGAATGCTTAACTCTCGTCCTCAAATTCAATCTTTAAAAATACTTTTTGGAAAAGATTAGAATTTAATTAACTCTAAAAATTGCTCTCGCCCTGATCTAGAATTAATATCCAATTTACACTGTCCAGTTAAAACCTCAAACTTTCGCTCTATTGATTTTAACCTCTTTATGTCCTTTACTCTCGTATAAAAACTTTGTTATTAAACCTGTAAACTAAGACCGTAAAAAGAGTGATTTTAATTTCAAATTTAATTAAACCGACTTAGTTTTGATCCCTTATTCCGCTTACTCTACATACCGATATCTAGGCGAATTAGCCAGACATGCTAAACGAACTTAAATAATTATCATGCATAAACAGACTCATCTCAAGCAAATAATATAAATAAATAATAAAACAAAGCATTAAACAATAATGAACCTGAATAATTTAAACAGTAGTCTTGAACACTCCACCACAAGCCGGTAGGATTTGTTCTTGAATTCTTCAACTAACCAACAAATTAAAACGAAGGAATAAAAAACTAGATTCTAACGTAAGGTTAGATCCGGTGAAAAAGTTACACAATAGTTTCCGGTGTGGAAACTATTATGTGAAAATTAATTAAGTGCTAGAGAGGAAAATAGAGTTGCAAGAGAAAACAATAAAAATTGCCAAAGCGGTATGTAAAAGGTATGCTCAAACTGCTGAAGAAAAGAAAATTGGAAAATGCCGAAATCTGGAAAAAGCGTGGAAACGTGGAAGCGTGGAACCTCTGCAGGGTTTGCAAAGTTGCTATTTATAATGATGCTTTCAGTAACGGTTTTCAAAGCAGTCCGCGTCAAGGAGTCTTCACGTAACGGATGCATCGCCGTGGAAATAGGATTCAGCGTGTAAACGTGGACTCTCAACGTCTCTGAAGGCAGAAATGTAGGGGGATGGTGTGACGTCCGTCACACCATGTGTGACGCTCGTCACATAAGTGTATGCAGCGTGACGTTCGTCACAGCATCCGTGGCGGTCGTCACAGGCACGACGCCTGTGTCTTCTTTGGGCTGGGCTTGGCTTTTGCTATTTGGGCTTTTTCATTCCTTTTTGCACCTCCTTTTCTTCCTTTTTTTACTTGTGCTTCAAATAAGATACCTGAGACAAATAGAAAGGAAATACCGCGTAATATCTAATAAAATGCAATAAATTGAAATAAATAATAATATAATTTAATTGAATTAAGTCCTAAAATATGATATAATTTCATGTTATCAATAAACATATGAGAATAGCTACTACCTCCAATCTTGACAAAAGGGAGTTTAGCTCCTCATCATCATTGTTCAAAGCATAAAGTTAAAGAAGAAAAACTCTGTTTTTCTCTCTTACAAAAAGCTCTCAATATCAATGTGTGAATGATAATAGTCTTCTCTCTCAATGCCCTAGAATAATGTATTTGTTTCTAACAAAAAAGGTTGACATTTCCCTAATTGGTCATTGTCATCTAAAGCAGAAAAGCAATTCCCAGGCAGACATCAAAATGGCAATAAACTTTTCCTGCAAAACAACACTTTTGACCCTCAGTCAGCTTGCTGGATTCGCAGCCTTCGCGGCGCGAACTGTTGCTTCTCCAGCTTCCTTGTTTGGCAAGCTTCCTCCAAGATGTGGTGTTGCAATCCAAGGCCTTTCTTATCCCAAAATTCTACAAAACTAACAAAAAAGGTGAAATAACTATTCAAAACAAAATAAATTAAACCTAATTGCATTTATACAAAATAGTGAGAATAAAAGTGTGGAATTACATCAAAACTTGGTAAAAGGGACCAATAAAATGATATAAAAAGTAGTACTAATTGGTCCCTAACAACTCTCCCCAACTTAGCATTTTGTTTGTCCCTAAACAAAAGTTTCCACCCTTACAACCAAAGCAATGACACAAAAGATTTAAACAAGAATTTATCAAGGACATTCAAATGGTTCAAAAGTGTTTGGCATTTTCTCAATTCACCTATCTCAACTCTAGACAAAACATGAATAAGGGAAATGGTAAAGTGCAAAAATCATTCCAAGGAATTCGAAGCCATATATGTCAAAATTGAATCAAACTTACACATACATCAAAATATTGATGAATAACAATGAAGGGTTACTTTCACTCATCCAAGAAATTAAATAAACAACAACTCAAATCATGCGGTTATCACAACAAGTACCAAATCATGTGAAAAATGAGAATCAAGAGGTCTTTCAAAGGTTGTAATGTGGCTTAGGTTACAAGAAAGGATATGATTAAGAGAATTCAACAAAGTTGCCTATCCTAAGGGAGCATTCCCAAACATTCAACTCAACACAACTTCCCTTTCTTTGATCCCTATTTTTTTTTCTCTTTTTCTTATTACATCCACACAACCATGAGCATTTTCTTTGATTTTTTTTTCTTTACTTTTTTCTTTGCTCTATGGCTTCAAGGGTATTTTCTTTTTCTTGTTTCTTTTCAAATTTTCACCCTTTCATAAAAACTCACTTTTCCAAGTTTCTAATCAACTTTTCACTTTACTCTCCCCAACTTTAGATTCCAAAACCAAATTTATTCAATAATGCTCCCTACTTAGACATAAGCAAAAGGCAAAATTTTGCAAACAACTCGGTTTGAGGTTTCAATTGATACGAAAGAAATTAGGATTCATTTATTCCACAATTTTCAATTGATTTTACAATGATCAATCAAATGAATCTTAAACTAAGCTCAAAAGGGTTTAACTAAGGATTACTCCTCACAAGGTTAGTTGATTCAAACTTTTTGGTCAAGTGGTTTTTCTCACAAACAATGCCTCTATCATTTTCAAAATTTTCACACAAAAATAGATTGATGCATGATTTAGCATGATAAGAATGAGTTAAAATAATGCTCGGTTTCCCGCTTTTTAGTGTACAATGGAAAGCTTCCTCACAAATGGTTAAGTCCTATTTTGATTCAAAGATGACATACATTTCAATGAGTTTATGATATGAAATTTGCACAAACCATCAAACTACTTATGTTAAGTCTAGAAAGCGATAAAGTGTACCTTGAAATACCGACACTACTTCTTATCATCACCACTCGAAGTGTCCTATGCTTCTTTCTTTGCGATCATTTTTCGGTTGCTTTAAGCTTGACTTAAGAGTAAGAACAATTTAACAGAAATGTTGGTAAACCAATTTGATTAAAAACACACTTAAATCTCAAATAGTATTCATGCAATTATCAAGACAAACTCTAAAATTCAACAAACTCCTCAATCTTCCTTCAACTCATCGCCATGGGTTACACCACCTCCTGCACCCCCCAAAAAAAAACTGGTCTTCCCTCAGGCCACTTAACATAATCAACATACTCCTCCTATGAAGGGAATGAAGAGGGGAAGTTTTGAAATTTGGAGGTTTGGACGTGGAGTAGCGAGGTTGTTGAAAGAATCTCCTAAGTTCGTGAAAATAGGAATGAAACGAAAATGACATAAAACAAAAGTTTTTTTTTTTTTCAGTTCGCGGGGCGAACTGAAGGAAATTTCAAAAAAATTGGTTCTGCCATTCACTGTTCGCGGCGCGAACTGAAGCTGTGAATTCAGTTTGCGGGGCGAACAGTGTTCACGGGGCGAACGGTAAAAAACAGAACCCAATTTTTTCAAAATTTAACACAGCAGAAACTCACACAGCAAAAAAAAAATTAAAATGCAGACTTACAACGTTGGGTTGTCTCCCAACAAGCGCTTTGTTTAATATCGTTTAGAGCTCGACGGTTCAACGGTCTTCACGATCCGACTTTGTTGAGCAACTTCCTCAAGGGCTTTGTTGTCTTTAAGAGGTTCTTGATGAACCTTCGATAAAATCTGATACCACCCGTTTTCGGAACTACTTGCACAACACTCACCCATTCACCATCGGAGATAGGATAAATCATCCTGGCCTCCAATAGTTCGACAACTTCTTTCTTTTTCAGCACTTGTATCAAATGATTCTCCTCTTTTGTGGACAAGGTATTGCTAATGACCACCGGTTTAGTACAAGCATCACCAAGGAACAAATACTTCAAATGTGGCTCTAGTTTTGGTTCTTCCACTTCCTTTGTCATATCCCAGCCTTCGTTTGTCTCTTCATGATAAACAAGTTCTCCACGAGACTCTAATTCATGCAACATTGCTTCCATCTCTTTTCCTTCATTGTTGGTCGAAACTTTGTAGACTCCGATAAGAGATTTCTCTGATGGATTAGAAACATGAACCTGGTCTGCGATCTCAACTAGTCCCTCTTTGGTGGCATCGATTCGGAAGGAGTCACACTTACCATTGAAATGCTTTTTGGCTTCAAAAAGATTGAAGGCTACCTCTTCATCTTACACCCTCACTTTCATTAGTCCATCATCAATATCAATCATCATTCGGGCCGTTTTCATGAATGGTCTTCCAAGAATTATAGGAACATCACGATCCTCATCCATGTCTACTATCACAAAATCTACCGGAAACAAGAATTTGTCCACCTTCACTAACATGTCTTGAGCAACTCCATATGGTGAAGTGGTAGACTTATCAGCTAGTTGTAAAGTCATCCTTGTAGATTTGATCTCAACATTTCCCAATCTTTTAACAATGGAGAGGGGGATTAAATTTATACTAGAGCCCAAGTCAATCAACCCATTTCCAACGTATGTGCTTCCAATGGTTACTGGTAGAACAACCCGGCCCGGATCGAACACCTTCCTTGGGAGAGTCTTTTGGATGATGGCGCTATACCGTGCATCAAGCAATATGGTCTCATCTTCCACGTGTCGCCTTTTCTTGGTAAGAATGTCCTTCATGAATTTAGCATACCGTGGCATTTGTTCTAATGCATCAGCAAATGGAATGTTGATTTGGAGTTGCTTGAAGATGTCCATGAACCGTGCATAATGCCTAGCATTGTCCTTCTTTGATGGTGCGTGCGGATATGGTAAATGTTGAACTGGACTGACCTTCACTCCTTTCTCTCCTTTCTTCTTCTTCCTTGGTTCGATTTCCTTATTCATTTCCGCTTCACACTGCTTCTCTTCCATCAATTGCTGGTTCTGCTGTTTTCGCGGTGCGAAGGGAGATCGCAGCGCGAACTGAGCAGTTTCTGCCACTTTCTTCTTTCCACAAGCCACATACTCATTTTCCAGCATAGCATCCATATCATTCTCAACTGTAATCTCCTCACTCTTTTTACTTGTCAACTCTCTACCGCTTCTAGTAAAAATTGCTTTACAATGCTCCTTTGGATTGGGTTGAGTGTTAGCGGAGAAAGAGGATCCTGCAGTTTATTCCGACAATTGTTTTGCAAGCTGACCTACTTGATTCTCCAAATTCTTGATTGCTGCCTCGGTGCTCTTCTGATTTGCCATGGAGGTTTGCATGAATTGTTGGAGAGTGTCTTCTAGCGTTGAATTTCCTCCTTGCGATTGTTGTCCTTGAGAATTTGGGTGTTGATAAGGACTTTGCTGCTGAAAATTCTGGTTGTTGAACCTTGATGGTTGATAACCTTGATTGTTCCTTTGATAGCCTTGATTTTGATTGTTCACATAACTCACTTCTTCTAGTGGAGGGCAGAAACCAGTAGGATGATCTCCTTGACATAATTCGCAACATGCTACTTGATGTCGAACTTGAGAACCTTGAATTTCCTTCATTTGCTGTGGAAGCTTGGCCATTTGTTGAGTGAGAAGCTCCACTTGTTGAGAGAGTAGCTTGTTTTGAGCAAGGATGGCATCATTGGTATTTAACTCAAGAACTCCCGGCTTACGTTGTGAAGGGCTACAATCATGTTGACCTTGATGATCATTAAGTGCCATCCGTTCAATAATGACCTTAGCTTCTTCCGCAGTTTTTGACATAAGCGAGCCACCCGCGGTGGCGTCCAGAAGTGTCTTGTGAGTTGATTGGAGCCCATTTAAAAAAATATGGATTTGAGTGAGCTCATCAAAACCATGTCCCTTACATTTTCTCAACATTGATTTGAATCTTTCCCAAGCTTCATTTAGAGACTCGTTGCCTCCTTGAGTGAATACCGCAATAGCCGTTTTGGCTTCCATGAATCGGGATTGAGGGAAGTATCTTTCTAAGAACTTTTCTTCTAACAAATTCCAATCCGTCATTACTCTTTCCGCTTGATCAAGGTACCACTCTTTTGCCTTCCCCACTAAGGAGTGTGGGAACATCCTTTTGAATAGTGCCTCTTCACCCGTTTCATCAATTCCTGTAGAACCCACGATCTCATAAAATTTGATGAGATGGGTATACGGATCTTCATGATCCATTCCGGTGAATGGATTTGCATAGAGAAGTTGGAGGATTCCGGTCTTCATCTCCGTATTTCTTCCTCCACGGGCAAATTGAGCATTTCTTCTTGGACTATTAGCGGACATTTCGGTACGATTGTCATCCGCCATGTTTCCGTTACAAGCCTCTACAACCACTTCTTCGATTGGAACAAGTGCGGAAGTAGATGCTTCTTCTCTCCGGTTCCTCTCTTCGGCTAGTTTCCTTCTTCTTCGTGTTTTGCTATTGAGCTTCCGAAGTGTTCTTTCAATTTCAGGATCGAATTGAAGTTGCTCCTCGGTTGCTTTTCCTCGCATGCACTAGAATCTACAAAACTAACAAACCAAGTGAAACAAAAGAGGGATAATAATAATTGTAACACAACTTAAAACAAAGAATTATTGCAATGCTTGTAATATCGACACCAATCCCCGGCAACGGCGCCAATTTGTTGAATAGTATATCTTCGGCAAATATTTTTATATCGTATCCACAGAGATTGGTTGATATTACCGCCGTTCTATAATCCGATTTGTTATAAGTTTAGAAAGTAACAAGGTTGTTTTGGTTGGAAAGTTATCTTGTGAGTAAATGTCACTAAAAATAGTAAAATGGTTTTAATCTAATGTAAAAGCTTGGCAAGATTGGAGTTCACTATTTCAAATGCTTATGATTCCTTATGATAAATAAATCGATTCAAGATTATTGATGATGTTCAAGTATCCTCTCAAAGTCATTTATGTCTAAATGATATTGTGATAATCACTATATTGATCCTTAGACGATCTCTCCACCTAACTATCAATATAGCAATCTTTAATGCTTAATACCAAAGAAGAGTAATGAATAAATCTATCTCTACAACTTATTCACTACTTGAAAATCTGTTTTATGTCAAGACTCAAATAATCTCTCTCGACAACTACTCAAATCTGGTTTTCAACTTAGGGCAAAAACAGTATTCAATACATCAACAATCTTTATCATATATATAAATCAAATGGAATACATAAACATATGAGAATAGCTACTACCTCCAATCTTGACAAAAGGGAGTTTAGCTCCTCATCATCATTGTTCAAAGCATAAAGTTAAAGAAGAAAAACTCTGTTTTTCTCTCTTACAAAAAGCTCTCAATATCAATGTGTGAATGATAATAGTCTTCTCTCTCAATGCCCTAGAATAATGTATTTGTTTCTAACAAAAAAGGTTGACCTTTCCCTAATTGGTCATTGTCATCTAAAGCAGAAAAGCAATTCCCAGGCAGACATCAAAATGGCAATAAACTTTTCCTGCAAAACAGCACTTTTGACCCTCAGTCAGCTTGCTGGATTCGCAGCCTTCGCGGCGCGAAGGCAGTTCGCGACGCGAACTGTTGCTTCTCCAGCTTCCTTGTTTGGCAAGCTTCCTCCAAGATGTGGTGTTGCAATCCAAGGCCTTTCTTATCCCAAAATTCTACAAAACTAACAAAAAAAGGTTAAATAACTATTCAAAACAAAATAAGTTAAACCTAATTGCATTTATACAAAATAGTGAGAATAAAAGTGTGTAATTACATCAAAACTTGGTAAAAGGGACCAATAAAATGATATAAAAAGTAGTACTAATTGGTCCCTAACAATTAGTGAAGCATATAAATAGAAAAACCTAACAAAATTTCAGTTTAGCTTCATAAATTCTAGATCTAGATCTCAAAATTCTTTTTCCCTCCATTTTTTCTCCAAATCAAAACTTCAATTTCTTCCACATAGTGCATTGATTTTCTTCCATATTCTTGTTCACTGACCTTCATTTAGCATAGATCAAGCATTGGTTTGGAAGATTCGAGCAAGAATTGAGCACTTGAAGATCAAGAACATGATGATGGAGATTCAAATCTAAGCTAGATCCAAGCCATTCCAAGCTTCATTTTCAACTTCAGAGGTGTTAACAAGGTTGATAGAAGGGATTTGGATGCTTTTGGACACTTGAACCTACCACTGCCATTGTTGGAGCTTCAAGAGGTCACATTTTTGAACCTCCTAATTCATGATTTTATGTGCATAAAATTGTAGAGTTTTTCATGGTGAGAATGCTGATATAAATTTCGTGTGATTTGGTGCAATATTCATGAAGTTATGTGGAATTGAAAGTTTGTAGATCTAGAAAGTTTTCCTTCGATTCTTGAAATTCATGATGAATTAGTGTGAATTGTTTATGGATTCGTGTTCCTCGTTGCATAGGCTTCGTTTTGATATAAAATTTGTGAAATTCTGGGCACTTTGAAAAATTCTGGAAAAAACGCATGAACATTCATGCTGTTCTTCATCATCTTCATGAAGAAGATGAAGATCTTCGTGTTACGTCAGTTTTGCGTCCTTTGCGTCGGTTTGAACCGTCGCTAGCGTAGAACTAGGGCTCGCTGCCAAAACGGCAGCGTTTCATGGCCAGGCGCTCATTTCAAATTGCTACCAGGTTCGATTCCTGGTAGCAGCGTTTTTCAAATTATTTCACAATTATGCTTTTCCCTCCTTAATTTCATGTATGTGCCATTTTCATTTCATTTTTTTTCCTCCAACTTCCAAAATTCATAACTAATTGAAAAATGGCTCAATTAATTCCAAAATTTTTGTAGCATGATCCTATGTTTGTCTAGAATTTTTTGTTGGTAATTTCATGATTTTACACTTTCTGGATTTTGAATTGTGGTTGAGTATGTGAACGTGTGTACATTTGCGACCTTGCTCCATTCATCTTATCATAAAGTGCTAAAAAATAATCCAAATGCCATGAAATTTTGCATGATGATTCTTGACATATTGATGGATGTTTTAGGCTTGGTTTGGTATTTTTCTCATATACCATTTATGATTTATGCACATGTTTGCATGGTGTGACAATTTGTGTCACACAATTTGATGATCAACTTGTTCAATTTAATTTCCATATCAAATGACTTCTGTTGCTTCTGATTTTTTGTGTGATGATCATGTTGGATGTGTTGAATGCTCATGATTTTTTCCAGAATTATTTGAAACATTTCTATTTTGATTTGGAATTTTCATTCATGATGTCCATTTGTGAGCTTTGAAATTGTCTTTGACTTCTCTTGCACATGAAATGCCTTTGCTAGATGATTTTGTTTTGGTCCTTTTCAGGACATATTCATATGTGTTTGAAGTTGCATTGTGTTGAATTTCAGCTCCTGTTTTGAATTTTTTCTTCACCTTTGACCCTAGGCTTTGACCTAGTGGTATGTACTTACATGTGAGCTTTGAATTTCAGGATCAAGCACTTAATCTCCATGGTTGATGATGCTTCATTATTTAAATGTTGATATTTGCTATTGATTGCTAACATTTGCTGTTTTGTAGGTTGATGATAACTCACTTGAGTTTGCCTTAGGGTTTATTTGTTGTACATTGGGATTGCCTGTTTGATATTGACTGTTGTCTGTTTGTCTGAATTCTGTACTGATTGGTTTAGTTGTTTCCACAGGTACCTAAGTTGCTTTAAGTTCATTTGAACTTTGCTTTGATTTGCTTGTGGTTGGCATACCACTTAGGTATTTCCCTTGATCTTCATGTAGTCTGGAAGACCTGCTGTTACTGGCAGGCACCTGTCTGAAGCCCTCCTTAAGAGGCCATGTTTTTGTTTGTTTAATTTTGTGCCAAGCAGGTTAAGTCCTATTAAGAGGCAATTGGCAGATAAAAGGGATGTGTAATCCATCCCCTGCTATTCAGTTATGTCATTCATCCTGCTCACACCATGTGTTGATGCACTTTGAATAAGAACCCAAGATCTTGTTGTGTCAGTCATGTGGAGAAGAGTTCCTTCATTCTGGACTCCCACACTTTCTATTTGATTAAAGCTCTCCCAGGCCAGGGATAAGAGCTATGAGGCACACCCCTCATTCCCATTTCATCTGCTTCACCCTAACTCTCAATGTTAGGGTTAAGAGCTCAAAACACCCATTTCCAGTTGGCTTGTTTGTCAAGGTCGATATGACCCCTTGACTAAAGCCCAACCTTGCTTGAGCCCCCTTGGTTGTGTATAGTGTGTGCTATTTGCTTTTGATGTTTATCTGTTTTGCTTCTCATCTCCTTTCTGTAGGAGTCATATGATCAACTTTTGAGGAAGTTGACGTATGTAGAGATAGACTTGAGTTGACTCACTGCCTGTGTGAGTCAAACTCTTGTTAGAAACCTTAACCTATGACTATTGTGGATTACATGATAACTATTAGGCTCGAGTCAGTCTCCCTTTTAGTTTGTCATTTCCCAGTCTCTGGTTAGGATAGAAATTTCTCCCCTGTTAAGGGGAACTACGTTGCCCTGATCCTCATACCAGATGAGGTACGTAGGCAGGAGATCGTGCGAGATCTCTCCGGGCACCCTTTTCCTTTTCTGTGTGAGTTTGCTTGACAGTTATTAGGCTCGAGTTCCAGACTCCCTTTTAGCTTGTCTGTGTGACAACCCTCTCGTTTGTTTGGAGTCTGACGTAAGTCCAGCGATTGGCAGTCGGTTTCCTGTGTGTGTTTGCCTGTTTGGAGTCTGACGTAAGTCCAGCGATTGGCAGTCGGTTTCCTGTGTGTGTTTTCCTGTTTGGAGTCTGATGTAAGTCCAGCGATTGCCATTCGGTTTCCTTGTTTGTGGTTGTTCGGAGTCGGACGTAAGGCCAACCATTGGCAGTCTGTTTCCATTTGCGAGTTTCTTTTGACGTCTCAGCGTCTTTGTGTTGTGTTTTGTTTCGGCGTGCGTTAGCCGAACTATGGTAGCTCTGATTCTCATTCCAGATGAGATACGTAGGCATAGGATGCGACATCCTAGCGAGCTCGTTTCCCATTTCCCCGAACTACGTCGACTCTGATGTTTGTTTCTGACAAACTACGTAGGCCCAGGATGCGATATCCTGCCGAGTCCGCTTCCGTCTTCTTCCATCTGTGTTATTATTCCAGTATGTGTGCATTCTTTTGAGTAGTTATTTAGCAACCTTATTCTATTCTTCTGAGCGTGGATCCCGTCGAGTACGACGAACGTGAGGGAGTGCTAATACCTTCCCCTTGCGTAACCGACTCCCGATCCTTGCAATCTCCGGTCATTGGACCATTCCCTTTCCAGGTTTACTTCGAACGTTTCCTTTCCCTCCTTTGGGATAAATAACGCACGGTGGCGGCTTTGTTTGTTTGTTTTTTCCCGCCGGTTGTTTTTCGCGGATGCGACAGCTGGCGACTCTGCTGGGGATATAGAAGTTGACCTATTGCTGGTCCATCTTCCCTAAGCGAGTCAATCCTAGCGCTCTCTAGGATAGTTTTGGTTGCTTTTATTGCTCTATTTATTGCATTTATGAATATTATACTGTGATTATTTGCATATGTGTTTGCATGCATCATATTATCATTATGCTGGATTCTGTACAGGTTTGGTTCCTCTATTTGGGGTGGGTGTTCTGAGTGGGGCTAAAACCCAGGCCCGAGTATACACCTAGGATTAGTGTGGTCTCACGTTCCTCACATGTTGGTTGGGCATGTTGTTGCGACGTGACATACCACAAGCCAGACGAGGTTCTTCTGAGAGAGCTCTTCCATTGTGGAGTATTCCACTTTGGTCTAGTTACCTCTTTAGAGCTGTTGACTTCGGTGACCGTTCTTTCCCGGATCTTTGGTTTAGACGATCTTATGAGAGCTGCAACGGCACACCCGAAAGGGCAAACCCGTTGAGTATCTTTGCCCGATTGTCGAGATCATTATCCGCCTTAGGATGACCTGATTAGAATTCACCTGTGAGGGGAGGGTTTGATTCTTACAGATGCATGTTCTGATGGTGACTCTTTGTTGGTGACTGTTGGGTCCTATTTATAAGTCGGATTTATGGATAATTATTTGTGAGACGCCGGAGTTCTGTCTGTGGTATTTATCAGTGGGGATCCGTTTATTTCAGGATTCCCTGGGTTGATTCAGATGATTTTATTGCTATCAGAGATATGGTTCTCCAGTGATGATGATGATGTATTCTTAGTCCCGTTTATCTCGGAACCTTGAGTGGGATTTGTGGTTACTCAGTACCTCAGATGGCTGTGATCAGTACAGAGACCAGGGCTTCTGTACAGTTGATGATCAGATGACTTGGAGGATGGCACAGTGCATTGCATTCATACATCAGCATCATTCCCATTTTGCATTCATCTGCATCTAACCCATGTCTATCCATACTCAGGGTACATTCTCGATTGAGATTCTGGTAGAGAGACATCCTGATATCAGAATGTTATTGTCAAATTATTATCCATCTCGATGAAGCCAGGATCGAAAGACAGAGTGTTCCTCATATGGATAGACATTGCATTCATGCGTGAGTCATAATAACCTGTCTTCTGTTTTGCAGGTGTCAGTTTCTAACATGTTTGATTGACATAGGAATGATGAATCCACCCAACGCCGACGTTCTCGACCTGAAAGAGAAGATGGGTGAGTTGTTCAACATCATGCAAGGGCTCGCCGTGGGGCAGAAAGCAATCGCTGAGAGGTTGGAGAGGATTGAAAACTGGCTGAGAATGGGGAAAATCCAGGGAGATGCTCCGTCGTCTGGAGTAAAGAAGCCCTCTGGCAATAGTTAGCACAAGAAGGAGGTTGAATCAAGTGATGTGCATGCCAAAAGGGGTAAGGATCGCTACCACCCGTATGCTGCTGCAGTGACTATTCCTGCTGGTAATTCATCTGTACTACAGCAACAGCAGCCACCTCAATAGAGAGTACAGAAAGCCGGGTGCCAAGTGAGAAAAAGGAAGACAGATCGGCAGTTTGATAAGCCACCCCTGACGTATGCTCTTCTGTTGAAGAGGCTGAAGGATCTTGGATTGGTGCAGCCAAGGATGTTGGCTCCGTTGAGACCTGACCAGAGGCCTTCCAGTTATGACGAGAACGCCAAGTGCGAGTTCCACTCTGGTGCCCGTGGACACAATGTGGAGAATTGTAAAGCTTTTAAGCATGTTGTCCAGGACCTGGTGGATTCCAAGGCCATCAATTTTGCACCATCTCCGAATGTTAATGCTAATCCCATGTCGGCGCATGGTCAGGTGATGGTGGGTGTAATTGCTGAAGATTCAGATCACGTCTGTGCAGTGGGTGAAGAGACTGACAATGACTGTGAGCTCGATGGTTGGATAAAACCGTGCGTACCAGGGATGGAAGTCCAGAACTGGAAGGCCGAAAAGATCATCACTGTCACTCATCGTGAAGAGTAATATTTCTATTTTTCAATTCTGTTTGCATGAAAGCCATACGTTTTGCCCGGAACGTAATGGTCCATTGTAAGGGCCACCTCGTGTGTTTCATTTTGCAACATTTTGCATCATTAATAAATGGATGTTTTTCACATTAAAAGCGGTGTTCCCTGTTTTTCACTTATTTTTGCAGTTTAAAAACAAAAATAAAAATGGCAATGTTTATTTTCATTTTTCTTTCTTTTGATCTGTCTCGTTCCGGCTCTAAAGCCCTTATTCTCCGGATCTTGTTGATAAAATTCAGTTACACCTTTGTATGACTTCGACAATCTGATCTATCATGCCGAAGAAGAAGGCGAAGAAGATTGTGATCTGCTGGAAGATTAGCCAGGTTGTTGAGACAAGAGGAGAAGGTGATTCAACCGCACGAGGAGTGAGTTGAGATTGTCAATCCAAGCGCCGAGGAGGTCTGAAAGGAAGTAAAGGTTGGGGCCGCTTTGGAGGCGAGTGTCAAGAGCGGAGGTGATGCCATTCGGTCTCAAGAACGCCGGTGCCACGTATCAGAGAGCTATGGTGACTTCGTTTCATGATATGATTCATCATGAAATTGAATGTTATGTTGATGACATGATAGCAAAGTCCCAAACAGAAGAGGGGCATTTGGCAGACTTGGCCAAGCTGTTTGACTGGTTGAGACAACTCAGACTGAGGTTGAATCCGAATAAGTGCACTGTCAGAATGCGGGCCGGTAAATTGCTGGGGTTTATTGTAAGTGAAAGAGGAATCAAGGTTGATCCTGTTAAAATAAAAGGAAGAAGAGAAAGTAAAAGCAATAGAGAAACGCCTGAACCGAGAACAGAAAAGAAGGTTCGTGGTTTCTTAGGTAGATTGAACTGTATTTCACGGTTCACATCTCATCTAACAGCCACGTGGGAACCCACTCAAGCTGTTGAGAAAAAAAAGATCAAACGGTCAGGTGAAATAATGATTGCCAAGGGGCATTGAGAAATAAAAGAATAAGTTGCAGGAGCCTCCAATTCTGTTGCCTCCCTGTGGAGGGAGACCGTAAACCCCATACTTGACAGTCCTCGAGGAGTCTATGAGGTGTGTACCGGGGCAGCATGACGAGTCTGGTCGAAAAGAGCATGCAATTTACCTTAGCAAAAAGTTTATCGACTGTGAAACAATACATTCACTGCTCGAGAAAACTTGTTGTACTTTGGCATAGGCTGCTCGCCGACTGAGACAGTATATGCTGGTTCATACCACTTTGTGGATGTCCAAGATGGATCCGATCAAGTATTGAGAAGCCAGCATCGACCGGACGGGTTGGGAGATGGCAAGTGATTCTGACTAAATATGAGATTCAGTATATGCTGGTTCATACCACTTTGTGGATGTCCAAGATGGATCTGATCAAGTATTGAGAAGCCAACATCGACCGGACGGGTTGGGAGATGGCAAGTGATTCTGACTAAATATGAGATTCAGTATACCTCTCGGAGAAAAAGCAATAAAAGGGAATGTACTGTCTGAGTAATTCGCCCAGCAACCCATTAAGGATTATCAACCGATGAAGTTTGAGTTCCCTGATGAGGACATCATGGTTCTCAAATCGAAAGATTGTGAGGAACCAATCCTGGAGGAGGGGCCTGACCCTGAATCCGAACGGATTTCGATGTTTGATGGGGTCGTTAACGTAAATGGAAACATAGTTGGTGTTGCTTTGGTTACGCCGAAGGGATCCCACGTTCCTTTTGCTGCCCGGCTAACATTTGAATGCACCGACAATGTGGCAAGTACGAAGCTTGTATCCTGGGTATCGAACCTCGGTGCGTACATCTACTGGGGCAAAGCCTTTCTCGCTGTGTATAGGATGGAAACCGTGCTACCGGTCGAGGTCCAGATTCCGTCAGTGAGAGGATGTAAAATTGGAAAAGGCTGAGTGGATAAGGACTCAGTACGAAGAGTTAAGCCTGATTGAGGAAAAGAGGCTGGCGGCCATTTGTCATGGACAGTTATACCAGCAGCGAATGAAGCGGGCTTTTGACCGGAAGGTACGACCTCGGGTATATCATGCAGGCGATATGGTGTTGAAAAAGATCCTTCCTCATCAGAACGATCGTAGGGGCAAGTGGACACCCAATTATGATGGTCCATTCGTGGTCGAGAAGGTTTTCTCTGGTGGAGCCTTGTGGTTAACGACCATGGATGGCGAGGATTTCCGTCCCCTGTGAATGCGGACGCAGTTAAAAAATACTTCGTATAAGAGACCCGCTGGACGAAAAGAATAAAATAGTCCAGGCAAAAATGGGCATCCCGGCGAACCAGAAAAAAAGAAAAGGTTCGGGCAAAAATTAGGGATAGAAAGGAAAATTGTACACCCGGCAAGTCGAAAACCCCACAAGGGCGACTTGGGCAAAAAAGGGCATCCCGGTGGACTGAAAACCCGAAAGGGCGGTCTAGGAAAAAGAGGGATTGAAACGAACAACTGCGTCTAGCATGATCGTTTGTGTTTTGGTTAAGACACATGGATAATCCCCGACAGAGATCAGTTGGAAGCGTCTTGTTCAGAAGGCAGAAAGTACAGATAATCCTGAGGACATATGGGGTGTAACCGAGTTGGAACTCGATGAGATCGCGGTTTCACATTGTCGTTAGGATAGATTTTTCCTTTTGTGCGCAATTACCTCTTTTCAGGAATTGCTTCCTTTGTATTGCTCAGTTATGAGCCTCCCCTTTTCCAATCAATAAAATGCATATTCAGTCAAATAATTTTGTTTTTTGTTTTCATTACCGCTTTGATTGCAAAAACATCCGCTTATTTTGATAAAGAATCTTTGCATTTTGAGACATGGAGATCCCTTCCAATGCATGTTTATAAGATTGAAAGCCTGAAATCTTATTCGGAAGGTTGAGTGACCCAAGTGTTGAAATTTTGGCACGCCTGGGGCATGTTTTTAGCTAACGATCTCTTTTGCAGGTGCTGTTAGATTTGTTTTCACTCACTTGCAGGTTGTGATGTGAAGCTTTTGACAAAAGATTCCCGTGGAGTCCAATCAGGGACAAGGGATTGAAGAATGGTAAAGACGGTGAAAGAATGGCGACGATCCTGGAGTATTAATCAAGAAGACTCTTCAAAGTCTGAAGAATTTGAAAGTTGATACCAATTTGAGGAATTCGATCTCCATGGAGTACGAAGAAGTCGAGAATACAAGGTGATGAATCAGAAAAGTCCAGACGACTCTGGGAGCTCTAAAAAGTGGAAGGCTGACACTGGAGTTAGATGGTGAATACCATGGTTCGACGACTCGACGGTTGTTCTGTGCCGAACTTTCCTTATTTCTCTAGCAGGGTCGGGACGGTTATCTCCCCAGCAGATTCAAGGTCTGTGTCTTCCCCAGCGGGTTCAAGATTGGTGTTTCCTCAGCAGCCAGGCCTGAAGGTTGCTATTTCCCCAAGCAGTGTCGGGATTGTTATTCCCCCAGCAAGTCGAAGATTGTTGTTTTCCCCGCAGAGTGCGTTGGTGGTTTTTCCCCAGCGAAGTCCCCTAACGGATCAGGGTTCAGCGGAGGTCATCCCCGGTGAGGGTGGTCCTTTCCCCAGCAGCGGTGCTATTCCCCAGCAGGGTGGAGATTGGAGCGTTGTCGAGTTCCTCAGCAGAGTGCCTCGAGCTCCCCAAGAGAGTCCCTTGAGGGGGATATATTTTTATGCATTCATCATCTAGAAAAGTATAGCATATTGCATCATTAATCGTGTAGCATTTCCAGGGTCATGGAGCATTACGCTAGAAAAAAATCATGCATCAGCATTGCAAGCATAAGCTAGTCTCAAGCCGTGGTTACCGTTTGAGAATCGGTTTATTGGGTTGGAAGATCAGCCTCAGCATTGCAAGCATAAGTTAACCCCAAGCCGTGGTTACCATCCGAGAATGGGTTTTGCCGGTCGGTGAAGATGTTACTCTTAGGAGTTTAGCATCATGACGTTGGGTCAACGGTATTCCCCGGTAGTGCGATACTGGAGGAGATTTCTGTCGTGCGAGATGGAAGTTTGAAGATGTTACTCTGAGGAGTTTAGCATCGTGACGTTGGGTCAATGGTATTCCCCGGTAGTGCGATACTGGAGGAGATTTCTGTCGTGCGAGATGGAAGTTTGAAGATGTTACTCTGAGGAGTTTAGCATCGTGACGTTGGGTCAATGGTATTCCCCGGTAGTGCGATACTGGAGGAGATTTCTGTCGTGCGAGATGGAAGTTGAAAGGTGTTACTCTGAGGAGTTCAGCATCGTGATTTTGGATCAACAACATTCCCCAGTTAGTCCCCGGCAAGCGTCTGCCTGGTTTTGACATATGTAGATGTCATTCCTGCGATACCAGTAAGTGTCGTGTCGATCCCCGTAATGTCTCTTTTCTTTGGTGTCAGTAAACATCATTGTTCGGTGTCAGTAAACATCATTGTTCGATGTCAGTAAGCGTTGAGTTCCTTCCCAGTCATCAGTAAATGTCGGGTCGAGTATCTTTTCTTTGGTGTCAGTAAACATCATTGTTCGGTGTCAGTAAACATCATTGTTCGATGTCAGTAAACATCATTGTTTGATGTCAGTAAACATCATTATTCGATGTCAGTAAACATCATTGTTCGATGTTAGTAAACATCATTGTTCGATGTCAGTAAGCGTCGAGTTCCTTCCCAGTCATCAGTAAATGTCTGGTCGAATATTCCTTCTTAGGTGTCAGTAAACATCATTGTTCGATGTCAGTAAACATCATTGTTCGATGTCAGTAAACATCATTGTTCGATGTCAGTAAACATCATTGTTCGATGTCAGTAAACATCATTGTTCGATGTCAGTAAGCGTCGAGTTCCTTCCCAGTCATCAGTAAATGTCGGGTCGAGTATCTTTTCTTTGGTGTCAGTAAACATCATTGTTCGATGTCAGTAAACGTCGAGTTCATTCCCAGTCATCAGTAAATGTCTGGTTGAATACCCTCTGATATGTCGCCATCAGAGTGGTGGTTGGTGTTATTTTCGACATTGCCAACGGAATTATCACAAGAAACTGGAGAACGGGGTTCATGATTTTGGCAAGCAGGAGTAATATGAGGTTGTCGGGGTTCAAATGCGGTGATCCGAGACCATCCGCGCGAAAGAAAATATTTGTTCGGGGTTCAAGAAAAAGCAAAAATAATAATAATAATCCCCAGCGAATGCGGAGTTCAGGCCATGGGTATTCCTGTGTTACCGTTTATTTTGGTATCCAGGTTCACATTATGTTTCGGTGTTCAGGCCGACTGTCTCCGTACCAGACAGATTTTTCTTTCAAGATCACTTCTTTGCCGATTCTGACAGGCGCTGTTAATTATTTCCCATCAGAGTGCAAATTGTTCGTCTATTCTTGGTATTCAATCACTCTTCACCCTGGTCATCTGAAAGCCAAGGCTATTCATATCGACAGGTTCACAGTGGATTGAATAGGGGCAGCTGTAACACCTCAAAATTTGCCCTCCTCTCTTGGGACTAGCTTAACATATTGCATTTCATTTTGTAGGACATTAGTCATTGCATATTGCATATCATGTGAAAATAGACAAGTCATCCTCCTAAGTCTTTCTCAGAAGATAGAAAGGTTGATAGATTCATGCCTGAGGGTCTTATTGAATTGATCAATCACCTGGGGGTTTGTGCTTCAATTAGGGTTTTATTGGTTTCTCAAGGAGGTTGAGTATTATCTTATCGGCAAGGGTACATCATCATTATCATGGTTATGTCATCCTCAAGGGGCTCATTGTTCATGCTCAGATTCTTTGGGATTAGGGTTTTGACCTCTGGTCAACCCTAATCAGTTGCATTCTACCAGTCAGGGTTTTTCAAGGAGATGAGGTCTTTCTTGAGAAGGAGATCATCATATGATTATTATGTGGAGATTACAAGAGCTATGGGTTCATTTTGGAGCCAATTCCTCAAGTGGTTAAGGCTCAGGCTGATCAGGGCACTTCTAAGTCATCTGTCAACCAGAAAGTCAACAGAAAGTCAACTGAGGGCTAGGAGGTGGAGAAATGAGTTCCAACATATCATTCATGTTCAAATGGGGTTCATTGTTCATTACAAATGCATATCTTGAAGAGTTTGAGGTCAAATCAAAAGTTTCCCAAAATGGAAAGTGACCTATAATTGAAAGTTTCCCAAAATGGAAAGTTTTTTATTCAAATTCAACTTGATCTTGCATCATCAAAGAAGCTTCAAATGAATTTTTTCCCAACATGAAAGTTGAATATCTCTTTCTCCTATTTCCAAAAAGTCCAAGATCATGAATTTATGATGAATGGTTGAAGAGATATGATCGAATCATTGCCAAGGGTGCATGAAACTTCAAAAGGGCATAACTTTTGATTCATAACTCCAAATTTGGTGGTTCTTTTTGCAAAATGCTTGTCATGACATGAAGTTTCCAAAACATCCATCACATTGCATGAAATTTGAACATATGATCATTTGCTTATTAATGAAGATTTTGGAGGGAAAATCATAAATTTAAAATCTATGCATCATGGGAGCTTTCTACCATTGCCAATGTGTTTAAAAGATGATTTTGAGTGACTTTGATCAAGAAAATGTTACTGTTCACGTCCATTTGCTCCATGCACCATGCAAAATGTCATTTTTGGTCATAACACCTTATTTTGATTAATCACAACTAAACCATGCCTAATTTTAATTAGTATGTGATTAGTGAAGCATATAAATAGAAAAACCTAACAGAATTTCAGTTTAGCTTCATAAATTCTAGATCTAGATCTCAAAATTCTTTTTCCCTCCATTTTTTCTCCAAATCAAAACTTCAATTTCTTCCACATAGTGCATTGATTTTCTTCCATATTCTTGTTCACTGACCTTCATTTAGCATAGATCAAGCATTGGTTTGGAAGATTCGAGCAAGAATTGAGCACTTGAAGATCAAGAACATGATGATGGAGATTCAAATCTAAGCTAGATCCAAGCCATTCCAAGCTTCATTTTCAACTCCAGAGGTGTTAACAAGGTTGATAGGAGGGATTTAGATGCTTTTGGACACTTGAACCTAACACTGCCATTGTTGGAGCTTCAAGAGGTCACATTTTCGAACCTCCTAATTCATGATTTTATGTGCATAGAATTGTAGAGTTTTTCATGGTGAGAATGATGATATAAATTTCGTGTGATTTGGTGCAATATTCATGAAGTTATGTGGAATTGAAAGTTTGTAGATCTAGAAAGTTTTCCTTCGATTCTTGAATTTCATGATGAATTAGTGTGAATTGTTTATGGATTCGTGTTCCTCGTTGCATAGGCTTCGTTTTGATATAAAATTTGTGAAATTCTGGGCACTTTGAAAAATTCTGGAAAAAACGCATGAACATTCATGCTGTTCTTCATCATCTTCATGAAGAAGATGAAGATCTTCGTGTTACGTCGATTTTGCGTCCTTTGCGTCTGTTTGAACCGTCGCTAGCGTAGAACTAGGGCTCGCTGCCAAAACAGTAGCGTTTCATGGCCAGGCGCTCATTTCAAATTGCTACCAGCTTCGATTCCTGGTAGCAGCGTTTTTCAAATTATTTCACAATTATGCTTTTCCCTCCTTAATTTCATGTATGTGCCATTTTCATTTCATTTTTTTCCTCCAACTTCTAAAATTCATAACTAATTGAAAAATGGCTCAATTAATTCCAAAATTTTTGTAGCATGATCCTATGTTTGTCTAGAATTTTTTGGTGGTAATTTCATGATTTTAAACTTTCTGGATTTTGAATTGTGGTTGAGTATGTGAACGTGTGTACATTTGCGACCTTGCTCCATTCATCTTATCATAAAATGCTCAAAAATAATCCAAATGCCATGAAATTTTGCATGATGATTCTTGACATATTGATGGATGTTTTAGGCTTGGTTTGGTATTTTTTTCATTTACCATTTCTATTTTATGCACATGTTTGCATGGTGTGACAATTTGTGTCACACAATTTGATGATCAACTTGTGCAATTTAATTTCCATATCAAATGACTTCTGTTGCTTCTGATTTTTTGTGTGATGATCATGTTGGATGTGTTGAATGCTCATGATATTTTCCAGAATTATTTGAATCATTTCTGTTTTGATTTGGAATTTTCATTCATGATGTCCATTTGTGAGCTTTGAAATTGTCTTTGACTTCTCTTGCACATGAAATGCCTTTGCTAGATGATTTTGTTTTGGTCCTTTTCAGGACATATTCATATGTGTTTGAAGTTGCATTGTGTTGAATTTCAGCTCCTGTTTTGAATTTTTTCTTCACCTTTGACCCTAGGCTTTGACCTAGTGGTATGTACTTACATGTGAGCTTTGAATTTCAGGATCAAGCACTTAATCTCCATGGTTGATGATGCTTCATTATTTAAATGTTGATATTTGCTATTGATTGCTAACATTTGTTGTTTTGTAGGTTGATGATAACTCACTTGAGTTTGCCTTAGGGTTTATTTGTTGTACATTGGGATTGCCTGTTTGATATTGACTGTTGTCTGTTTGTCTGAATTCTGTACTGATTGGTTTAGTTGTTTCCACAGGTACCTAAGTTGCTTTAAGTTCATTTGAACTTTGCTTTGCTTTGCTTGTGGTTGGCATACCACTTAGGTATTGCCCTTGATCTTCATGTAGTCTGGAAGACCTGTTGTTACTGGCAGGCACCTGTCTGAAGCCCTCCTTAAGAGGCCATGTTTTTGTTTGTTTAATTTTGTGCCAAGCAGGTTAAGTCCTCTTAAGAGGCAATTGGCAGATAAAAGGGATGTGTAATCCATCCCCTGCTATTCAGTTATGTCATTCATCCTGCTCACACCATGTGTTGATGCACTTTGAATAAGAACCCAAGATCTTGTTGTGTCAGTCATGTGGAGAAGAGTTCCTTCATTCTGGACTCCCACACTTTCTATTTGATTAAAGCTCTCCCATGCCAGGGATAAGAGCTATGAGGCACACCCCTCATTCCCATTTCATCTGCTTCACCCTAACTCTCAATGTTAGGGTTAAGAGATCAAAACACCCATTTCCAGTTGGCTTGTTTGTCAAGGTCGATATGACCCCTTGACTAAAGCCCAACCTTGCTTGAGCCCCCTTGGTTGTGTATAGTGTGTGCTATTTGCTTTTGATGTTTATCTGTTTTGCTTCTCATCTCCTTTCTGTAGGAGTCGTATGATCAACTTTTGAGGAAGTTGACGTACGTAGAGATAGACTTGAGTTGACTCACTGCCTGTGTGAGTCAAACTCTTGTTAGAAACCTTAACCTAGGACTATTGTGGATTACATGATAACTATTAGGCTCGAGTCAGTCTCCCTTTTAGTTTGTCATTTCCCAGTCTCTGGTTAGGATAGAAATTTCTCCCCTGTTAAGGGGAACTACGTTGCCCTGATCCTCATACCAGATGAGGTACGTAGGCAGGAGATCGTGCGAGATCTCTCCGGGCACCCTTTTCCTTTTCTGTGTGAGTTTGCTTGACAGTTATTAGGCTCGAGTTCCAGACTCCCTTTTAGCTTGTCTGTGTGACAACCCTCTCATTTGTTTGGAGTCTGACGTAAGTCCAGCGATTGGCAGTCGGTTTCCTGTGTGTGTTTGCCTGTTTGGAGTCTGACGTAAGTCCAGCGATTGGCAGTCGGTTTCCTGTGTGTGTTTGCCTGTTTGGAGTCTGATGTAAGTCCAGCGATTGGCATTCGGTTTCCTTGTTTGTGGTTGTTCGGAGTCGGACGTAAGGCCAGCCATTGGCAGTCTGTTTCCATTTGCGAGTTTCTTTTGACGTCTCAGCGTCTTTGTGTTGTGTTTTGTTTCGGCGTGCGTTAGCCGAACTACGGTAGCTCTGATTCTCATTCCAGATGAGATACGTAGGCATAGGATGCGACATCCTAGCGAGCTCGTTTCCCATTTCCCCGAACTACGTCGACTCTGATGTTTGTTTCTGACAAACTACGTAGGCCCAGGATGCGACATCCTGCCGAGTCCGCTTCCGTCTTCTTCCATCTGTGTTATTATTCCAGTATGCGTGCATTCTTTTGAGCAGTTATTTAGCAACATTATTCTATTCTTCTGAGCGTGGATCCCGTCGAGTACGACGGACGTGAGGGGGTGCTAATACCTTCCCCTTGCGTAACCGACTCCCGATCCTTGCAATCTCTGGTCGTTGGACCATTCCCTTTCCAGGTTTACTTCGAGCGTTTCCTTTCCCTCCTTTGGGATAAATAACGCACGGTGGCGGCTCTGTTTGTTTGTTTTTTCCCGCCGGTTGTTTTTCGCGGATGCGACAGTAGGCAAAAGCTGGAAATCCAGAAAAGTGAAGCACCGATACAGAGGATCGTAGAACTGCACCAACACACTTATCAGACCTTCATCCACCTTGGTAGAAAGAATAGACAGAAGCTTCCCATGGCGAGCTTTAAACTCCAAGGGCTCTAATACATAAGATGTCAAACCCCTTAACTCTTTCAAGTTGGGTTGTCTGAAACTGTACTTCTTCGTATTCCTTCTTTGCTTATCCATGTCTAAAAATTTGCAAATAGACCTCTTAAGTTCCTTGAAAACTCTCTATTGTTGGTGATATGGATGCATATGAATGCATGAATGCATGGATGCAACAATCACACTCAAGGATCAAGCAAGTCACACCACACAAGGGTCACGGGATGGCTCAAGTCATCATCAATATCAATCATCCATTTGGGTGGATTACGGTTTACACCTCATCAACACCCAAGTTCCATTGATATTGAGGATATACGAGAACGGATCGACCGCGAATCAAGGGTTTGTTGTAAGTCACGAGCATGGAGCCTCGGTTAAGAACCACCCAATGGGAGTGTACTATGGTTAAACCTGACAATCATGTTCTAAAAAAGGGTCCCCATAGTCATCATCTCTTCTTTCGGATATTATTGGATAAAACGACTACTCGTTTTCCAAAAATATTCTCAAGAGGGACTCTTATGAGTGTAGTATCGCGTAACAATCGCCTCAAGTCTTACACTTGAATGACCTTCGCACTACATCCTAAAATAGGCCAAGATGGGCTAGGTATCTAAGGTCCTTGACTTCTAAGGTTTATATTGGAAAGAGTAATGCCTAACCACGACTACTCGTGTGACATTATTGATCCCAACAAGACCTCCACCAAGTGATCGGTTTGCAAGTTAACTTGCTAAGGAATAACTCTACACAAGTCAACAAGACTATGTCATTCTCCTATCATAAGTGCACTCGAGTTCGGGTATAGAACTCATCTCACAAGAAACCACCAAGCATACAAGCAATTAATATATCAAGTAGTTCATACATTATAAACAATGCAATCATCCCAAATTTGCACAAAAAATATGTCACCAATAAATATAAACATACAAGCAAAAGGTAGGCTAAACCCACTAGAGAGTTCACACCTTCTCCCTAGCAGAGTCGCCACTTTTCTGTAGCGGGGTTTTCGTTACCTTTAGGTTTATTGACTAAACCAAAAGTAAACATACAATTCGAGTCGCCACCACACTTTTATTTGTCCAAAGGAAAGGCTAAAAAGCGAATAAAAGCCAATGTAAGAAGTTTTTCAAATCAAAAACTAATAAAAATATCAGAGATATGGGTAAGGCGGTTGGTTATGAAATGGGAAGGTTTTACGCACCCAAAACATCCTTAGTACTCTAAGGGAACCCTTTTTGCAAATATGTGTTATAGGTTGGTATTTTGTGAAAAGATTTATGCAAAAAGATTGGGGGGATGAGAAGAGAATATATTATATTTACAAATTTGTTGTTTGAATGGATGAACCCATTGCCTACGTACCATCACAAAGGTAGGATCAAAACCTCGTAGTTTGGGGTAAAAATTTAAGGAGAAATGCGGTCCAAAACGCAGCGGAAATTAAAATTTTCTCCTTTAGAGATCCTTACGAATGGTCATGATCAGTGATAGAATATTTACCTCTTATTATGATTGAAACCTTTGGTGCAGATCTCTTGTGACGATCAAAACCTTTTATGCAAATCCACGAAGCGATCACGAACGTTGAACGATGACAACGTCTCTACTCAGTCCACACGAACGGGTTCCTTCAATCTCAGAGCTAGCTAGTACGAATGAAGGCTTTGAGTGAGAGAGAGAGAGAGTGAAAACGAAAAGAATGCAACCGCAATTAATGCTTCTGCACAAGGGTTCTATTTATAGAACCACTTGTGTGGGCTTCAAGCTAAAAAGCCCACTTAAGTGTATTTTGGCCCATATCTTATAATATGCCCAAAATCACTTAAGCCCATGGTACCTTACCATATTTCGTATTCTACTCAACTACACCGTACCTTATGATGTTCTATAATTCACTTAAGGGCACTGTACCTTACGGTATTCCTTAGTTACTCTATCTCTCATCAATCCGTCCTTTGTGTGTGACCCTGTAGGTTTTCGTGACGTTGGCAATTATATTAAATCACGCATTTAACATAATAAACAGTGAGCGGTATCTAACAACACATCACTGCTACCCAAGACACGAAAATGTCATGTGATCTGAGAAAACCATCTGTGATAATAATTATGTGTATAATTACTCTTTTGCCCTTATGTCTATATTGAACACAAGGCATAGACCGTGTCATCCTTGTTCAGTTCAATATTGGGCCCATAGACATTTATCCTGTTACGCAGGATGGGCAAATTCCATCTAGTTCACTCATGTCCCTCAGGATGCTTCCTGGAGTACCCATCAACTGTCTTTATGGTTATCCAGTTACGGACAACGTTGGATCAGTAATAAAGCACTCGACTCTACATCTAGGGTCCATAGTGGTTTCAGGTCGAAGAGTGGTATACACCATTATCACCATGAGAATAACTTATGACACTTTGCATAACTTTCTATATAGTATTCTCATAGCGGGTCAATCCGGTATAAATATTACTCCTAATATCCATACCTATGTTTAAGACTTGATAACTCCTTATCCATGATCCATGAGATGTGATCATCAGTCTATATACATAATAGTCTTAATGCTTTAATGTCATCCCACTTCACAATAAAGCTCGACTACGGATACTTTAAGAATAGTGTCCTTATGTTTAATGTGATCTCATGATTAAGTCATACTTCATACATTAAACAGACTAGCTATTCTAGGGACTTTATTAAACAAACGTAATAAAGAAAAAGCCTTTTATTATTAATAAATAATTCGATACAAGTACCAAAAGTATTGGCCTCTAGGGTTTACACCAACAAAAATATCAAAGATTGGTGAATTGATTTGATCAAAAGCCTTAAGGTCTTTTGTTATCAAAGGGAGAAAACTCAATCTAAACCAACAATCCACCATGTGAGGAAGGCTTCAACATACTAGTGAGGGGTTAACCCTATAATAAGTATGGAAGACTTATAATCCGATCACTAAGGATAAGGTGAGATTCACATCAACCACTATGATAACTCAAACCTATGACTAATGTTTTATGAAAAAAAAGTTTAAACAAAGGTGGCCATTGGAACCACAAAAAAAACAACTTGAAGTGAGTTCTATTTATAAGTTAGAGGTATTTACAAAATAAAGTCAAAGTTGGATTAAGATTCATTCACAATGGGTATTAATGAAAAGATTTTGAAAAGTCAAAGGCATAAGGCCTAGGTTTCTAGTTTGAAAACAATGTTAAAGTTTTGAAAATGATTTTGGCTTTGGTTAGAGTGAGAAGAAGATAAGGGCTAGTCCTAAAACATACAAAGATAAGAGAGAGAAGATAAAACCCTTGGAGTTACTTTTCTTGAAATCATAGAGATGATTCAAGATGCTCCTTTCCTTTGGACTTAGCACACAATCAAGTATCAAACAATTTAGATTCAAGCTCCTAGGATCTCCATTTAGCTTATCTCTCTTAACTTGGCTACTCATGACAATGGTCCTCTTACACAATCTCAAGATGGAATCCCTATCACACAAGAGCAAACATCAAAAAAGTTCACAACACAATAAGGGGAATGCACAAAGAATAAGTTTAGATGATAAGTCCTTTAAATTCAACTTTGAAATTTAGCATTCTAAAGGCATGAGGCCTAGTTTCTCTTCAACAAGTTTAGCATTCTAAAGGCATGAGGCCTAGTTGCTCTTGAACTCCTTTAAGCATGGATAAATCCTAATTCTAAGTCCTTTCTCATTTTTGCATTAGGTTCACACAAAACAAAGACAAAACAATCACAAGACAAAAATATATTTATATACAATAATGAGCTCAAATGAGCAAAAGAAAAATGACATAAACATAAAATATGTGCTCAAGTGAGCAAAGTGAAAAACAATATGAATAAATGAGCAAGAAATAAATGGCATTAAAGTAAAGGGCAAGAAATTAAATGCTCAAATTAAAGTTAGTAATTAGTGGAGTTATGTTAGTTTGTCATAAGACAATGTAGCGCTATGTTAAGCAATCGTAAGTGGACTAATATAGTAGTCACACCTATCTGAGGTCGGTCAATAAAAATATAGGCAAATAAACACAAGTTAGGTCAATAAAAATGAATTAAAACTATTAAAAAACAAATAATTCACAAAAAAATATTAAATGAAGTCACAAAAATAATTAAAAATCAAAATGTGAAACTAGATTTTTCAAGAAATTTTTTGGAATTGGTCTCATATTTTTGTGACTTCAAATAAATTTTCTATGAATTTTTGAAAATAAATGGAATTAACTGAAATTAAAAGAAAATAGGAAAAATAGAAAACTTCAGCGCCACAGGACCAATTTATTAAATGACATGGCAAGGATCAAAGGCTCAGAGGCGCGGATGCATGGTACGCTGGAGTCAAACGCGTGACATGTTGCATTAAAATGAGTAAACATCAAGAATGGTCCAGATTAGAACGTGGCCAATCAATCCAAGGGCTGGAAAGTGTACACGTGGTGATGGTGGTGGAAACCACCATCTTCTCCGGTGAGATACCAGATTCCGGCCACCACGCGCAAGGAATAATTTTGTAATGAAAATGAAATGTAAGGACATCAAAATGAAGCTCAGGTGATGTACATCACCACTATAACCATGGATCATCCTCACTCTTCCTATTTAGAGAGAAATGTGAGATGGAAGATCATGGTATGTCAACTGGAAATGCACGAAATGAACAATTAAGACCACCACTGGCCTGCCTCGAGGGAGAGAACTTCAGAAAACCATAAAAACCAAAGAAAATCACATTGAATTGCAAGATCTAGATCCAAAAAGTTTGAGGTTCTACCTCTGAAATGAAGCTTCTAATGCCACGAATTCTTCAAGATCTTGATCTGCTTTTGCTCTGGAAGTGTGATGGAGATGATAGATTAAGGAATTGAGCTTTGAAAATCAACTAATGATGTTGAATTTCAAGCTTGAAAGAGAAAGAGAAATCTGAAAATTCCTTTGGTAAGGGTTGGGATTTCAATTCTGCCGCACTTCAGGTCTCCACTTGGTTGTGAAATGAATGAGATTGAGCACTTATTTATAGCTGAAATGTGGCTGAGATCATGCTTCCCTCGTGTGCATGGGATTTGAATTCTCCTTGCATGGGCCTGTACAGGCGCATGTAAGGCCCAATGATGGGTGATACACCATGCTGAGATCAACTGGAATTGAATTGGACGTGTAATTGAAGTGGAATTGGCTTGCACGTGAAGTTTCAACATGAAATGCAAAAATGAACATAAAGAGAAAGCTCTTCGAAACTCACACATGGAAAGTCCAAAAAAGTAATGTGAGTAATGGTTGGAAAGCCCTTGAAATAAGGAACAAAAGTCATGTTGGGAAAAAATTCATTTAGAATTTGGAAATTAGTGAAAACTGGTTGTGAAAGTTTGGGCACAAAACATGTCTAAGTCACCCTTTGAAAATTTTCACCAAAAGCAAGCCTCCTCAAGCCCCTATGTTTCCATGATTCAAGCTTCATATGGAAAAACCTCCAACATCGAAGTTGTAGTAATTTTCAAGATGATCAATTTAGACTCAAATTTTGCATCATTTGGATTTTTCATGAGAAAGATATGGGCATTTGAAGTTGGACACTTTTTCAAATTCAATGACTTAGGTCCAAAGTGACCTATAATGTTTTGCATTATCACATGTATTTATTTTAGGATTATGAAATTTTTTCCAACATAAAACTTGAAGTAGACATATTAATATTTCAAATTAATTTGGTATCACCTCAAAATCATAAAAGTTAAGGAAGTTAGGTCCTTGGGAAGTTGACCCAAAATTAGGGTTTCAGTCAAAATGACCTATAATGTTTTGAAATGAATGATGACCTTCCAAGTTTCAAATGGATTTTTGATGAACATGAAAGTTGTTCATGTGGTTCTTAAGAACATTGTTTCTCTTTGGGTTATCTTCATTTGACAAACACATCAAAAGTTGTATCTCAGTGATCCTCAGTTTAGTCAGACGACTTGACTGGTCAACTTTTCAAAGCCAAACTTCCAATCTTGATGATTGAATGATTGAGGGGCCTCACATAGGCTCATATATGCATAAAATAATTAATGAAAGAACTTCCCTTGATTAAATTTGATCATGGGTTGAGGTTACTTCATGGGCAAGGCATAGTCAAAGCACAGTTGAATTAGGGTTTCCTTGGGAAACAATCCTCAAGCCCTTTGGGTTATCTTGATCAAATTGGAAAATTTAGATACTTGGGAGACACATATGATGATTAGGAACTTTGTGGACCATTGTCATGCTTGTTCTCATCTTCATCTAGCCATTTCATTGAGCTTAGGAACCTCCCAGGAGCATTGTGGAGTGTATGATCGCTTGAGCTTCAAAACAAAAGGAGTTAGTGACATATTTTTGTGCTTTTGGTTAGTAATAAAAATAAGAAAACTAATAATATACAATAAAAGCATGCTTGGTGGTCTCAAAACACTCACACAAGTCCCAACCCTAGGGTTAAGGAGCCAAACATGCTATGATCCTTAAGGCAATGCACTGAGCAATGATATGATGCCATGAGGGATCTTAGGGTCAAAATTAGGGTCTTACAGTGATCTGACAAATCCTTTTGTGATAATACTTATGTGTATAATTACCCTTTTACCCCTATGTTTATATTGAACACAAGGCATAGACTGTGTCATCCTTGTCCAATTCAATATTGGTCCCGTAGACATTTATCCTGTTACGCAGGATGGGCAAATTCCATCTAGGTCACTCATGTCCCTCATCATGCTTCGTGGAGTACCCATAAACTGTCTTTATGGTCATCCAGTTACGGGTAATGTTTGATCAATAATAAAGCAATTGACTCTACATCTAGGGTGCATAGTGGTTTCAGGTCGAAGGATGGTATACACCACTATCACCATGAGAATAAATTATGACACTTTGCATAACATTCTATATGGTATTCTCATAGCAGGTCAATCCAGCATAAATATTACTCCTAATATTCATACATATGATTAAGACTTGACAACTCCTTATCCATGATTCATGAGATGTGATCATCAGTCTATATGCATACCAGTCTTAATGCTTTAATGTTATCCCACTTCACAACAAAGCTCGACTGCAGATACTTTAAGAATAGTGTTCTTATGTTTAATGGGATCTCATGATTAAGTCACACTTGATACATTAAACAGACTACCTATTCTAGGAACTTTATTAAACAAACATAATAAAAAAAGCCTTTTATTATTAATAAATAATTCGATACAAGTACCAAAAGTATTGGCTCTAGGGCTTACACCAACACTCTGATACTCAAACACCTAGGGTGAATAATCAATGTGGGTTAAGGCCACGGGTTCGGGTAGCTAGGGGATGTGGGATCGGAGGTCGGTTAGGTGATCCCGGTCATCAATATTAGTCTTTTTTGTGTAAACGGGTATTAATACTATTATGAATTGGTATGATTTCGACTTTATCTATCATGTAGAATTTTTATAAAAAAAATTACAAAACACATAGAGGTGTCAATCCAATTGGCGCCTCCCTTAAAGCTTAACACATGGGCGCCAATTAGATTGGCAACACAAGGAGTCCTAGCCAATCCAATTGGCGTCTCCTCTCTAAGTTTAAGAGGAGGCGCAAATTGGTCTGGCGCCTCCTCTTAAAAGTGGGGTAGATTGGGATTTTTTTTGAAATCAGGATTATTTTGGGATTTTTTTTTTTGAAAATCAGAAGTATTTGGGTAAAAAATTCAATTATGTGCTGAAGTTACTTCCAAAGTTTGACAATATCACTTTCTCTCACGTCCCTCGAGAAGAGAATCATATGGCAGATACTCTGGAAACCCTAGCATCCATGTATAAGTTGATATGGCCTAATCATCAGCCTCACATTGAAATCAGGTGTTTTGACGAACCTGCTCATTGTTTGACAACCAAAGAAGAATCAGATGGCAAACCCTGGTTTTATGATATCAAACTTTATCTTGAGAAACAAGAATATCCGGCAGATGCTTCCAGACTTGACAAGAAAAATATACGGAGATTGGCATCAAAGTTCTTCCTAAATGGAGATGTGCTATATAAGCGGATTTATGACATGGTCCTGCTTAGATGCATAGACCGACTTGAAGCGGATCAACTCATGAAGGATATACATGAAGGATTCTTTGGCACCCATGCAAGTGGACATGCGATGGAAAAGAAAATCCTGAGGGCGGGTTACTACTGTCTAACAATGGAAGTTGATTGTTACCATTATGCTAGGACATGCTACAAGTGTCGGATATATGCCGACAAGGTGCACGTACCACCTACCCCTCTAAATGTCATAGCATCACCATGGCATTTCTCTATGTGTGGAACTGACATGATTGGGATGATTGAACCCAAAGCATCCAATGGACATAGACTTATACTGGTTGCCATAGACTACTTAACCAAATGGTTCAAAGTCACATCTTACGCCAATGTCACCAAGTAAGTGGTGGCCCGCTTCTTGAAGAACAACATTATATGTCGATACAAGTTTCCCAACAAAATCATCACTTAGAATGGGTCCAACCTCAACAAAAAGACAATAGAGGAGTTGTGTGAAACTTTTAAAATCGAACACCACAACTCGTTACCATACCAACCCAAGATGAATGGTGTTTTTGTAGCAGCAAATAAAAAAATCAAGAAGATCATTCAGAAAATGATGGTCACATACAAGGACTGGCATGAAATGCTACCTTTTGCGCTACACGGCTATCATACGTCAATACACACTTCAACAGGGGCAAACTCGCATTCCTTAGTCTATGGCATGGAAGCAGTCCTTCCAGTGGAAGTTGAAATCCACTCGATGAGAGTCTTAATGGAGACTAAGTTAGATGAAGCGGAATGGGTTCAAGCAAGGTTTAACAATATCAGCCTTATTTAGGAGAAATTCTTGAAAGTGTTATGGCATGGTCAACTCTATCAGAGGCATCTTAAGAAAGCATTTGACAAGAAGGTCCGTCCTCGAATGTTCTAAGAAGGACACCTGGTGCTGAAAAAGATCCTGCCGATTCACAAAGATTATAGGGGTAAGTGGACGCCAAATTATGAAGGTTCATTCGTGGTGGTCAGAGCCTTTTCCGGAGGCGCTCTAATCCTTACGACTATAGATGATGATGAATTACCACTCCCTACAAATGTTGATGCAGTCAAAACATACTTTGCCTAAAAAAGTGGAATAATAAAAGTCGCTAAGTCGAAAACCTGAAAGAGCGACTTAGGCAAAAAAAATGGCTATCCTGGGGGACTGAAAAACCGAAAGGAAGGTCTAGGCAAAAAATAGGGATAAAATAAAAAAGTCTAACCCGCTGAGTTGAAAACCCGAATGGGCGGCTCAGGCAAAAAAGGATATCTTGGTGGATCGAAAACCCGAAAGGGCAATCCAGGAAAAAGTTAGGGATCAATTCCAAGGCAAAAAACTGCAATATGTGAATCCATTATATCCATGGAAAGCTCCAGAATAGAAGAATCAATTCGGCCTTCTTTCTCATAAGCAAGTTGTTCGGACCCTCAGAGACATAAAGATTATAGCAATATTGAAACTCAATGGAAACTCAATTATCATTGTCATTGTACTTTTTTCTTTCACAACAATTACCTCATTGATGAATTGCATCTTTATGTACAATTTCCCATTCAAGGGTCAAATCAATGAAAAGATAAATTCCTCATCAAATTGTGCCCAATTGTCTTTTGCTTTATCCGTTTGTTTGCAAAATGTCTTTATTTTGATAAACATTGCTTTAAAATTTTGGTCAATAACAAAAACATTATTAAAGAACAATAAAACTATTTTGATTTCTGAAATATCTAAAGGGAGATTCACAGTTCCCAATAATGCCCTCGTTTCATATAGACATCAAATCATTTGCTAGCCATCACGGCTCGTCCAACATAAGCAGCATAGTTCTCTTAGGAATCTACTCATATACTGCTCAACAGCAGTGAGCCCCTTGAAAGCTTATTAGGGGCATTCTTATTCTTTTGTCGCTCATAGCGTCATTAAGTCCCAGATGTCGGGAAGTAAAAAATTTTCACCAACCAAAAGTTCAATCCATATTGGCAACGACAAAAAAAAGTTCATTTTGTTGGCACCAACATAAAACCTGAAGTCCAATTTCCATTGGTCTCCCAACAAAAGTTTGCACCGCTTGCATCATCATAAACTCAAATTCGATTAACATTGGTACCAAAAAAAGCTCCCACCTTCAAAAAAGGGAGACCATTTAAAAATATACCCAATCATCATATGCGTTTGAGATATTGCGCTAAGTATCCTCGAAGAGTCTTTAGACACAATTAAGGTATAATTCCCTTTGTTGGAATATCTTGATTATATCATATAATTTGATGCTTCGTTGATTCGGAGAATCTCGTTTATTCGTTTGAGATACTGCTCCAGTATCCTCGGAGAGTCTTTAGATACAATTGAGGTATCATTTCCTTTGTTGGAATATCTTGATTATATCATATAAGATGTTGCTTCGTTGATTCAGAGAATCTCGTTTATTCATTTGAGATATTGCTTTAAGTATCCTCGAAGAGTCTTTAGATACAATTGAGGTATCATTCCCTTTGTTGGAATATCTTGATTATATCATATAAGATGTTGCTTCGTTGATTCGGAGAATCTCATTTATTCATTTGAGATACTACTCTAAGTATCCTCGAAGAGTCTTTAGATACAATTGGGGTATTATTCCCTTTGTTGGAATATCTTGATTATATCATATAAGATATTGCTTCATTGATTCAGAGAATCTCCTTTATTCGTTTGAGATGATGTTCTAAGTATCCTCGAAGAGTCTTAGATACAATTAAGGTATCATTCTCATGTTGTAATATCTCAATTATATCATATAAAGTACTGCTTCGTTGATCCTTAGGGAATCTCATGTATTGTGATCAAAATCATGCTCTGCTAATTCTCAGAAAACCTCAGATACAATTGGAATTTCATTCTATTTTTGGAAAGTCTCAATTACATCATAAAAAAAACATTGTTCTAATGACTATCTTCACTGCATTTCGTCTTTGCATTTCAAATCCCATTTATTTTCAGACAAATTTGGATCTTTTTATATCTAATTGACTTCTACCCGGAGAGCATGAACACTATGGCGGTTCCTCTTCTTTGGTTTAAGGCAATTAGATAGGGGCCACTGTCATACCCCAAATTTGTCCTACTTTAATTTACATATGCCTTTTTTTTTTCATTTCCATATGCATCAATGTGACTGATTCATCTGGCCATGTACTGCCATCATTTTCAAAACTGCTCATTTGCATAACGGTTGTTTTATTTTATCTCGTATTCATTCACCAACTGAAATTTAATAAGAGGTTTATAAGCATATTTGTATTTCCTTTTTATTTTAATCCATATTTTTATTATAATTACTTTTATTTTTATTTTTATTATAATCTCATTTTTTATTCTAATTATCTTTATTTTGATTTTTATTTTAATTAGACATGACAACGGGGTGAATCGGGGACGGTTTTTACCTCCCCCAAACTCAAACACAAATCCCCAAACAATCCACGTTCCCCACTCCAAATCCAAACGGGGATGGAGAATCAAAACACAAATCCGTCCCAAACGGGTTCGGGTATCCCCGCCCCGTGACCATTCATTTAGTGAAATCAATTTTTTTAATAAAAATATTTACTTTTTCCAAAATAAAATTACATTACGAATAATAAAATAAAACAATCTCAAAAAATTTCATACATACATTTTAAATATTTTAAATAATAAATTAAAATTAAAATATCAAAAACATTGACCACATGTTTAATATTCTAAATTATCAAAAATAAGTAATAATGAAATAAACGGGGCGGGTTCAGGGTGGGTACTAGTGTCCCCATTACCCGACTCGTCCCCATATTTTATAATCAGGGAAAATCCAAACCTGAACCCAAATCCAGTCAAAGCGGGTTTTCCCCCGTCAACTTCGGGGCGGGTTCGGTACCCGTAGGTACGGGTTATGTTGTCATGCCTAATTTTAATCCATATTTTTATTAAAATTATATATGTTTTTTTTATTATCATCTCATTTTATTCTAATTCTTTTTTTAATTATAATTATCTTTATTTTGACTTTGATTTTAATTCATATTTTCATTTCATTATTATAATTATAATTATCTTTTCATTTCTTATTATTTTTTATTTTAATCCATATTTTTATTTCATTATTATAATTATAATTATCTTTTCATTTCTTATTATTTTTTGTTTTAATCCATATTTTCATCTTATTATCATGATTATAATTATTTTTTCCTTTTAAATGACTATTTTGTCCTCTCTTACTTTTTATTTTTTATAAAAAATTACATCAATGGATGAACTTGCATCAGTAGAAAGTAATTAATTTGTATCATTATCACAGGCTCATCATAGAAAATTCATCAATATCAGTAGAAATTCATCAGTATCAATTCATGTATAACGGTAATAACATTTTACTTGTAGAAGAGTATACAAGGATTATAAGTTACATACATTACAAAATTACCAATAGATATACAACAAAAAGAAAAGAAAAAGGAAAAGTCATCTGCATCAATTTTATGAATTCATTATGCACGCCCCTCTTCTCACAGGCCTCGTCTTGATAATTCTATTTAGGCACATATCATGTATATACTGCAAAATAAAAAGCATAGAGTGTAAAACCATTATCAGTAACTTAATCAAACATCATCATATCTTAATAAAAAAATACACATCAAAGATGGTATACATAGAACTGTAGCAGGGGATACGTAGTGTACAAGAGGGAATTGTAGCAGGGCATACATAGTGTACAAGAGAGGATCAAAGTTGTAACCAAAAAAAGAAAAAAAAATGTACAAGCAGTCACAGCAAAAAGCATTCGTCAATGGAAATTGATTTCAATTCCACTCACGAATAATCCCACAAAATCGGGGATTCACAAAAACTTTCACAACTGATTGATTCTCTCCAAGGACACCTCATCAGAATTTTCACACAAATGACAAAATTCCATTGAAATTCACATGAGTAAACATTTTTCCCACACATATCTTGTTCTCTCAGAAACTCTATTTCACTCTCTCTAAATAAGAATATTATTTCATTAGCAAGGAGAAAATTTTTGGTAATGTTACTGTTATGAATGCAAATAACAGAGTCTATAACACAGTAGAAAAGTGATAAAAATTGTACTAATAATCAGTGCAACAGTACAATTATCCTTGAAGGAAATGGAAAGATGAAATCTAAAGAATAGTACTAGAAAAGCATAAGATTCAGAGAGAGAAGAGAGCCATATTCTTCCATATTCAATTCCCCCCTCTAGTAACCAATCATTGGCCTATTTAACATAGTCAGTGGCATATTTTCTGTTAGAGCTCCTTTCTCTCATTCCACGTCTTGGCTCCGGAAAAGCAGGATCATGTGCCAAGTGTCCATCATTCTCATTGGATTCAGTTGTTGTATTGACTATTCTGTCCTCACTCATAACATTACCCCATCCATCAAAATTAACCTTGTCCTCAAGGTTAAAGTTGGGATAGTTGGTCTTGAACTCTACCCAACTTTCCCATGTAGCATCCTGATGTGGAAAATCAGCCCATTTAACTAAGACTTGTTGCATGTCTTGCCCTTTCATAATGAGCACACGTGAATCCAGAATAGCTTCAGGAACTAAGAGGGGACTAGTATCATTGGTGAGCAATGGTAGTGGAAAGTATTGAGTAGTGTGGTCACCTTTACACAACTTCAAGTTGTCCACATGAAAAACAGGATGGATTTTAGCAGAGGGTGGAAGTAAAAGTCTGTATGCCACAGGCCCGACCTTCTCAATGATAGGAAAAGGCCCGAAGTAACGCATGCTCAGCTTTTGGTTGCGATGCAAAGCCACTGAATGTTGGAGGTATGGTTGCAGCTTGACCAAAACCATATCTCCCAACTAGAATTCCACAAAGCGTCGTTTCAAATCAGCATTACGCTTCATAACTTGTTGTGCCCTGTGTAAGTTGTTCTTCAACAGTTGAATAGTATTTTCGTGTTCAACTAGCATATCATGGAGAGAAGGAAGCACTACAATAATGGTGTCATGCTTAATCAATGGAGCAGGTTCTCTACCGTAAACCGCCTTAAACGGAGTCATGCCAATATTAGTTTGAAAGGAAGAATTGTAGGTGCTTGATTGGCTGCATTATATGGTAAAACACTAGCTGGATTCTAATGTCTTGACTGATGTCATGACATGGTGTGTATGTGTGACTGCATTGTAGGTTAGAATATCTAACTATACTCTGATGTCTTGACCGATGTCATGACACACTTGAGTAGTTACTGCAGGATTAGCTAATACAGGATTTATTGAATGTCAAACTGGATGCTGTGACATTTATACCTGTCAGCAGATACTAAGGAATAGAACAGTTGGTGTTCTGTTAGAACTTAGTATTTATTTCCAGTCTGGTTATCAAGGAAAGACCAGACCTGGCATAAGGCCTACTGACTGAATGTCAAACTGGATGTTATGACATTCATCATATACTGAACAGTAGACAGAGTGGTGTTCTGCTATACTTCAGCATGTTACTTAGTCTGTTCTTCAAGAGGATAACAGAACTGACTTAAGGCCAGATGTGTAAATGTCAAATTGGATACTTTGACATCTATTAATGTAAGCTGTTACTGTAGTATGGTCATTTTGGTCATATACAGGTCAGCAAAATTGTACAGTCTGTTTTCTGGAAAAACAGACTCAGCATATGATCCTTGATGTCAAGCTGAATGACGTGACATTCATTCCTGACAGCATATGCTATATTGTAGGTTGTTCAGTTTCCTGTTTCAGCTTTTTCTCAGGCTATTCTTCAGGGATTCAACAGCTTAGAGAAAATCCAGGAAATCAACAACCAAGCTACATTTAATGAACCTAACAAATAGCCTATTTGTTAGTAACCTAGATGTTGAATTTATGGGAACTCGCGTGACCTTAAATTCAGGAGAATACAAGTGCAAAAGCCCAGGTACTGCAATATAAAAGGAAGTCGTTCCTTCATTCAGTTTTAGGGGTTTTTGAGGCGTGAAGATTTAGTGTGTCCATCATACTTCACTGCTGTATTTTTGTGAGTCTTGTATTAGACATATATTGTAAGCCAAGCCTTTATCACGTTGATGATTGCTTTGGCATAGGGTGTTCATTGAGTTGTAAGTGTTGTGTCGCTCAAAGCTTTTAAGCGTGAGTGCTGTGTATCTTGATTAAAGTTGTTAAGCACAATCAAGAGTTGTTTGAAGTGTGACTTCAAAGTTGTCTTTAATATGTATTAAAGGTAGTAATCACTGAGGTGATTGAGGGGGAGTGAGTAGGAACTCTGATCTTAGAGTAAGATTGAAATTGCATTGGGTAGGGATTAAGTGACAAGTTGTAAACGGGTGAGTTTAGCTTTGAATTAATACTACTGATAGTGGATTTCCTCCCTGGCTTGGTAGCCCCCAGATGTAGGTCATGTTGGACTGAACTGGGTAAACAATTACTTGTGTTATTTACTGCACTTACTTTTAAGTTCTGCATAATTCTTGTCTGTGCAGAATTGGATGTCATAACAACCCGTGTGACATCTAAAGTCTGATAACTAGAATTTCAATTGGCATCAGAGCAGGCACCCTGCCTGTGAATTTCTGGGTGAGATCTAGGGAAGTTACTTTCTAGTACCATGGACAAGGATATAGGACACTCAAATAGACCACCCATGTTGGATGGCTCTAATTATGATGACTGGAAGCCTCGTATGATAGCCTTCTTAAGGTCTCTAGATAGCAAAGTCTGGAGAGCTGTCAACAAAGGATGGGAACATCCAACGAAGACAGGTGAAGATGGAGTCAGTGTGCAGATTCCTGAAGAAGAGTGGGACAGGGAGCAAGAGGCATTAGCTCTTGGAAATTCCAAGGCCTTGAATGCATTGTTCAATGGAATCAGTAAGAACATCTTCAGGCTGGTGCACCACTGTGAACTAGCTAAGGAAGTTTGGGATACCCTCAAGGTAACTAATGAAGGTACTTCCAAGGTGAAGATGTCCAAACTTCAGATGCTGACCACCAAGTTTGAAAATCTGAGGATGAAAGAGGATGAGACTATTCATGACTTTCACATGAATATTCTTGAAATTGCAAACACCTCTGGTGGACTAGGTGAGAAAATGGCTGAAGAGAAACTTGTAAGAAAGATTCTCAGGTCCTTGCCTAAGAGATTTGCTATGAAGGTCACAGCCATAGAGGAGGCGCAGGACATCTGCAATATGAAGGTGGATGAACTCATTGGTTCTCTCCAAACCTTTGAAATGGGCTTGTGTGAAAATGCTAAAAAGAAGAACAAAAGCGTAGCTTTTGTATCTAATGATGAAGAAGAGTCAGAAGCAGGATATACTGAAGGTGATGAAAGTATATCAGAAGCCTTAGCCATGCTTGGGAGATAGTTCAACAAGTTCGTGAAGAAGATTGATCAAAGAGGGAGACCTAATGTCAAGAACATCCCGTCTGACATCAGGAAAAGATCAACTTCTGAAGAAAAGTTCAACCAAGGCAAGGGAATCCAGTGTCATGGTTGTGAAGGGTATGGACACGTCAGAGCTGAATGTCCTACTTATCTCAAGATGCAAAAGAAGGGGCTAACTATCACATGGTCTGAAGGAGATTCTGAAAGTGAATCTGAAGGAGAATCTGCCAAACATGTCACTGCACTAACCAGTGTTTGTGCCTCTGATGATAACTCAAGTGCAGATGAACTGACCTTTGATGAACTTGCTGCAGCCTATAAGAAGCTGTGTACCACCAGTGCAGAAGTCCGTGCACAAGGAGAAAAGCAGAAGAAACTCATCAAGGAACTGGAAGATGAGAGACAGAAGCATCTGACAGCCATAGAGGGTCTAAATGGTGAGATAGCCTTGCTGACCTCCAAGCTGAATCAGATGACTAAATCCATCAGAATGATGAACAAGGGAACTGACACCTTGGAAGAGATTCTAAAGGTGGGACAAAAGTCTGGAACCAAATCTGGACTAGGATTTGGGAAAAGATCCTCAGCTGAACACAAACGCCCAAAGGCTAAAGTTCAGAAGTTCAAGCGGAAGTCAAAGCCAATGTCTCAACATCGGTGAACTAAGATGAATAATCATCAGAAGAGGAAATACCATGAGTGGAGATGTCACCACTGTGGTAGGCTTGGACATATAAAAGCCTTCTGCTACTGGCTTCATGGTTTCCCTAACCAAGCCTCGCATGTCAGGCCTAAGCATAAGACCTATAAGCGCTATGTCCCCATCAAGAAGCAACAATGGTATGCTAGGTTAGCGCACACAGCTCTAAGGGCTTCTACCAGAGAAGACTGGTACTTTGACAGTGGATGCTCAAGACATATGACTGGTATGGAAAATCTACTGGTGGATATTCAACCTCACACTACCAGCTATGTGACCTTTGGTGATGGTGCCAAAGGAAAAATAAAAGGTGTGGGTAAGCTGGACTGCTCTGGAGTTCCAAAACTGAATAATGTGCTGTTAGTAAGAGGACTGACTGCAAATCTCATAAGCATAAGCCAACTGTGTGATCAAGGATTCTATGTTCAGTTTACTAAGGAGCTGTGCATTGTGACAAATGGTGACAATCAGGAAGTTATGAGAGGAACCAGGTCCAAAGATAATTGTTATCTGTGGGAACCTAAAGTCTCTAACTTTTCCACAATATGCTCCTCAGCCAAGGAAGAACAGGAGGTGAAGCTGTGGCATAGACGTCTTGGACATCTCCACTTACGGGGAATGAAGAAGATTATATCCAAGGAAGCAGTCAGAGGAATTCCAAAGCTGCTTATTGATGAAGGAAGAGTCTGTGGAGAATGCCAGGTGGGCAAGCAAACCAAGATGTCACATCCGAAGTTGGGACATCCTACAACTTTCAGAGTTCTGGAACTGTTGCACATGGACTTAATGGGACCTATGCAGGTTGAAAGTCTTGGTGGGAAGAGATATGCTTACGTGGTGGTTGATGACCATTCCAGATACACGTGGATAAGCTTCATCAGAGAGAAGTCAGATACATTTGATGTCTTCAAAGACCTGTGCATCAGACTTCAAAGGGAAAAGGACAGTTGTGTGGTCCGGATTAGGAGTGATCATGGTACGGAGTTCAAGAATTCCAAGTTTGATGAGTTTTGCTCGTCTGAAGGAATAAGTCATGAGTTCTCCTCCCCTATAACTCCCCAGCAGAATGGGATAGTTGAAAGAAAAAATAGAACTATTCAAGAATCTGCCAGAGCAATGATTCATGCAAAGAAGCTCCCCATGCACTTTTGGGCTGAAGCGATGAATACCGCGTGCTATGTTCACAACAGAGTCACCTTGAGAAAAGGAACCTCCTCCACTCTATATGAAATATGGAAAGGCAGAAAACCCACAGTGAAGTACTTTCATATCTTTGGAAGTAAATGCTACATTCTCACAGATCGTGAACAGAGAAGGAAGCTGGATCCCAAAAGTGATGAGGGTATATTTCTAGGATACTCCACTAACAGCAGAGCCTACAGAGTGTTCAACTATAGGACCAATGTCCTGATGGAATCCTCATAAATGTTATTGTGGATGATAAAGAGGAAGGGATCGATGTCATAGAGGATGTTGAAACATTCCTTGACAGTTCAACTGACATTCCAGTCAAGTCTGAAGAAGTACAGGAACCTCCTCCTGAATGTGAAGTAGATGCAACCACCAAAATGCCATCTATCAGAATTCAGAAAGACCACCCTAAGGATCTTATCATAGGGGATCCTAATAGTGGTGTGACTACCAGGTCACGGGGATTAAGCTCAAATTCCTGTTTTGTATCCAAGGTTGAACCAAAGAATGTGAAAGAAGCCCTGACTGACGAATACTGGATCAATGCCATGCAAGAGGAACTTGAGCAGTTCAAAAGGAATGAAGTATGGGAGCCAGTTCCAAGACCTGAAGGGACCAACATCACTGGTACCAAGTGGATCTACAAAAACAAATCTGATGAGAAAGGAGTAATTACTAGGAATAAAGCAAGACTAGTAGCTCAAGGATACACTCAAGTTGAAGGGGTTGATTTTGATGAGACATTTGCTCCTGTGGCTAGGCTTGAGTCCATCAGATTGTTGTTAGGGGTAGCATGCATTCTGAAGTTTAAACTATTCCAAATGGATGTGAAGAGTGCATTCTTGAATGGCTACTTGAATGAAGAAGTTTATGTGGAACAACCTAAAGGGTTTTGTGATCCTAACCAACCTAAGCATGTATACAAGTTGAGGAAAGCCTTGTATGGGTTGAAACAAGCACCTAGAGCATGGTATGAAAGGTTGACCGAATTTCTGACCTCAAATGGATACAGAAAAGGTGGAATAGATAAAACCTTGTTTGTGAAGGATGAAGATGGCAAAATCATGATTGCTCAAATCTATGTGGATGATATAGTCTTTGGTGGTATGTCAGAACAAATGGTAACACATTTTGTTCAACAGATGCAATCTGAGTTTGAAATGAGTCTGGTTGGGGAACTAACCTACTTTCTTGGAATGCAAGTCAACCAAATGGAGGACTCTATGTTTCTCTCCCAAAGCAAGTATGCCAAAAACATCGTTAAGAAGTTTGGTATGGATAATGCTAGGCACAAAAGGACTCCTGCTCCTACTCATCTGAAGTTAACCAAAGATGATGGAGGGCCTAGTGTTGATCAATGCTTGTATAGAAGCATGATAGGCAGTCTACTATATCTAACTGCAAGTAGACCTGACATTTCTTATGCAGTTGGAGTGTGTGCGAGATACCAAGCAGAGCCTAAGGTGAGCCACTTGAATCAAGTCAAAAGGATTCTCAAGTACATCAATGGGACTTGTGACTATGGGATGCTGTACTCACATGGGTCTGAGCCTGTCCTATCTGGGTACTGTGATGCTGACTGGGCTGGAAGTGCTGATGACAGAAAAAGCACATCAGGAGGATGTTTCTTCTTGGGAGACAATCTCATATCTTGGTTCAGCAAGAAGCAGAACTGTGTATCCCTGTCCACTGCAGAGGCTGAATACATAGCTGCTGGAAGCAGTTGTTCCCAACTGGTGTGGATGAAACAGATGCTCACTGAGTACAATGTCACTCAAAATGTCATGACATTATTCTGTGATAATCTCAGTGCCATCAATATTTCCAAGAATCCCATCCAACACAGTAGGACCAAACATATTGACATTAGACATCACTTCATCAGAGATCTGGTGGAAGACAAGGTGATTACTTTGGAACATGTAGCCACTGAACTGCAACTGGCTGACATATTTACAAAGGCTCTGGATGCTACTCAGTTTGAAAATTTAAGGGGCAAACTGGGAATATGTCTCTCTAAGACCTTATAGCAACCAATGATGTTTGGAATGTATTTATTGGAACTATGTTCTGATTGGTCAACAGATCATAGCTATACCACTTGCAACAAGTGTGGCAACAAGAGGGTAAGGAGACACCCTAACGTGAGAAGGCCTATGCACCTGCAGGAATTCAAGGACGCTGTTCATGCAGGAGTGGTTCTGGATGTCAGAAACAAAGTCATGGCATCTGATATGGTTGTACCTACTGTGAAGCAAGATCAAGTGGGTGCTAACTTGGTTGAAACTTTGAAGTAAAACCAAGTTGGTAATTCTGTCATTTTTTTCTGTTGATATTGTTAACTTTGGCAACATTTTCGACAAAAAGGGGGAGTAACAGTAACAGGATACCCCAGACAACAGATTGGTCTGTTACAACAGACTCGTGACAGATTCGAAGATTTTCCTTCCCCTGCAGCTGATGTGTGTTGAAGTTTTTATTTAACTTCTGTATGTGTGCTGTTACGTGAAGTGTTACTTAACTTCCATGTGTGTGAGTGTGCTGCCACTCTGAGTGTATTAGCTAGGTTTATTTCCTGCTAGATGTGTGATTCCGCTGCTATGAACTCTGTTATGGGGATCAAAGTGTTTTAGCCAAAAATTTGCCAAAGGGGGAGTTTGTAGGTGCTTGATTGGCTGCATTATATGGTAAAACACTAGCTGGATTCTAATGTCTTGACTGATGTCATGACATGGTGTGTATGTGTGACTGCATTGTAGGTTAGAATATCTAACTGTACTCTGATGTCTTGACCGATGTCATGACACACTTGAGTAGTTACTGCAGGATTAGCTAATACATGATTTATTGAATGTCAAACTGGATGTTGTGACATTTATACCTGTCAGCAGATACTAAGGAATAGAACAGCTGGTGTTCTGTTAGAACTTAGTATTTATTTCCAGTCTGGTTATCAAGGAAAGACCAGACCTGGCATAAGGCCTACTGACTGAATGTCAAACTGGATGTTATGACATTCATCATATACTGAACAGTAGACAGAGTGGTGTTCTGCTATACTTCAGCATGTTACTTAGTCTGTTCTTCAAGAGGATAACAGAACTGACTTAAGGCCAGATGTGTAAATGTCAAATTGGATACTTTGACATCTATTAATGTAAGCTGTTACTGTAGTATGGTCATTTTGGTCATATACAGGTCAGCAAAATTGTACAGTCTGTTTTCTGGAAAAACAGACTCAGCATATGATCCTTGATGTCAAGATGAATGTCGTGACATTCATTCCTGACAGCATATGCTATATTGTAGGTTGTTCAGTTTCCTGTTTCAGCTTTTTCTCAGGCTATTCTTTAGGGATTCAACAGCTTAGAGAAAATCCAGGAAATCAACAACCAAGCTACATTTAATGAACCTAACAAATAGCCTATTTGTTAGTAACCTAGATGTTGAATTTATGGGAACTCGCGTGACCTTAAATTCAGGAGAATACAAGTGCAAAAGCCCAGGTACTGCAATATAAAAGGAAGTCGTTCCTTCATTCAGTTTTAGGGGTTTTTGAGGCGTGAAGATTTAGTGTGTCCATCATACTTCACTGCTGTATTTTTGTGAGTCTTGTATTAGACATATATTGTAAGCCAAGCCTTTATCACGTTGATGATTGCTTTGGCATAGGGTGTTCATTAAGTTGTAAGTGTTGTGTCGCTCAAAGCTTTTAAGCGTGAGTGTTGTGTATCTTGATTAAAGTTGTTAAGCACAATCAAGAGTTGTTTGAAGTGTGACTTCAAAGTTGTCTTTAATATGTATTAAAGGTAGTAATCACTGAGGTGATTGAGGGGGAGTGAGTAGGAACTCTGATCTTAGAGTAAGATTGAAATTGCATTGGGTAGGGATTAAGTGACAAGTTGTAAACGGGTGAGTTTAGCTTTGAATTAATACTACTGATAGTGGATTTCCTCCCTGGCTTGGTAGCCCCCAGATGTAGGTCATGTTGGACTGAACTGGGTAAACAATTACTTGTGTTATTTACTGCACTTACTTTTAAGTTCTGCATAATTCTTGTCTGTGCAGAATTGGATGTCATAACAACCCGTGTGACATCTAAAGTCTGATAACTAGAATTTCAAGAATTATACCAAAATTCTGCCCAGTTGATCAATTTGGCCCATTTCTGAGATACCTGCCCAACAAAACAGCATAAATACAGTTCGAGACACTTATTGACTGCCTCAGTTTGTCCATCAGACTGAGGGTGATAAGCCGAACTCATACCCAAAGTGGTTCCACTCAGTTTGAACAAATGTTGCCAAAACGAGCTTGTGAATACTTTATCACGATCAGACACCAAACTCTTAGGAAAGCCATGTAGTTTCACCACATTGTGAAGGAAGGCTTCGGCTACCTTGAAGCTAGTAAAATCAGTCTTAAGGGGAACAAAATGGTTGTACTTAGATAAGCGATCAACCACTACCATGATCACAGTGAAGCCATGCGAAGGAGGAAGGCCGGTTATAAAGTCCATGGATAGGTCCTTCCAAATTTGGGTCGGAATCGGAAGTGGTTGGAGCAGCCCTGCAGGTGCAGCAGTGGAGGACTTTGCTTGTTGACACACCAAACAATTTGAAACAAACAAGCGAATATCTTTCGACATAGAGGGCCAAATGAATTGTGACGTAATGCGAGCTTTAGTTCGAGCTATACCAGAATGACCACCCAACATAGAAGAATGAAATTCTTCCAAAATGGCTTGAATTACATGGCCTGTAGGGGGTACCATTACTCTCTGCTTCCAGTACAAAACACCATTGTGCACACTGAACAATGGGTCCACACAAGTACTTAGCTCACATTGTTGTTTAATAGAGGACAAATGCTGGTCAACATCAATTGCAGCTACAATCAAGGGCAACAACGGATTAATAGGTTCTGAGATAGCAAAGAATGAACGGGACAAGGCATCCGTTGCAGTATTTTGTCTTTGTTGGGTTTATACTCAATGGAAAAATCAAAGCCCAAAAACTTGTGTAACCATTTTTGTTGCTCTGGTGTCTGGATGGCTTGAGCAGTAAAGGATTTTAAGCTTTTTTGATCCGTGCGTATGATAAACTTGGTACCAAGAATGTAGTGTCAAAACTTGGCCATTGCCTCGGTGACTGCATACAATTCTCTTACATAAGCGGACTTGCGCTGCATGGTGGGGTTGAGTTTCTTGGATAAGTATGCTATGGGGTGCTTGTCTTGGCTCAAAACTGCCCCAATGTCGGTGCCGGAAGCATCTGTTTCTAGTATAAATGGCTTATGAAAATCTGGTAGAGCTAGCACCGGCGCAACTGTGATGGTATGTTTGAGATCCTCAAAGGCAGTAGTGGCTTAGAGGGTCCAAGTAAATGCATCTTTCTTTAATAGTTCAGTCAAAGGACCTAAAATGGTTGCATAGTGACGCACAAAACGGCGATAGTAACCAGACAGTCCTAGGAACCCACACAGTTGCTTTAAATTAGTAAGGGTAGGCCAATTCAAAACGACTTGGATTTTGGATCGATCCATTTGAACTCCCTGGTGTGAAATGGTGTGCCCCAAGTAATCAACTTCGGTAAATCCAAAACAACATTTGGACAATTTGGCATATAGAGAATGTGAACGCATTAAGTGCAGTACCTCAATCAAGTGAATCAAATGCGTCTCCCAAGAAGAAGAGTAAACCAAAATATCGTCGAAAAATACCAAGACAAATTTCCGAAGATGCTGTTGGAAGACATGATTCATTAAACTCTGAAAGGTTGCCGGTGCATTTGATAAGCCAAAGGGCATTACCAGCCATTCGTAAAGGCCTTGGTGAGTCCAGAAGGCTGTTTTATGTCTGCCCTCTTCTTTGACAAGAATTTGGTGGTGGTAGGGTTTGTGGGTGGGCGCCGGTGATGGATTTGGGGGTGGAGGAAAATATTTGTCTTCATACAGTTTTGCAAGGGCAAAAGCACGTGATAGTGATGAAGGAGTCTGAGCAATGACATCACGTTTAATGTCGATTTTGAGGCCACTGATAAAATAATTGAGGACAGCTTCTGGGCTTAAACCTTGGGCCCTGTTGGCTAGCACAGTAAAAGCAGAATAGTAATCACAAATCACAAACAGTGGTGGGTTGGGTCAGTTTGAACAGTGCTGAACGTGGTGATTCATATGGAGAAGGCCCAAATTCCATTTCCAAAGCACGAGTAAACATTCCCCAGGATTGAAAATGTTGATTTCGTGCAATCATCTGAAACCACGGGACAACGTCCTTCTCCATGTGCACGGCGGCGATGGTGAGACGGTGGTTGTCCGGTGTCGCATAATAATCAAAAAAACTGCTCAGCCTTAAAAATCCAGTTCATGACTTCAGATCCATTGAAACGAGGAAAGTCCAGCTTAATATTGCGTGCCTGAAATGGTTGTGATGAAGGCGGAGTCGGCGTAGAAGAGCCCTTTCCATCGGAGGTCGGCGGTATCTGAAGCGAGCTTAACTGTTTCTCAACTCGTTCGAAGCGAGCTTGATCCAGATGGCGATGCTGCATATACTCATTGTGACGGCGATCTGAATCCTCCAAAAATCTTTGTAAGGTTTTGGTCATTTAGGCTATGGAGTTTTCCATACTTTTCATGCGAGTATTCTCCGCCATTATGGAAGGTAATGTAAGTACCAGATGTTATGAATGCAAATAACAGAGTCTATAACACAGTGGAAAAGTGATAAAAATTGTACTAATAATCAGTGCAACAGTACAATTATCCTTGAAGGAAATGGAAAGATGAAATCTAAAGAATAGTACTAGAAAAGCATAAGCTTCAGAGAGAGAAGAGAGCCATATTCTTCCACATTCAATCCCCCCCCCCCCCCTCTAGTAACCAATCATTGGCCTATTTAACATAGTCAGTGACATATTTTCTGTTAGAGCTCCTTTCTCTCATTCCACGTTTTGGCTCCGGAAAAGCAGGATCATGTGCCAAGTGTCCATCATTCTCATTGGATTCAGTTGTTGTATTGACTATTCTGCCCTTACTCATAACATTTACTCTATTAAACAATTTTCACAACAACCATTCACTAAAGCTCTAAATCCAAAAATATTCAGAGTTTCTAACTGAAACTCTGAATCATTTGAGCTAGACCCACGCAAGCCAAAGATGAATCGAAAACACATGTGCCGGTTCAAAAGAAGATTGAGTAAAAGAAGGATTCAAAGAGGAAATTAGCAGCTGAAAGAAAAAATTGAAAGAAGCATTCATATGTGGGGGTTCGTCGAAATCTGGAGGATTTTCGCCGGAAACATCATAGAGTCGCCGAATTTTGAAATTTTTGAGAACTCCGATAAGGTAGTTTTCATCAATCTTTTTGCATTTTCTCGTTTGGTCCTTGTTGTTGCACTCATGCAAAAGTTTTCCTCCCATGTGTATTGCTTCAATTTCTACTATAAAACCCCATTTCCATGCTTAGGGTTCTTGATGTTCTTTTTCGATTTTGTAGATTTGAGATGTTGGTTCGGATTACATATTCATTGTTGATTCATGGTTGTTGAATTTTTATACTTTTTTATTAGAGAAAGAGAAAGTTTTTTTTGCGTGAATACTTTCAGAAAGAGAAAGGACTCGTGAGCTTTCAGAGAGAGAGAGTTTGTTTGGCTAATGCTTGTGCTTTAACGTTCACCTTATGATTCTTTCCTTTTTTATTAAATTTTTTTATTTTATTATAATGATTACAACATTTAGTTTAGTGTTTGGAATTGAGAATCATTTATTTTGATTTTAACTTTTACTTTGGAGGTGTCGCCTATGTGGCTGATTCATATCCCTCTCCATTAATGGTTAAATAAGTTAAAAGGTCATGGCACAGTAACATTTGGATTAGGACTTTAAATTGCTTTTTTACTTTTTCATTTATTTATTTTTAAATTAATTGAAATACACTAGATTTTACACCGTCAGTTAATCCTAGACGTTGGATATTAAAATAAGTTTGACTTTTATTTTAAAAATCTATAAAGTAATGCAAACGGGTGATGGTGATGAATCAACATTGTAAATCTTTTTACACTGACAGTGCATAGTAATTAATCTAAAAAAAAAATATAATATAACAATTGTTGATATAAATGTGGGTTGTTATTTTTGAATTGGTCAAGAATCATGTTGGCCGACCAGAGGAAAAGAGAGGCGGTCCCCTCTTTCTTCCTATTTTTTTAGGGGTTTTAATGGGCCTATATGTGCTAGGCCATTTGCACATATTATTTGCACCCTCTTATGTTTGCTGCCAACACCCTTAAATGGGACTTATTTGTTTGGACTAGATCGTTGTATTTTTTACTCATTTTTTTGTTTCTATGTCTTCATCATTTTCTTTTGTTTTTTTTTTGTTTTTTTTTGTTTTTTTTATTTAAATATTTAGATAATAATAGTTATTAATAATAGTACAGTAAAATAAATTATCTTTTAACATGATTTGGATCCTTATTTTTAATATTTTTTTAGAATATTATAATTAGTTAAATGAGTGGTTAATTATTAATGTTAAGTACATAGTCACTTATTATTATTCTAAAATAAACTAAATCTTGGTCCAATACCAAGTAATTTTTTTCAAACCCGATTAAATCATTAATTCATTTAGTCAACGCAATTCAATCATCTTTTCCGCTTAAGTTTAATTCTAAAATATTTTCTTAATCAAAATACGAAAGAAATAGGTCCTTGGAGTCTCGCATTCCTTGAATCCTTGAATGATTGCTCTCGAGACACACGTCTTGGGTTAGCTTTTCATTTGCTCTTTCGTTTTTAAAACACTTAACTTAATTACTTGGACGAAAGGAGGGGTCATTGGAATCTTGTATTCCGGTGGAACCTTTGAATAATCTTTAGAAGGTTCATAGTCCATCAAACAATTTTCATAATCAGTTGAATGAAAAAGATGTTGTTGGAGTCTAGCATTCCATCAATATTCCGAATAATTGGTTTCAAGGCTCACGTCTTGTTCTTACTAAATATTCGTCATTCATCTTTAAAGATACCCAATATACATTTAATCAATCAAACCTATCATTTCTAGCCCCGTGCAATTGAGAGCCTTTCATAAGCGAATGTTTGTTTAATCCTTTCTAACGTGTACGAACTTGCGCTTAAGTCTCTGCCGCGAGTAAGTAAGCCACGTTTTACCGTTAGAATGCAATCTAGATACATGTTCAAATCAATACACCGTTAATCTATCGAAATCTTTTCAAAAAGAGCGATAATTAATCATTTCTAATGCATATACAAATTAGCGCTTAAGTCTCCACCGCGAGCATGCAAGTCCACGTTTAGCCCTTAGAACGCGATCTAAACATTTGTTCATTAAAAAACACAAACCAACAAAATGTAGCACCCCGGACTACAAAGCTTTGAGTTCCTTTTTGCACCTGAGGATACGTAGGAGCGAGACTCGCAATCTCGTCAAACACCTTAAAAAAAACATTTTTGAGACCCCTTTATTTTCTCTTTTAAAATACTTGAAGAAAACAATTAACATAAGTCAAAATTCAATCGCAAGATTTAACTAAAAGGTTCTCGTTGAGTACAACTACTGTGAGGGATGCTAATACATTTCACTTGCGTAATCGACTCCCGAACCCTGAATTTGGTTGCGACGATCATTTTCCTTTTTTTAAAGGTTTTATCGATATTTTCCTATTCTTTCATCAGAATAAATAAAGTTCGGTGACGACTCTGTTCGAATCAATTTTTTTTGCGATTATCGCGAAGGATCATATTTTTTGAGATGCGACACTTGGTTCGGTCGATTCAGTTATGCCTTTATATTGTTTGGTATGACTCGGTGTGAAGCAGATCACTCAGTTTTCTTCCTTCACTCCTCTATTAGCCGACGTATTTTTCTTGTTGACTATGTTGATGACATTGTTATCACCGAAGATGACTCAATGGTATCCAGCGACTCAAAACTCATCTTTACAAAAACTTTCAGACAAAAGATTTGGGTCCACTCAAATACTTCTTAGGCATTGAAGTTGCCTAGTCCTCATCAGGCATTGCAATTAACCAATGTAAGTATGCATTACACATCCTAAGAGAAACTGGTATGCTTGGTTGCGGTCATATATATACTCTTATGGATCCCAACATCAAGTTTCTTCCGGTTCAGGGGAAGCCATTGAAAGACCTGGGAAGATATCGACGTCTAGTGAGTAGACTCAATTATCTTACCGGGTCATCATCGAATAGGAGATCCATTTTTGAATATTGTGTTCTTATTGGAGGAAATATGATCTCAGGAAGGAGTAAGAAACAAAACACAGTTGCACTATCTAGTGTTGAAGCTGAATACCGTAATATGACAACAGCTTTAAAGGAGCATGCATGTCTTAAAAATTTACTCTAAGAGTTCAAGTTGGGAGATCTTCATGCCACAAAATTCATATGCGATAATTAATCGACACTCCACATTACATCCAATCGGGTTTTTCATGAACAGACCAAAAATATAAAAATAGACTATCATTATGTAAGGGACAAGATAATTTCGGGACTCATATTTTCACTAAATATCTCAAGGATTCTCGAGTGAATTACATTTATAATAAGATTGACTCATATAAGATATATGATCCGTCTTTAGAAGGAGGGTTAAGAATCTGATATAATCAATTGTTAATCAATTAGAATTGATTAGTATTAATATTATATTAATAAGATTGATTGTATTATTTTATTGTGTAGATCCGGTGAATATAAATCGTGGAGGTGTTAAATTCAGGATAAACTAAACACAACTCAACAATTTAATATTTTACACTATTAATTTTGTTTGTAGAGTTCCTTCCAAAAATGCACCGTCACTTAAATTGCATTATACACCTAATTGTTAATCTTCACATTATATCGCAAAAAATAAGTTGCCATTGTCCAGCTAATTGTTGCTGCATCGTTTGCTAAAATTTCACCAGATGCATTTTTGAAACTTGCGCCAAAACAACCATAACTATTTTTTAAAAAGAGTAGTAATTCCTCTAGTCATTTATTTATTCTACATACATCTGTATTTAAATAAACTAAAAAGTTATGGAGTAGTAGTTCTTAAAAAACAATATCTTTCCATACTTGCAAAAGAGCATGTCCCCGGTTAGATCCGCTCGTAAAATAGAATAACGCAGACATAATAGAGGGTGTTTGCATAACTTATCTCGTGTGAAATGAGGGTTAAAATCTAAAAATTGTAAAAATTCATGTCTATTCCATAAATTTATGTCACGTGCACAAAATTATGGTAGGCCAGAACAAATATAACAAAGGGTGTGTGTCTAAAATTTTGACTTGGTCTGCAATAAAATGCAGACAAAACGGGCATATCTGCAACTATTTTGTCACCCTACTTACTATTATATATTGTCATTCTTTCACTCATATCAGAATCATAAAAGAAACCCTACTAAATAACAATGAACACTTGTCTTATGTTATTTTCTCCAAACCATACCATCAAGACTAATCAACTTTTCCTCCACTCATCCATACCTTCAATTTTCCCTCTCTTCAAAACCAATGTTCCATCTTCAAGAAAACACCAAGCCAAGAGCCACAACACCAGAAAGTTTGAAAATTTCCTTGACTTAAAACCCGAGTATCAACCCGAAGCCTTAGATTTTGACATTCCGTGGCACAGCCGTTCAGATCGTTCTCATTTCGATGTGATTGTAATCGGTGCTGGCCCTGCAGGTATTCGCCTTGCAGAACAAGTTTCCCTTTATGGAATCAAAGTTTGTTGTGTTGATCCTAACCCTCTATCTGTTTGGCCTAATAACTATGGTGTGTGGCTGGATGAGTTTGAGGGTGTAGGACTAGAAGACTGTTTGGATAAAACATGGCCTATGGCTTCTGTTTATATTGATGATAACAACACCAAATATTTGGATCGTTGCTATGGAAGGGCTAGTAGGAGGAAACTTAAGGAGAAATTGGTTAAAGGTTGTGTTTTTAATGGGGTTAGATTTTATAAGTCAAAAGTATGGGAGATTAAGCATCAGATTGAGTCTATTGTTGTTTGTGATGATGGGGTAGAGCTGAAAGGGAGTTTAGTTATAGATGCTAGTGGTTTTGGCAGTAATTTTATAGAGTATGATGGTAACAAGGTGAGAAACTATGGTTTTCAAAGTGGTTTCGGAGTTTTGGCTGAAGTTGATTCTCATCCTTTTGATTTGGACAAGGTCGTCTTGATGGATTGGAGAGATTCCCATTTGAGAGATGGTAATTCAATTTCAACTTTTATGCATGCTATGCCATTTAGTTCAAATTTGATTTTTCTCGAAGAAACTTCACTTGTTAGTCGTCCCGCCATGTCTCACATGGAAGTGAAAAGGCGAATGGTTGCAAGGTTAAGGCATTTGGGAATTAATGTGAAAAGAGTATTGGAAGATGAGAAAGCCTTGATTCCAATGGGAGGACCTCTACCAAGAATACCTCAAAATGTGATTGCATTTGGTGGAAATTCGGGTGTAGTTCATCCTTCCACCGGATACATGTTGGCTAAAACAATGGCTCTAGCGCCTATCGTAGCTGCTTCTATTAATGAGTGCCTTGGCTCCAATAGAATGATAAGAGGGAAAGATCTTTATGCTAATATTTGGAATAGCATGTGGCCTATTGAGAGCAGAGTTGCTAGAGAATTTTACACTTTTGGAATGGAGACTCTATTGAAGCTTGACTTGAATGAAACAAGGAATTTTTTTGATGCATTCTTTGAGTTAAAACCTTATTACTTGAAAGGTTATCTCTCTTCAAGTTTGAGTCTAAATGATATTATTTGGTTCAGCATGTCACTCTTTGCAAATGCCTCTAATCCATCAAGGTTGGCTGTTGTCAAAAAGAGTCCTCTTCCATTGGCTAAAATGATGAGCAACATTTGTTTAGAATTCATAAGATGATTAAAGCTTGTGAAATTATGTGTTTGTTGGCCATTGTTATTGTTCAATAAATGTTTTTTGGGGGATATATTTGACTATGAGTTGTGTTATTTGAATATCAGAATAAAAATTTCGTAAATAACTTTGTTTATGTTCATCTCTATCAGTCTCTTACTTTTTATCTTTACAACTTATACGCATTTAAAAAATACATATAAAAATCAACTAATCTGTTATTAACATCAAAAAGTTTATGCCAAAACAACATTATTCATTTCACTATGAAGACAATTAGATTGTTGGATCTTGTTCTGCTTTTTTTGTGTTAGTAGCTCTTTTGTTTTTACTGCCACTTGTAGTTAAGGTGGTTGCTTGTGTTATGATACTATATACTTTCATCTTTGCTACATTTTGTGTTGTTTCTTCTTATATTCAGTATAATTAAAAGTGAAAACAAGACAAGGAGAATGTCATTTAATATGAATGTTTGTAACAAATACAAGTCAGCTGCAATAATTTTCAGCTACTAAATCATGAAATTATTTATAATTCAATAGACAACATGAAATTGTATTTTCAACCTTCAATTATCCTATAGATTCTAAAGCAATGTTACCCATCATTTTAGCCAATGGAACAGGACATTTTGTGACAATATCAAACTTAGAAGAATTTGAGGCATTTCCAAAGAGTGATAAGCTTAACAAAGCAAAATCCTTTAAACTCAACTTTGAAGACATAAACCCTTGCCAATAATAAGGTTTCAAGTCAAAGAATGCATCAAAAAAGCTTCTAGTCCCATTCAAATCAAGCTTCAACAAAGTCTCCATTCCAAAACAATAACATTCCCTAACAAATCTTCTCTCAATAGGCCACATACTATTCCAAACATTAGCATAAAGATGTTTCCCTCTTATCATTCTATTGGAACCAAGACACTCATTAATAGAGAAAGCTACAATGGGTGCTAGTGCCATTGTTCTAGCTATCATGTAACCGGTTGAAGGATGAACTACGCCGGAATTTCCACCAAATGCCATCACATTTTGAGGTATCCTTGGTAAAGGTCCTCCCATTGGAATCAAACACTTTTCATCTTCCAATACTCTTTTCACATTGATCCCTAAATGTCTTAACCTTGCAACCATTCTTCTCTTCACGTCCATGTACGACAAAACTGGACGACTTACGAGTGAAGTTTCTTCGAGAAAAATCAAATTAGAACTAAATGGCATAGCATACATAAAAGTAGGAACTTTAGAATTACCCTCTCTCAAATAAGGTTCATTCCCCAAATGGGAATCTCTCCAATCCATCAAAACCATTTTATCCAAATCAAAAGGGTGATAATCAACTTCAACCAACACACCATGAGCAATTTGACAACCATAGTTTCTCTTTCTCAACCTATGATCATCTCGATCTATAAACTTACTACCAAATCCACTAGCATCAACAACTAAACTCGCTTTCAACTCTTTCCCATTATCACAAACAACAATAGACTCAAACTCATGATGTTTAATCTCCCATACTTTAGCCTTGTAAAATCTAACCCCATTAGATACACAACCTTTAACCAATTTCTCCTTAAGTTTACTTCTACTAACTCTTCCATAGCAACGATCCAAATACTTAGTATTATTATCATCAATATAAATAGAAGCCATAGGCCATGTTTTATCCAAACAATCTTCTAACGCAAGCCCTTCAAACTCATCCAACCACACACCATAGTTATTAGGCCAAACAGATAGAGGGTTAGGATCAACACAACAAACCTTGATTCCATAGCAAGAAACTTGCTCCGCAAGGCGAATACCTGCCGGGCCAGCCCCAATTATGATCACGTCAAATTGAGAACGATCCGAAGAGTGATGCCACGGAAGGTCGAAATCTAAGGCTTCGGGTTGATACTCAGGTTTTAAGTCAAGGAAATTTCCAAACTTTCTAGTGCTATGGATCTTTGTATTAGTTTTTCTTGAAGATGGAAGTGATATTGTTTGATGGGTTTTTGGAAATATCGAAGGTGTGAATTGGTGAGTTTTGGTTGGAGGTGGTGGAGAAATTAACATAAGACTAGTTCCCATGTTTTGCGGAAGGGTGTTTTTTGTGTGATTGTGTTGTGATTGAAGGAGAAAAGTTTGTGTGGAAAAGAGGAATATAAATTTGATGTTTTGTTTTTGGTAATAACAATGAAGAGTAAAGAGAGTTTGGTAATGGAGAAGATATGCATGAAGACAAAGAGGAATCATAAACTGAAAGCACAAAAAAGATGCTTTCCATTTTTTACTCAATTTTGGCGCAAGTTTTAAAATTGGTTGCAGATACGACGAACATGAGGTTAGTGCCTGTAATCACAGGCTCTATTTATAAATCTTAATATCGAATCTATCAGTTTTATATTAAATAGTAGATTTGAGTTGTTTCCGGTTTTCACTAAAATAATTAATTACATGGAATAAAATGATGGGATTAATATTATTTTTTATTATGTCATTTTAGTGGAAAATAAATAAATTATAAGTTGTTTGGTAGATCCCTAGGCGAAGCCTAGCTCACACCATAGAGATGATTAGAAAATGTAGTTGTTGGATCATTGGGAAGGGTCAAAAGGTTAACATTTGGGAAGATAACTCGATACCCTCGTAGTGTAGGTTTAAAAGTACTAACACAAAAGAAAATATGCTAAACAATACTTTTATAGCCATAGACAGAACTTGCATCAACAATATCCTTTTAAACAACTTAAATGAAGAGGCTTGTCTTGGCTCGCATCCTAGCAAAGATGGGATGTACACGGTTAAATCAGGGTATCATAGCATAATGGAGTGGAAGAACAGACAGAAGGAGGAGAGCTCCAACAAAGAGGTGGAAAAAGAAGTTTGGAAGAAGGTGTGGACTAGCAATGTCCTACCTAGGAAACAATTTATCCTATGGAGATTGTTTTTTAACTTGTTGCCACTTAAAAGCAACCTCAGTAAAAGAAACATTCCTACAGACTACCTAGGTCTTAGATGCAAGGAAACGATTAAAACATTGGATCATTGTTTCATGGAACGTTGGTGGCTTATAGGCAAAATGGATAGCAAGATGTCTGGAACATGTTGTGTGACTTCTTGATGTCTGTGCTAGACAGGTTGAATTCTCATGCACTCCAGGTTTGTTCAAGTCCAATTTTTTGTTATAGTTGCTTTGAAAGAAAGATTTGGATTAATTAAGAAGATTTGGAAGATTGGATTTGCATTGAAGAAGAAACCTACTCATATGATAATGAAGATTGGGTTAATTTTGTTTCATCAGGAGTTATTCTAGCTTTCTGTTCTGATGTTCTAGCTTCAATCTTGATGTTTTGGCTTTCTGTTCAATATATTTGCTCAGGGTTGTTGTTGATAGTTTCTACTCCTGATTTTTGTATGATCTTGTCTGACAAGTTCACTGACTATGTTCATGGCTAATACTGACCAAGCTACTGCTAATTACGCTAATGGAGCTTTGTCAAATTGTGGCAAAAAGGGAGAGTAATGGTGTGTAAGGGTGGTATGTTCAAAATAACTATCTACTGACTTTGTGGTGTATGAGTATTGTTGATATGTTGTTGACTGGTGTACTTAGTACCAACTGGTGTGTTTGGTACTAACTATTCTGATCTGGTGTGTGCTTACATATTGGAGCATCTAGCATGACCTTTGGCCCTTGTGTGATCTAATATATGTGTTAGTAGTATTTGTTGATTCTAACTTGACTACTAATTGTGTGTTCATGCATGACTAACTTTGTGGTTGCATGACTGACTATTATGGAGCATTGATTGTATGTAGCAACCTCGTGATTTCTGGCTTACGCTACTGATGTGTTTTCTCCTCTTGTTGATGTGTGCTCTGCTTGATTTGTACTTTTGTTTCTACTAATGTTTGTTTTAAGTATGGGTTGTTTATGATACTCATTTGTGTTATGTCTTGAAGAGTTATTTTGCTAAAAAAATCAAATGGGGAGATTGTTGTTCCTTTTGTATTTGTTGTATTATGCAAAACAATCTGGAGTGTTCAAGTTGTTTTGGCACATAAGGGATACATGTGGGACGAGATATTCCAACATGTGTGCGGCATCTGGCCCTTATTCAACGGGACAACGTTATTGCATTTTGGAGCGATTTTCTAGTTGTTTCAATCAAATTTATTGCAGATTTGTTGTTATCTTTTAGCAATGCATTTATGTTGATTTGTTTGTTTATATTTGACGTAATTCATTCGATTTTAATTGGAAATTTGAATTAGAATCATAACAAATCATATCTTTTGTATATTTTTGGGGAAAAAATAAATCACAACCAACTCTTCTTTAATTCTGGACGAGATCAAAGTTACCCATGGCCATTGGAAAAATCTCAGAAGAAGCATTATTATTTAAGGATACTCAAACCTCACGTTTGAGGGTGTGCATGTATTGAAGATTCGTGTGTTAGGGTTTATCCTTGGAGTATTTGTTTTTGTTGTTAATTTTGCACCACTCTATTGATTCATTCATATCTAAAGGCATAGAGTTTGGTGTGTTTAGTTGAGTTATAATTCAATATTCTCTAAGTTATTTATTGAAGTGTGTCACTTGGGATTAGTGATTAAAAAAAGTGAGAATGGTTCTCATATTTAATGGGGTACCTAAATAGAAAGTCACTAGGATTAGGAAGATACATTGAACATCATGGGATTGATGTTCCTATAAGACTAATTGTACTAATTCAAGATAGTGGATTTTATTTCTTGGGTAAAATTCCCCCCACACGTAGGTGTGGTTTCACCGAACTGCATTAACAATTATTTGTGTTCTTCATTGCTTTAATTGTTATTTGATATGTATCTTGAAAAATAGTTTTTTCTGGTATACAATGTCCCATAAATCATGTCTAACATTTGTCCCCAAAATCAGTCATTTGTCTTAAACTAGTTGTACACATTTTCACAGGTATCTGGTCCAACATTTATCCATGCCTGAATAGAAGTTGAGGGCTACAGCTTGCAACTGATATGTATTATGCTTATATTATGGACAATGTAATTGTTTGTTACTTTTGTTATCCCATGATAAGTGATTATCACCAAAGAATTGAAAGCTTCCACTAGTGATTTTTCTTTCTATTTTATCTCTAACATAGTCAACATCACAAAATATAACTAGATTGTAATCATTTATTTTTTTATAAAACAAGTCAAGATTAGTATTCCATTTAGATATCTAAAGATTCTATTAACAACAATTAAATGAGATTCTTTAGGATGTGATTGGAATCTAGCATATAAGCAACAATTAATAAAATATGAGATCTAGAAGCAGTGAGATAGAGAAGTGAACTTATTTCAATCCCTTGTTAATAATAATACTTGGGACCTAACCCCTCTCTTCCATAGCAAAAAATTCATAGGTTGTAAGTGGATTTTCAAGCTTAAATTTGTAGCTAATGGTACCATAGAATGACACAAGGCACGCCTTGTTATCAAAGAGTTCATTCAATCAGAGTGCATAGATTATCATGACACCTTTAGCCTTGTTATTAAAATGATAATCATAAGACTTATTATGTCTATAGCATCAATCCATAATTGTTTTTTACACCAACTTAATACCAATACAACTTTATTGCATGGTGACCTAAGCGAAGAAGTTTATATGAAAATACCTCTTGGGCTAAAAATCTCTAAGCAAATGGAAGAGAATTTGAGTGTTACAACTTGCAACCGATATGTATTATGCTTAAGTTGTAAACAATGCAATTGTCTATTACTTTGTATTTCCCATGATATGAGATTATCACTAAAGAATCGGCAGCTTCCAGTGATTTTTATTTCTATTTTATCTCCAACATAATCAGCATCACAAAATCTAACTAGATTGTAATCATTTATTTTCTTATAAAATAAGTCAAGATTAATAGTCCATTAAGATATCTAAAGATTTTTTTATCAACAATTAAATGAGATTCTTTAGGATTTAATTGAAATCTATCATATAAACAATAATTAATAAAGTATGAGGTCTTTAAGCAGTGAGATAAAGAAGTGAACTTATTTCAATCCCTCATTAATAATAACTAGAATATAAACGCGCGATTGATCTATAATATATTAATGTCACTGTATATGAAATTTTAAACTTTATCAAAATTTTAGATTTTTTTATTGAGTGATTTTTAAATAATTATATTTGAATAATTATTATATGTAGTTTTATAAACACATATTTGAGAAAAAGTTGAATTTTAAGAGTAATAGAAAAAATCAATTGATTATTTTGATAGATTTTTTTTAGTGAATTTATTTGAATAACTATTATATGAGTTTATTATGACATTTGAGAATAACTTAAATTTTAAGGAGTAATAAAAAAGACGGATGCAATTGTAAATAATATAAGAATTATACTAAATTTTATCAATTAGTTTGTATCTTAAAAATTTAATAATTTTAATGATTGAATAATAGATAATAGAACACTTTCATGGTTAAATTTATAATTTAGTTTAATTTAGTTTAATTTATTTTTATTCAAAGAGAATAATTGATTGATTGGCAATTATAAAGCAATAATAATTGTACTAAAATATAATGAAAAAAAACACTTTCAAAATTTTTAATATTACATTAATTGTTGAGTTAGAAATTGGAATTCTAGATAATTATTATCAATAATAAGTAAGAAATATAATTTCAAAATTTATACTAGTCCTTAATTATAGGTTGAGGATTTAGATTGATAGATAATTAGTAAATAGTGAGAAATTGAGATTCAATTTGATTTTTTTAAATATGATATTAACTACAAAATTAAAATTTTGATTGGTAGATAATGTGTAAAATGGAGCTTCCGTTTTATTTAGAGTCAGAATTTGGATTGATGAATAATTAAAATAGTGAAAAATAAATTTTAATTTTTTTAATAAGTCATTAATTATTAAATATGAATGTAGAATCATAGATTATTATTGGCCACAATTAGAAAGAAATAAAAAATAAAACTTCATAACAATTGAAACGAAAATTAAATATTATCTATATACACTAATTATAGTATTGTTATAAATAAAAATTAAATATTATCCATATGCGCTGATTATAGTATTGTTAGAAATAGTTTGTCTAAAGGAATAAAATATTTTTTATAAAGAATAAAAACATCAACTATTCCATATAGTTAAATAATAAAAACGTTTTAAAATTGAGGGAAGGAAATTAAACCAAAGAATAACTTCGTAACAATTAAATAGAAATTAAATATAGTTGGTCTGATTATATTCGAAAGAGATTGTAAGAGAAAGAAGGAAATTAAACAAATAATAATAATCTAATTGGTATGGTTATATCTGGACGAAAACATGTGTATTATAGTTTAAAAAATTTAACAATTTAAATGATTATTATTCATAGAGACGATAAACTTTCAAATTGAAGATCCGTAAATTTACATGCATCTTTATTACAAAGACGGTAAACAACATATATCAAAATAACTCTGAGTATAAAATATAATTAAGATAATAATTAGAATTTATACTAAAGAAGTAAATAAGAATTTATATCCAAAAGAAAACATAAATACTACAATTCTAGAATTATGAAGAAAGAGGAAGGAAATTAAACCAAATAAAATAAAATAAAAATCAATACAAAAAATTAAAATATCTGAACGAAAGCATATATATTGCATTTTCTAGAATTGTGATGCCTCAAATGATGGTAAGAGACGTGTATTTTAATTTTCATTCTAAGATTGTTGTATGTAGGAGTTGGGACCAATTGAACTCTCACTCAAATTGCAAAACCTGCAAAATAGTAATTTAAAATAAAATAAAATTTATACGAAAAAATATGGGCAAAAAATTGATTTGAATAGATGTAAAACAAAAAGATGAAACCTTTCCAGAGCTTTTTTAGATTAGATAAAGATAGAAAAATAAATAAAAAATGAATCGGTGTTGAATTGATTTGAATAGATGTAAAACAAAAAGATGAAACCTTTCTAGAGCTTTTAGATTAGATAAAGATAGAAAAATCAAAAAAAAAATTGAATCAGTGTTGAATAGTTCACCCATTCATCTCATTTTTTGTCTGGTTATGCATCAAGTTCTAAAAGATATGTGTGAGGGAGAAAGTTCTAAAAGATATGTGTGAGGGAGAAAGTGAGAGGAATTTATCTATTTACCTTCCAAGAGCTTTTGGATTAGATAAAGATAATCAATTTTTTTAATCGGTGTTGAATAGTTCACCCATTCATTTCATTTTTTGTCTAGTTATGCATCAAGTTCTAAAAGATACTTGTGAGGGAGAAAGTGAGAGGAGTTTATCTATTTAAAGAAAAAAGTGAAACAAATTGATTGTTTAAGAATAATAAAATAATATTATATGAGAAAATCAAACATCACATATATCTTGATTGAGTTTATAACTGAAACAAAATCTATTAAATTTAATTTATATCCATGTGACTGAATTTATAATTTGATTGATGTTTTAAGAGTCAAAAAAATAGATGTTAATAAATAATGGTGTTTTGATTGGTGGTTTAATAGAAGATGTACACTTAAACTAATAGGATGATGTGGATTGTTTTTGAAGAACATTGTGTTAAGTGTCACAATATAATTTGAAGCATTGTTGTTTGTAGGAGTTGGGACCCATTGAACTCTCACTCAAATTGCAAAACCTGCAAAATAATAATTAAAAATAAATAAAATTTATAATAAAAAAAAATGGGAAAAATTGATTTGAATAGATGTAAAATAAAAAGATGAAACCTTCCAAGAGCTTTTGGATTAGATAAAGATAGAAAAATCAATTTTTTTTTTTAAATCGGTGTTTAATAGTTCACCCATTCATCTCATTTTTTGTCTGGTTATGCATCAAGTTCTAAAAGATACGTGTGAGGGAGAAAGTGAGAGGAATTTGTCTATTTACCTTCCAAGAGCTTTTGAATTAGATAACGATAGACAAATCAATTTTTTTTTAATCGGTGTTGAATAGTTCACTCATTCATCTCATTTTTTGTCTGATTATGCATCAAGTTCTAAAAGAGACGCGTGAGGGGGGAAAGTGAGAGAAATTTATCTATTTAAAGAAAAAGTGAAACAAATTGACTGTTTAAGAATAATAAAATAATATTATTGGAGAAAATCAAACATCACGTATATCTTGATTGAGTTTATAACCGAAAGAAAATCTATTAAATTTAATTTATATCCATGTGACTGAATTTATAATTTATACATTCACCATTTCATAAAACTTTTCCTTTTCTAAACATTAATTTTTATAATAATTAAAAGAGTATAACTAAAAACTTGTAACTAATATTTATACCAAAAATAAATTGTTACAAATATACAATATAATAATGATAATATTAAAAACTAAAAACTAAAAATTAAATATGTTAGTAATTACTACTAAAACACAATTTTCAACAAAATAAATAGAATAAGAATAAAATTATCGGTTACTTTATATAAAATTTGAATACTTCGTTCTTTTTCAAAAGTATTAGTAGAATGGTTATTAGAAACTTCACTGGTAGTAACAAAAAAAAAGAATATTGTTTGAAGATTTTAAGAATAAAATAATATAATAACATTGAAAAAATTAATTAATTAATATTATTATTTATTATTTGTATTAATATTATTGTTAATAGTGGTGACTGTTTTGGTACTTTAAGAGTAAAAAAATGGATATTGATATATAATGGTGTTTTGATTGGTGGTTTAATAGAAGATGTACACATAAGCTAATAGGATGATGTGGGTTGTTTTTGAAGAAGACTATGTTAAGTGTCGCAATATAATTTGAAGAATTGAATTTAATATATATAAACGTAACAAAAGAAAAGAATATTGTTTGAAGATTTTAAGAATAAAATAATATAATAACATTGAAAAAAATTAATTAATTAGATCAAAATCTCTCTTTTAAATATTCTCTCTTTTATTTTATAAATAATATTATTTTTAATAGTGGTATCTAGATATTATATTATATTATATTATTATTATTAGCCAAATATTATATTATTATTTACTATTTGTATTAATATTATTGTTAATAGTGGTGACTGTTTTTGTACTTTAAGAGTCAAAAAATGGATGTTGATAAATAATGGTGTTTTGATTGGTGGTTTAATAGAAAATGTACACATAAGCTAATAGGATGATATGGATTGTTTTTGAAGAAGACTATGTTAAGTGTCTTAATATAATTTGAAACATTGGATTTAATATATATATATATAAATAAATAATATTATTTTTAATAGTGGTATCTAGATATTATATTATATTATATTATATTATTATTATTATTAGCCAAATATTATATTATTATTTACTATTTATATTAATATTATTGTTAATAGTGGTGACTGTTTTGGTACTTTAAGAGTCAAAAAAATATATGTTGATAAATAATAGTGTTTTGATTGGTGGTTTAATAGAAGATGTACATATAAGCTAATAGGATGCTATGGATTGTTTTTGAAGAAGACTATGTTAAGTATCGTAATATAATTTGAAGCATTGAATTTAATATATATAAATAGATACTTTGTAAGTGAATTTTCATAGAAAAAAAGGCATACGTTGTAAGTGAATTTTCAAGCTTAAATTCCTAGCTAATGGTACCATAGAATGACACAAGGCACGCCTTGTTGCTAAAGGGTTCAATCAAACATATCTCATAAATTACCATGACACCTTTAGCCTTGTCATTTAAATGACAGCAGCCATAAGTCTTATTTTGTCTATAGCATCCGGTCAAAATTGGTTTTTACACCAATTTAACATCAATACAACTTTCTTACATGATGATCTAGACGAAGAAGTTTACATGAAACTACCTCCTAGGCTAAAAATATTTAAGCATATGGAAGAGAAGTTGAGTGCTATAACTTGTAATCGGTATGTATTATACTTTTGTTATGGACATTACAATTGTTTCCTTACTTTTGCTTTTCTGTGATATGAGATTATCATCCAAGAATTGGCAATTTCCACTGGTGATTTTTCTTTCTATTTTATCTTCAACATAGTCAGCATTACAAAATCCAACTAGATTGTAATCATTTGTTTTCTTATAAAATAATGCAAGATTAATAGTATTCTATTAACAACAATTAAATGAGATTCTTTAGGATGTGATTGAAGATCGTCCAACGAAATTTGTGTTTACAAGACAATCATTTAATGTGCATGTTCCCAATACCACATGCTCTTTCACTCAACAAACTTCTCCTCTCCCTCGTAACAAGGGTGGGCCCAGAAAGAGCATGACATAGGCCTTTTTCGCTTCAACTAATATTAGCAAGGATTTTAGGGGCAACAATATCAGATCGGAGAGAGGCCTAAATCCGAAGTCCCAACCAAGGATATACACATTGCAGACAAAATCGAGCATTTGATTCCAACTGTTATCGCATCGTAATCTATTAGATCTGATAAAATGACAACTCGCATGTTATGCCAAGTCAAAAACGGCTTTACACATATATCATAAATAAGTCCAACTACGCCTTTTTACTATGATCTCATTCTCAAACTTGAATTAGAAAAGCTCATTACCTTGTCATTATGTATTTCTTGTTTCATCTTGATACATAAATTGTATTAATAGAAGAAGTTTAGAGCTAGGAAAGGAGAAAAAATCAATCAAACAACACTTGGGACCTAAATCATCTCCTCCATGGAAAAAAAAGGTATAGGTTGTAAGAGGATTTTCAAGCTTAAATTCTTAGTTAATGGTACCATATAATGACACAAGGCACGCTTTGTTGTCAAAGGATTCAATCAAACAGCGTGCATAGATTACCATGACACCTTTAGCCTTGTCATTAAAATGACAACCATAAGACTTATTTTGTCTATAGCATCAATTCAAAATTGGTTTTTACACCAACTTGACATCAATACAACTTTCTTACCTGGTGACTAAAACGAAGAAGTTTACATGAAAATATCTCTTGGGCTAAAAATATTTAAGCATATGGAAGATAACTAGAGTGCTATAATTTGTAACTAACATATATATTATGCTTTTGTTGTGGGATATACAATTGTTTGATTACTTTTTCTTTCCCGTGATATGAGTAATCATATTCTTCTTGTTATCATGTTCTCACTCTAAAACTTCATTATGATCTCGTTCTCACTCTAAAACTATTTCTCACCATTAAACTAGAATAACTTATTACCTTGTCATTATTTATTGTTTCATCTCATAACATAAGATGTATTAATAGTTGAGGTATAGAGCTAGGAAAGGAGAAAAAATGGAGAAAAAAACAACTCAACAACAAAGGGGCTAAGATCTGAATCAAACCGCTAAAAGAGAAGAGGCCCCTACAAAACCATATTCGAAGAAATCAAATGAACTAATATTCAAAATATGGATGTTGATATTATTACTTTTGTTTTCAAACAGTTGTTATTTTCCATCCGAAAACCATCCTAATTGGATATATTTTATAGCAATATATGTGATATTTTCCGTCCTATCAAACATTGTGACCATCGTCATAATGGTCATGCCAGATTCTCTTGGATTTGCTACTACTGTGGTCGTTAAGGTTATATACAACCTTATTGCTACAAATTGTATGGTAACCCATCTTATCACTATCAGTCTCATCCTCAATGGAAGGTAAGAGATTATGTGCGTCATTAACAAGTTTTTTGAGCCAAGGCTGAGACTTTAAGTCATATTGTTGATACATCTCTGAGGGTCTCATTTTCTGAATATTGGTATTTTGACAGCGAGTGCTCTAGACACATGAATGGAGAAAGGGGAGTCAAAGGCAAAATTATAGGGGAAAGCGAAGTTAGACTGTCATAGCTCACGTGTATGAATCATGTGCTTCTAGTTAAGGGACTCATTGTTAATCTCATTTGTATTAGTTAACTTTGTGATCAAGATCTGTGTGTTAACTTCAATCGATCTAAATGCACAGTCATTGAAAAAAAACCATGTTCAATTAATAAAGGGATCCAGATCAACAGACAATTGTTTGTTATATATGGATTCCTCGCGAAAAGAATCAACCTTTATTGTGTATGATCTCCAAGATTGGTGAAACTAAGTTATGGCTGGCCACTTAAATCTCATAAGTATGAGAAAGATCGCCCCTGAAAGGCTATTATTGGTCTTCTTTGTAACAACCCGTATAATATATATCTAGAATAATATCATACAAGTGTTAAATTTTGGTATTGTCACAACATAAGCGCCTAATGGCATCAAAATATATGCATGTCCAAACTAAAACATCAATGGAACATGTTATACAATAATGCCTAAACAATAAAAATCTAAGAACTATGTACAATATCTTCATTGCACACAACTCCACAGCGGAAGATCATAATGAACAGCAACCCTTGAAACATCCATAACAGTTTCTCTTAGATTCAATCTGTAAAGAATACCTGAAAAATAACAACAATAATGGGATGAGATAATAATCTCAGTGAGTTCTCCTATCCTATGGGTCCACTCGGCTCTACAGGGTATTCTAATCGATATCCAACTCATATCCAACTCAAGTCAACAAGGGAACGAAGACTTGAGCGATGGGGAACTATCTCGCAATTGTATGGCAACATGCATCTGAGTTCTCATAACTCAACCACGATCATTATTCAGATTCACGCAACATCGATCCCCAACCGGACCTACGTCTAGGCCAAGGCTTGGTTCACGCATGTTCGTATGATTCGACTTTCGCGGTGGATATCCGGTTCCCCTATGGGACTTAAACCCACTTTTAAGAACCATCACCCGTACGGGACTCTAACCCACCTAGGGTATCTTTCACCGTATGGGACTCTAACCCACATAGGTGTCCACCTTTCCCCCATGTCCGCCATGGTTGGGGCTCAAACCCATTTGAGGCTCGAATCATTGGTCCCACATCCCAATGCTTACTCATCTAAGTATACCACAAGAGATGTGTACCACCACAGAAAAATACACATTCTGAATACATGATCGGTTCCACAAATCATTGGTTCCACGAACCATAACAAATTCATAAATCACAGGTGACTTCATTCACCATAATACACAAATAATAACATGGCATGTTCCATAATCATAGGTGACTTCATTCACCATGATACACAAATAATAACATGGCATGTTCCATACAATGCGTCTCATTCTTAATCATGGCAACAATTCGTCCACGACCTCACATAAGCGTCGTACGAATGAATACCGTATTCTCATACATATATCACATATGTTCCATAACCTAGATCATATTTCTAAGTTATTAATCACGTCATTCTCCTAGGTTTCCTCACTCATCTTTGTAGAGTTTTAATCATGTTACTTCACCTTTCACATAACAACAATATTTAATTTTCATCATGATAAAATTCATGGCATTTATAAATCACATCCTCTTTTATAACATGGAACATTAATAATAGTCCTTTACGTTATCTTTAGTTGTGTTATGTCACAATCAACCATGTTTAACACCCATCATAAATATAATTCATTTAATTTGTAAGACACATAATTTACTATAATATGATATTATAATAATAGCCTTTTTCATTATCTTACTAATGCATCCGTCCGCATCCAAAACGGAGCTATAATGCTCAATTAATTCATTAATCTATCTTAATCAAGATTTAGATTAATATTTATTCATTGCATAAGCATTCAACAACAACCTCTCTAGCCTAGTGGTAAGGTATGTACAGTGTCAAGGAGGTACTGGGTTCGAATCCCCTTGGTGACATATTTTGTACAAACAGGAAATTAAATTCTGTTTCAGTGCTGCGCGTTAACCGGTAAATACAAATTGTGTACTTTTGAAAGTATGGTTCATGACATTAGAAGTGAAGAATCTATAACCAACAAAGCATTGTGTACTAAAAATAAAAGGATTTCATTAACTAATGACATTGGAATTACATTGATTGCTTGTTATATATTAAAAAGAGAGAGACGCCTAAAAACTAAGATTAAGAGATATCAACACAGAAGGGAGAAGCAAAATCTAAGCTTTCTTGGGAGTTTTCTTGGCCTTTGATGGAGATTTAGGTTCCTTTGCAGAAGAAGAAGCACTTTCAGTCCTCTTAGGCAAAAGAACAGGGTTGATGTTAGGAAGAACACCACCATGAGCAATGGTAACACCAGCAAGTAATTTTCCAAGTTCTTCATCGTTCCTCACAGCCAGCAGCAAATGTCTTGGACTAATTCTATTCTTCTTGTTGTCACGTGCTGCGTTTCCAGCCAACTCAAGAACCTTCACATATTATATAAATACAATTCATCAGAATTACTAACTAACTAATAGCAATCAAAATATAAACAGAAAAACGAAAGTAATTTACCTCAGCAGCAAGATATTCAAGAACAGCGGCCAAGTAAACAGGAGCACCGGTACCAACACGCTGAGCATATCTTCCTTTCTTCAAAAAACGACCGATTCTACTGACGGGAAATTGAAGTCCGGCTCTAACAGATCTTGTCACCGATTTCTTCCTTGGTCCTCCTCCTTTCCTTCCACCGGCTCCTTTCTTCACCTTTGTGCTTGCGTCCATTTTCTGATTCCAATTAAATCACTGTGTTCTAAGAATTTGAGAGAGAATTCTGAGAATTGGAGATAATGAATGAGATATATTTCCTATAGGCGTTAGCAAGGTTTTATACTTTCGCGGTCATTTTCAACATATTGCTTTAGAAACAAATCCACCGTTGGATTTCAACTTATCTGTGGCTCACTATGACTTACCTGCCGATCCGCGTCTCTTAAAATTGACCAATGGAAAGCAAGTTAGGTGGTCTTTACTTTTTTTTTTTCTATTTTGAGTTTTGGCTTTATGTAATTTTGTATTATTTTCCCCATGAACCAAACAACATCCAAACTCACGTTATATTTACCATCTCATTTTTAATGTCATTAATAGTATTTCTTTTTTATAAACAAAATTAATTTTAGAGATTAATTACTATACACTGTCCGTGTAAAAAGTTTAAACAATCGATTCATCACCATCACCCGTTTTGATTACTTTATAGATTTTTAAAATAAAAATCAAACTTGTTTCAACATCCAACGGCTATGATCAACTGACGGTGTAAAATCCTTTTACACTGTCAGTGTATTTCAATTAAATCCTTATTTTATATATTTTATACTTATTTATAAAAATTTAATTGAAATACACTGACAGTGTAAAAGACTTTTACACAATCAGTTAATTATAATCATTGGATATTAGAATAAATTTGATTTTTATTTTTAAAATCTATAAAATAATACAAATGGATGATGGTGATTAATCGACGCTGTAAAAAAATTTACACTGACAGTGCATATTAATTAATCCCTATTTATAAATACTATTATAATTACTTACATAAAAAAATGTTTTTTTAGTTATATATAAAATATATTACTTAAATAATCATATATATATATATATATATATCGGAAGTTAAAGAAATATCAAAGGATATAGTCTTTTTTTAAAGAAGAAAAATGTTTTTTTAGCTATTGTATTTGTTTAAAATATAATACTTGATAATCTCTAGAGTTGTAGGATTGACACAAGATTTAACATTGTTGTGTAGTTAGAGATAATTCACTCATGAACAGTAAGAAGCTTTATATATGGTATTTAGTATAGCGAATTGAGTCTCCTCGTCAACCTCATGGCTGAGATATTTCTAAGAATCTTGTAGGTCATTATCTTTTCCACTTCTTTGGGGAATGTAGCCAACTCCATTCAACTCCCTCTCCTATAAGGAGTAAACGGGGGGCGACTTCAGCTCCAGGTTTTCACAAGACATCAGTTGATCTGAGAAATGGGCACCACATCCAACTGATGAGTGCTCGATCTAATAAATAAGTAATCAATAAGCTAGTATGGGCGACATGTTGTGTCGTTCCCCTTTTATGTCGCCTCTTTTGGACCCTTTACAAACATACCAATACACAATCCCCCTAGCATGGGGTTTTGGAAAGATCGAAGGGGATAAGGAGTTTCTTAGGACATGCAGATTTTTATCTCTAATTTTTCATAGATTTTTCAAAGATTGTCAAGCCACTGACTAATTTGCTTGTGAAAGACAAGCCTTTCACTTTTGACAAAGAGTGTTAGGTAGCATTTGAGACTTTAAAGAGTATGTTAGTTTTTGCACTGATAGTGCTAGCCCCATATTGGTTTCTCCCTTTTGAGATCATGTGTGATGCAAATGACATTGTAGTAGGGTCTGTGTTAGGATAAAGAAGAGAAAAACTTTTACATGTGATATATTATGCTAGTCATGTTCTTAATCCTACTCTGATGAATTGTGCAACTACCAAAAAGGAGTTGTTAGCAGTTGTTTATGCTTTTGACAAATTCAGGTTTTATTTACTGGGGTCAAAGTGATTGTGTATATTGACCATTCTGCTTTGAAGTATTTGTTTGCTAAGCGGGAAACAAAGCCAAGCCTTTTAAGATGGATACTACTTCTTCAAAATTTTGATCTTGAAATCTGGGACAAAAAGGGGTGCGAGAACATCGTTCCTGGTCATTTATCATGCATGTCCCTGATATTAATGTATTTGTGTGTTTAAAGCCATGAGCCTTTCTATCCATCCCTTATATTAACGTATCCTTCATTAATCCATTTTGAGCCTATATCCCCATTGTTTGTTATTATTTCACCATATCACGAGCCCATGGTCTAAACACTTCCATACCTTGTTCAGAGTTTTGTCTTTCGTTTTTGAAATTATGTTTTATTCTAAGTTTGGGGTTGTTGTTGGAATATCAATCTTTAAGTTTGGGGTAGTTATGCAGCAGTACGAAAGGTGAATGCACCGGAAAAAGGAAAAAAGAACTGGAAAAAAACACAAAAAGTAATAGACATGAGCACTCACCAAAAGGAGAACTCAATTGAAAAATTGAGAAGTCCAGCCCAACTGACCAAAGAACAACGATGTTTAAAAAGATTCCCGCAATGATATTTTAGAATAATCATAGTGAAAAGAATGATTGCAATACTCTGAACCATTAACTTACTTATCCATATATTATTCCACCATAGCCTTAGCCCCATTACAACCTTTAATGACCTCAAAAAGTGTGTGTAGTGTGTATCTGGTAATTGAAAGAGAGTTTATGCAAGCCTATGGTATGGTAATATGTACCATGAATTTTGAGAGTATATGCATTAACACCTGAGAGAAATGGTTAGAGTGTGAATGGGGCTAACAGGAGAAGCAATGTTATCAAGTGTTGGTGTGATAGACCATTCGATCTTCATGATCAGGCCGATCTAAAGGTAGGAATGAAAGAGAACCATAGAATATCTCAAAGGCATGTGTTTACTGTTATATTTGGTTGAAGATTGGTGACATAATAATGATGTGTTAAAAGTTATTTGAGGGCAAGCAACAAGCTAATTTTAGGGTTGTGATCAATCATCATTTGTGTTAGTTTTGATTTCATTTGAATGGCAAAAGCATGTGAATTGTTGTATGTTTGGGCAGTAGTTTAAGCTTATTTTGGTAGATTATCTTGATTTGCTAATGTTTTAGTAATTTTGAGTTATTTTACACGCTTGAGGTAGTGTTTTATATCTTTACGGGGATGAAAGATAAAGAGGAGCTGGATTAGAGAAGGAACCAGACGACAAGGCATGAGTAGGAGGAAAAAGGAAGAAAAAACAAGTTTCCTGCCCATGCACGTATGAGGCCTCTCATATGTGTATGGCCACTCAACATCACCACCAGCATATGTGTAACAACAAGAGGGGATGAAAATCAAGTCTTTGCTGATACGCATACGGTAAGGCTCATACGCATATGAGGCCAGACATGCCTCACCTATGTAGTAAAAGCCTTACGTGTATGGATCCAGTTGGGCCATATGCCCTACTCTGGGCCATACATGTATGGGTTAGTGTAAAAAATGGCCATACGCGTATGAGTGGAGGCCATGCGCGTATGGCATGACCCAGGTTTGAAAAAGCTCGGAATTTTCCTATTTAGCAAAAAAATGTGAATTTCCAAGACTTGGACGATTTTTTAGTACGGAGAATACATTTTGAAGACTGGAACACTAAAGGATTCGTGGTGGATCAATATTTGCATGAACTTTTGTGATTGAATACCTCTTTTCTTCCATTTATTTGTAATGTCTACACTTTATGTCATGTTTTTGGTTATTGTTATGAGTAGCTAAATCCCTTAATGTTATGGGGGGTCTCTGATTCGAATTTATGATACAATTCTAAATTTGTACCTTGTAATGACTTTAATTTTATGATATTTGACTTATTTACAATTTGTGCTTAATGTTTTCTTTTTTAGAAAAATTGAGTCTAATATATGGTTAATATTTAGGCTTGACTTCCATTGTTAATGCTTAGTTGTGAATAGTTCATAGTAGATATCACCTAGGTCTAGGGATACCCTGTGAAAACTGAAATATTCTTAATTAAAATAATGCTTAATTTCATCTGTAATTCACTATGGACATAGGAATTAATTTGAATGATTAAATGTTTTAGCACTAAGGACCTAGGAGTGAACACCCTTAAGAATCGGTAGTCAATGTTGCTGAATTAAGTTGTTGCAAGGCTAACTTACTATTGTTGATGAATCCAATCATACACATTCCCTAGCATGTTCACTCAGAATACTTTTAAATTATTCAACTATTTTCTTTACTTTCTTTTGCATTCTATTTTATGTTTTTTAAACCAACAATTAAAAACCCTCGGGCTTTTGTTAACTGAGATATAACTCGAACTCTATATCGTCAAGCAGTCCTTGAGATCGATACTTGGGGAAATTTTCCTTATTACTACATTGAAAGATTAGTACCCTTGCTAATTTACCTATCAAAGACTTTAAGGTAAAATGATTGCTAGAAAATTGAATCAGAAAACTCTGAGGAAGTTATTTGACAAATGACCTTTTTATACTCATTGAATTTGGTTTTATCACTAACATATTTTGGTCTTGAGTTTTTTGAACTTCAATCCATAATACAAAGCAAAATTGAATAATCTATGCTAAATTGGTGCAACTTTGAAGCTCGGGGGTGCTAAAAGCAACAAATTCAAGCCCAATTTCATGCAAGGAAAAAAAGAAGCATAAAAAGCTCAAAATGACCTTAATAATCGATTACACCTAAGGCATAATCGATCAATATCATATTCGAATTGAAAATTTCAAACTTTTCTCTATAGAATTGATTATGGCACATATCAGTGTGTGCCGGATGCAATCAAATCATGAGGGAATCTCCAAATATATTGCCCAAATCAATTATCAGGGCACATAATTAGTTAAAGGCATAGGTTATAAATATAGAATGTGTACCTCTAAAATCTCATCAACTGTTGGTTACTCCTAAGAGATATTGTTGTCACGTGAGTAGGAAATTTGTTTCAACTGAGACTTTTTCAAGAGAAGAATTCTCAATCCTGCCACTTGGAAGAGAATGTATTCAAATATTCAGAATTTTTTAAGTATTTTGAAGAAGTGTCATACCCCAAAATTCTCCCACCCCTTTCCATTTTTCATCTAACCTTTGGCTCGTGATTCATCTTAACTCATTCATACCAAGTACATATGCATCAATCATTCATAATAGCACTTTTAAACACTCATCATAGATTCAAAGTTTGTAGTTATTTATGTCTAACAAAAGCTAGGGTTTGCTTGTGGATCAAGCCCTAAGATTGTGGTAATGCTCATCATTTGGAATCAAGAATAGTGAAACCCTAATTTCTTGTGCTTGGACCTTGGTTCATGGACTTTACATTTACATATGCATCAACACCCTAATTCTTGACTTTGATACTCATGGAGCATGTGGTTGACTTTATGAGCTTGTGTTTGACCACCATACCCTAATCTTAGGGCCATTTGTTGGAGTGATTGTGGAGCCTTAGGTTTTTAGTTTGAGGTCCTTGATTTGATGGTTGACATCTTAAAACCCTAATCATGGACACTTGGAATTTGTGGACCATGTTGGTTTGACTATTGGACTTATGATTGAATGAAACCCTAATTCATTGGAGGTTGGTTCTTTATCACCATGTCATGCATCATCAATCATCATGTTTTCTTTGTTCTTAGGAATCATTCACCAATTGATCCTAGTGCATCCAAGGCTATTGATCCATGTTTCATAATCATTGGTTCATGGTTCATCATTCATTCGAAGTCCTCATTCTAAGGGGCATGTTTCATTCAAATATAAAAGACCATTGAGTTAAGTCCTTTTTGCATTCATTGCTTCACACTCCATGGTTTATTCTTGGTCCATTGATTTCATTTATCCATATTGCTTTATAGTCCATTGATTTAAACCTTTTGGTGCATTCATTGGTCCATGTTTCACAATGCATTGGTTCTTGTTGTTTAGTTTATTGTTCTTGATTCATAGTCCATTTGTTTTGGTCCATTATGTCATCATATATTCATAATCCTTTGGTTTAGATGTCTTAGTTCTCATTCTTAATCCATGGGCCCATTCAAAGTTTCATGACAAGATTGATTTCAAACATATACATTGAAGGAAAAGTTCAATTTAAAGTAAAACATGTTTTCATCTAATCATAAAGATCATTTCTACTCAAATGAAGGCCCATCCATTCATTCATACAACATTTACATTGTCTACTACAAAAGAAAATACATCCCTTAAACCAGTTGACCAAAAGAAAATACATTGTCTACTACATTGTAAGAAATTGACTTTTGGTCAACTGTTGACTTTTTGGTCAACTGTTGACTTTTTGGTCAACCAGTTGACCAAACTCAACTAACCTATTTGTCCATCCCTTAAACCCCAGTGCCTATGGCATCTTCATTCTTCCATGTGATTCCATGATCATTTGCTTCATGAACAAGAAAGCCAATTTGCACCAAGTTTACTCACATGCGCTGAAACTTTGCCATGCCTTGAAACCATGTCCAATTGCCAAGCCATCCCTGCATCAATTAGCCTACACACATGCATTTGTCAAGCATACAATGCATTTCATACAAACATGCATAGATGGTCTAAGCACCAGGAAAACATTGAGCATGTTAACGAAAACAAGTAACAAGCATGATGCAAATCAAGCAATGCAGGGTTCATTTGGGCAGGCATACACTCACTTCAGTAAGATGGTACCAACCAACATCAACATGGTAACATGAACCTATGCACAAAATTAGTCTGCATTCTTTTTCACAAGCCCTAGCTACCACCTAATTGACCTAATTTAACCTCATTTCATAACATAAGCAAACTGGCAATACAATTTATCATGATACAAGCAGGATACAATTTACATCAAATAACATTTGACACACAATCATAACAGGCCTGACATCAACATCACAAGTAGCATAATATAACATCATTCAAAGCATACAATGGTAAAGCTATAACATTCATCATGTAGCCGACCAAGCCAGGGGCATCACAAAATAATAGCATGGCAATACAAATCATCATCACATCAGCAATACAATGTATCTTGACACAACCTACACTGCAAATTCTGTTAGCCATGCCTTGCATCAGCATCACCATGTTTGCACTGCAATGCCAAAATAGCTCAAACCTACAACTGAGCACGACTTGCAATTAAACAAAACCTATCATAGCAGGTCATAGTCTATCAACACAACCTATAATTGAAACATAACCTGTAGTTGGAATGAAACTTGTTCAGCAGGTTAATACCTTATAGCCATTAACACATCATCCACATGACTTTGATCAGTCACCTATAGCAACTAGTCACCACTTTATTCACTAACTAACCTGACTAACACTTTTAAATCTAATAAATAACTTAAAATTGGAATTAACAGAATTTATCCCTAACTAAAACTTACGAATTTCAATGGTTAACAGAGTTAGGATATTCTAACTAACTTTCCACTGTGATTAATTAACAGAGTTTCATCTATTAACTCTCTCCATCTATAAATTGACATCACTCTGCAATTATCATAGACGATTAATTTTGCTCAGAAATCTCAGTCACATTCTCTCAATCACACATATCCACTCATTATGCACACAATCTCCCTCGCTCTCATAGATAACATGTAGAAGAAGAAGGAGATTCAGAATATCTAAGAGGGGAGAAGAAGATGAAAAAGAAGAAGAAGAAGTTTAGGAAGAAGAATTGTACCTGAAGCTGGTTCAAACATCTTCATTTCCTCTAATCTCAAGTCTTCGTCTCCGGAAAGTAAGTGACGTTTCTTCACTGTTTGGCTTTATCCTTGTTACCACTATGTAGCTTAGGGGACAAGAAATCAAAGCCCTAACATCAGGGGCTTTGATTCCTCTATAGAAGCATTTAATTTAATTTCTTGATGTTAGGGTTCATAATAGTCTCTGCTCGATTTGGGGAATTCTTGAGGTTTTAGTAGAATTCAGTGTTTGATTCGAGTAGAGCTTGAGAATTAGAGTGGAATGGCATAGGTAGTTTTGATGTTTGATGCTCCATTGCCGCCGGTGGTGAGCTCCGACACGGTGGAGAGGGAGAAATCAATGGTGGACTTTTTTAATTAGTCTAAGCATGTGGAAAACGATTAACATGTGGAACACATGCTCTTTGTTTTATCTGAGTTTCCTTCCCTCTCAATCCCAGAATGTGCCAATGGCTCCCTAGGCCCAAACTTTCTTGTTGTTTGCATCCTAAACTCTTATACGCCCCCTGCTTCAAAGCTGAAAGTGGCAAATGGGCCTTGTGTTAGGCCCTGCTCCCTGTATTCTCTATTTTTCAGCAAACCCCTTGTTTCTATTTCTTCTATCTTTGTGACTTTTAATTATTTATCATGTTATTTTTAACATTTATTTGATAGAAAAATAATGGAAAATAATAATTGTTTTAATATATAATTTTAGAATTAGTATAATGTTAACTTTAGAATAAAATGATATTTGTTTTTTCTTGAATTTTGGAATTAATTGAATAATCACGTTTACCATGTTAATTAGAATTCCAATTCTTTTTAGGTTTAATTCATGTAAATAATTGATAACCATTGTATCATTAACATGCTCCCTTAGTTGAGGTTTATTTTTAGAATCAAGTTTAGCATGATGCGATTAATTCTTTAGGGTTTTTAGACTATTAATCCATTGTACATAACTCAATTTATTTTCATTCCCACTGATTGAGTTGATCAAAGTTGACTTTGGTCAATCAAATCCTTTGATTTGCGCTCATTCCCTAAGCTTGTCCAAGTGAAAAGAACCTTGATCACTTGATAAGGCAAGCCCCTGGTATTGAAACTGTACTAGATATCAAGACTTCAAACTCAAGATCAACACTTCACACCTCAAGTCAATACAAGTCAAGCATTGTAGATAGACCAGACTACTATTCAAGCATAACAAATGTGTATTAACATTTATCAATCACAATTTAAATTATGCACTGTAAGCCTTAAGCAATAGAGAAGGGGTGAGAGAGAAAATTCTTATCCTCATTCTGAATATCCTTGGGTACGGGACGAATGACTCAGTTGCTCAGAGTATTCACCTTTATTCATAGACTTTAGCACAATTCAAATCAAATGATTGTCAAGTCTTCTCCTACAAAATGCAACTTTGCATCATCATAATCAACAAGCAGAATCTTCTTCAACACTTGTTAATCAAGATGAGAGTTACACGCCACGAGCCTTAAGTAACGAAGAATGATGAGAGAGAGCATTCATATCCTTGTCTAGAGTATCTTTGAGTACGATGCGTATGCCCTATTTTCTCAAGGTATTCACCTTTGTTCATAGACTTTAGTGTAATTCAAGCCAGGTAATTGACAAGGTCTTCTTCAGGCAAACACATCAACAACTCGACACTTCAACATTGCAGTACCATTGCCTCACTACACTCTCCTCTTTGGATTCAGTATCCTCCTCTTCCTTGACATACATATCTCCTTTGGGTTAATCACCTCATGGTTAAACCTCATCTCAGAATCAATTGCTTCATGCACTTTGTCGCGGCTGGAAAATTACAGAGTCGCCATCATCCTTTATCCGTTCCTAAGGAATAGGGAAATAATGATAAAACGTAATGGTTAGGGGTGAGAGACTAGGTTCGTGAGTCGGTTAAGTGAAAGAAATGTACTATGCACCCCTCACATCTATTGTACTCAATGAGATCCTCCTCTAAATCTAGGGTTAGTGTGTGTTTATAAAGAAAGTTTGCTTTGTTATCTATTAATTGTTTAATTATTATTTATTTACAAAAATGTTTTATTATTAAAAAAAGAAAATTTATTAAGAGGAGAAGACCAATGTACCATCAAGTTCATTGAAGGATCAAAGCATCGTAGTTTTTGTAAAAAAATGTTGGTTTGTTTTGTTATTTTTATCCCTCGAAAAGTTCTCACACATCGGGGCGGATAAGTAATTGATTTTTGAAAAATGCATCAATGCACTTAGGCAGAGAACCTATCGTTTGAGGTGTGTTAGATTGATTTTATCCTTTGGTTGATTTGTAAAGATATAATGATTAATTTATTTAAGAAAATAAATTAATAATGATATTATTTATTTACTTAGTAAAAATATTAAAAGGTTAATCATATAAACTCAAATATTATATCCCTTATCCTTGACTTTTTTATCCCTAAAACCCTAAAATTTTCTTAGAGATTTATTCCATGATTATCCCTATTATTCATTACAAAAAATATATATAATACTTAACTTATTTATGAAAATAAATATTATATATATGACATAACCCTTATCCCGATCTATATCCCTGATTTATATCCCTTGATTTATCCCTTGATTTTATCCCTAGATTTTATCCCTTAAAATCCTAGGATTTTATCCCTTGATTTATCCCTTGTTTTTATCCCTTAAAAAAAACCTAGGATTTTATCTCATACTCATCCCCAATTTTTATCCCAAATTTCTATCGCATAATTATCCCAAAAAATCTCAATCAATTAACCATAATTTTTCATTATATTAATCCCTAATCAATTAAATATTGTTCTCTTAATTATTTGAATAATAGAAAATAAAAAAATCAAACTATAAAAATAAATAAAATATTAAAATATTGAAAACCCTAATTATTAACTTAATTACACCAATCTAATGTTAATCGATTTAATAAACCAACCTTAATAATTAATTAAATAAAACTATATATTAATTAACTAAAATAAATAAATAAATAAATAGGGGGAGAAAATATTTGATTTGAAAATGTCTCAATACATAAGGGCATAAGACTTGAAGTTTAAGTGAGTGAAGTTGATTTTAATTGTTTGTTAATTTTAAAAAAATATAATAATTAGTTTGGTTTAGAAAATAAACCCATAAAAGATGTATAATTATTTTATGTTAAATGAAAACAAGTTAATTATAAAGATTAATATTATATTTCATATCCCTTATCTCTTAATTAGTATCCCTAATTACATAATTAAAACCCTAAAATGTTGTTGTTTAGGTGAGTGTGGTTGTTTTTCAATACGAAGAGCAACAACTTTAGGATAGATAGTAAGTATGTAATTGTGGATGTCAAATTGGTGTAGAAAATAAGGCTATTTATAAGTGAAGATTAGGTCAATATAATAAATGTGATTGGTGAATCTGAGATTTGATTGGAACTTGGGGACCAAATTTGTACAAATTATGAAGTATCTATGAACTTGTATCTTCTCATTGATTTGATGATGAAAAAGATTGGTTTTGAGAAGATTCTTGCTTTTTTTGAATTTTAGGCTATTTTGTGCATAAAATCAAAGATAAAAAATATAAAAAAATAAAAATTTGAAAATGCCTATAAATAATAAATGAAAATAATATTTAAATACTAAAAAATAAATCAATATTTGACTATTTGACCATTTTTCAATAAAAATAACCAAAAAGAAAATAATTGCAAAAAAAATAGTGCAGTGACATTTTTTTATACAAATATTAGGCTAACTAAAAATGAATAAAATTTAATTAAAGTATCAAATAAAAACAACTTTATTTTATTTTTACTTATGACTATTTTTGATTAATCACATTGATTATCTCCTAAAATAGAAAAAAATACAATAATTAAAAATCTTTCAAAATATTTTATTATCTTTTATTATTTTAAATGAAAATCAAATGAAATGAAGTTATGTCGATAAAACGAATGTTCATCATGAATAGGAGATGAAAATACAGTTAGGTATTCATCAAGAAGAAGTTAGTTACATTCAAGAAGAAGAAGAAGAAGAAGAAAGTATTGTTTCATTGATTGATTAATAATGATTACAACTTGGTTTATATATACACAAAATAGTGCTATGTACTGTAAGCTAAGGTGTGGCCTATGTACAATATAATGTGTTATCTCTAATATCCCCCGTCAAGGTGGACTTTGGATACTACAAAGACCAAGCTTGGATAAAAGAGAAGTAAATTAGGAGAATGTAAAGGCTTAGTGAACACATCTGCTAATTGTTCTTTAGTAGAGATAGGCATCAAGTGAATGAGTTTGGACACAATCTTTTCTCAAATAACATGACAGTCCAACTCAATGTGCTTACTCCTCTCATGAAATGTAGGATTGTGAGCAAGGTATACTGCTGATTTGCTGTCACAGTAAACAGAAGCATCCTGAGGAAACTCAATGAGGAAATCTCGAAAAAGAAATTGAAGCCATTGCAGTTCACAAGATAAGGAGGCCAAAGCTCTGTATTCGGCTTCAGTGGAAGAACGAGAAACAATGTTTTGTTTCTTAGATTTCCAGCAAATGAGTGAGGATCCAAGGATAACATAAAACCCTGTAATTGATTTTCGAGTTTCTGGGCATCTGGCCCAATCTGAATCTGCAAAACCATATAGTTTGAGAGGACTAGCAGCAGAAAAAAGGATTCCCTTGGCAGGTGCAGACTTGAGATATCTTAGGATTCTAGTGGCAGCCTGATAATGAGGGGCAAGAGGCTTTGCAACATACTGACTCAAATGTTGTACAACATAAGATATATCAGGCCTGCTATTTGTAAGGTAGATTAAGCGACCAATAAGTCTCCTGTAAGAGGAGGGATCAGCAAGAGGTTGACCAACTGAAGTAGACAACTTTATATTGGGGCCAAATGGTACAGAAGATGGTTTGGCTTCCAAATAACCTGTGTCTTCAAGCAAATGGAGGGTATATTTCCTTTGATTCATGAAAATACCTTTAGTTGACCTAGCAATCTCAAAGCCTAAAAAGTATCTCAGCTTGCCTAAGTCTTTGATGCTAAATTGTTGATCCAAAAGATGCTTAACAAAATGAATTTCATCAAGGGAATTACCAACTAAAACTATGTCATCCACATACACTAGTAAAGCTGTGAAACTGGTGGAGGTGGATTTAACATACAAAGAACAGTCAGCTTGAGATTGTGAATAGCCAAGAGACATCAAAAAAGAAGAAAGTTTAGCATACCATTGCCTACTAGCTTGCTTCAAGCCATATAAATATTTGGGAAGTCTGCAGACCTGTGAGGAATTAGAAGTAACTAGGCCAGAAGGTAATGTCATATACACTTCTTCATGTAAATCTACATGCAAAAAGGCATTGTTAACATCTAGTTGCTCTAGGGGCCAACCTTTGATTGAAGCTATAGACAAAAGAACTCGAACTGTGGTAATCTTAGCCACAGGAGAAAAGGTATCAAAGTAGTCTACTCCCTCCATTTGTGTATAACCCTTTGCCACAAGTCTGGCTTTATATCCTTCTATGGATCCATCTTCCTTATATTTCACCTTATAGACCCATCTGCATCCAATTGGCACCTTACCAGGTGGAAGATCCACTAATGTCCAAGTATGATTATCAGCAAGAGCCTGCAATTCAACATTCATAGAATGCTTCCAATATTCAAATTTGTTAGCCTGTTGAAAACTGGATGGTTCAGGATTAGAGGAAATGGAGCAACAAAAATGATGAAAATCTGGAGAGAAATTGTTGTAAGACAAAACTGAAGACAGGGGATAAAGAATTTTAGAGGAAGAAGAATTGGCAGAAGTAGAAAAACAATGATAATTAGCAAGGTATGAGGGAGGATTAGAGACTCTAGTAGAATGTCTTATAGGAGTCTGATCACAATATGGAGAATTATTATCATTATTATTCACAGGAGCAGGAGCAGGACTGATGGATAAAGAGGATGGTGGAAAGTTATGGACAGGAGAGCTAGGGCTGATATTATCATTAATGAGAAGGTTGGGAGGAGAACCTGAGTTGGGAGTATCAGGGACATTGGATAATGTATTGTCTTATGGATGCAGGGTAGGCAAGTTATTGTCTAATGTTTCAATGGGGGTTGTATCATCACATAAAGGAAGGTCAGGGTTTGTACTAACATCACAGGGAGAAGCAGAACTATGGCTATCTTGAGATTTGAATGGAAAGATGTTTTCATAAAAGACAACCTGTCTTGAGACAAAAATACTGTGATGGGTCAAATCATATAGGATATAGCCCTTAGTTCCCTCTTTATAGCCTATAAAGACAGCCTTGCATGCCCTATGGTCAAACTTGGTCCTATGGGCCATAAGAGAGGTGGCATAACTTAGACATCCAAACACTTTAAGGTGAATAAGGGAGGGAGGCTCTTGGTATAGAATTTCATAAGGGCATTTTAATAACATGGATAGCTTGATGCACACAAAAATTCCACATTGTTAAAGGCACATTGGATTGAAAGTGTAGGGCCCTAGCTACATTAAGTATATGTTGATGTTTCCTCTCAACAATCCTATTTTGTTGAGGGGTTTCAACACAAGTTTTTTTGATGTAGAATGCCCTTAGCAGAAAGGAAACTGTGTAAGGCTAGAAATTTTGTACCATTATCAGACCTCAAGCATTTTATATGTTTATTAAATTGTTTCTCAACATATGATACAAAGTTTATAAGACTGTCTTTAGTTTCATCTTTGGTTTTAAGAAAAATCACCAATGTGAACCTAGAATGATCATCAACTAGAGTGAGAGAGTATTTGTGTCCTAACATAGAGATAGTAGAAAAGGGACCCCATAAGTCAGCATGAAGAATGTCAAAAACACCATTAGTGCAAGTAACACTATCAGGAAAGGGAAGTTTTCTTTGTTTGGCAAAATGACAAGAATCACAAGGGGAAACATTATCTTTACAAGAAACAGGAGGAAATTTTTTTGCTATGGTTTGTGAACCTTTATGAGATGGATGGCCTAGCCTCATATGCCATATATCACCATCATTAGGAGATACAGAATTACAAGAAGCATGGAAAACATTGGAATGAAGGACATATAAGCCATATTGCAAGTCAGCTATACCAATCGTTTCCATGGAAGGGTTATTCATAATAGAACAAGAGTTAGCAGTGAATTGAACAAAACAATTGTTGCTTTGAGACAATTTTGCTACAATGATAAGATTTACATTGAAAGAGGGAATGTAAAGGACATTCTGCAGTGTTAAAGATGGTGTAAGTTTGACAAAGCCAGAAATTGAAGCAGATAATTGGGAACCATTAGGTAAAGTGACAGAGATAGGAACAATATTATGATAACTAGTAAAGGCTGAAAGATTAAAGGATATATGATTTGTAGCTCCTGTATCAAGGATCCACAAAGAAGGAGACTTACCATTGGCAGTGGAAGACAAAGAATTTAGCACAAGAGGAGATATAGACACTGAATTAGCTGTGGAAACAGGTTTTGAATGTTGAAGCAGTGCCAAAATGTTGTTGTATTGCTCTTGAGCCAAGCCATAAGAGGGATTAGTGGAACTTGAACCTGATGCAGGTGTCTCTGATGCATTGTTGGTTGTTGTAGACTGTTGAGAACTGAATCTATTGCCTTTGGTCTTGTTCTTAAATCCTGGTGGATACCCATGCTTGATGAAACAAGTATCAATGGTATGGTTATTTCTTCCACAGTGAGTACAGACACGATTTTGACCTCTTGAACCGGCTGCACCCTGATATTTTCCTCTATACGAATTGGATTTGTTTGGCTGAGCATCATGAGATACATTCAAATCTATGCTCCCTTCAGGGTTGCCAACAACAGGAAGAACTGCAGAAATAGCATTATTCATTTCTCTTTCTTGTTGAATCACCAAAGATAAAGTCTTATCAATATCAAGTAGCGGGTTCATCATCATGATTTGGCTCTTGGAATGAGTGAATTTCTCATTCAAACCCTTAAGGAATCGAATCACATAGTCTTGATCCCTATAACGGCGAATCGATGCAGAAGCACCACAAGAACATGGAATCGCACAGGAACAAGATGGAATTGGACGATAAGTTTCCAATTCATCCCACAGAACTTTCAAATGAGTAAAATAATTGGATACATCTAAGGTACCTTGACGGAACTTGTAAAGATCTTCTTGAATGTCAGATATGCGGAAAATGTCACTATGAGAAAATCGAACCTGCAGATTCTTCCACACACCCGCAGTTGTGTCAATCCATAGAACCGATCGTGCAATTGATGCAGAGATTGAGCGTTGTATCCATGCAAGAACCATCGTGTTGCAACGAATCCACAACGCATAAAGAATGTCTGAAACAACGGGTTTGGGAAGAGTATCGTCGATGAATTTGTCTTTGTTCTTGGAGATTAACGCGATTTGCATTAGATGAGACCGGGTGTGGTAATTTTTGTCATCGAGCGGTGAAGAAACGAGAACAAGAGCCGGATTCTCGTTCGGATGCAGATAATAGGGATTAGCAGAGTTGGTAGTGAAATCTGTAAAGCTCTGTGCAACCATTGTTGCAGAGAAATAACAAGAAGGAAGAAAGGTGAAGAACAATGGCTACCAAAGCTGGGATAGCTCTGATACCATGTCGATAAAACGAATGCTCATCATGAATAGGAGATGAAAATACAGTTAGGTATTCATCAAGAAGAAGTTAGTTACATTCAAGAAGAAGAAGAAGAAGAAGAAGAAAGTAATGTTTCATTGATTGATTAATACTGATTACAACTTGGTTTATATATACACAAAATAGTGTTATGTACTATAAGCTAAGGTGTGGCCTATGTACAATATAATGTGCTATCTCTAATAAGTTACTATCCTAAAATGAAACAAGATCTTTCCAAATATTTTTTTTTATGATTTTTGGTTATGTTTTAATAAAAAGTGAAAATAATAATATTTTAAAAATGTATAAATAAGAAATACGAAAATTAATAAAATATGGTTAAAAAATGAAAATTTGATTTTTTTTGTTGTAAAAAAGTAAAAACAAATGAAAAAGAGAAAATGCACTAAAAATGAGAAATGTCTATCCTATTTATATTTCTTAGGAATTATGTTTAACTCTAAAAATGTCTTAAATCTGATCACAACTAATCAAAATAATAAAAACCTATGAATCAAATTTATTTGATTTTTGATTTATGCCCATTTTGATCAATTTTGCTGATTTTTCTACAATTAACATAAACTATCCTAAAATGAAAAAAGAACAAAACCTCTCTTTTATTATGTTTTTAATGAAAATCAAATTAAATCACCATCCTAAAAAAAGAGCAAAATATTTTCAAATATTTTTATTTTGTGATTTTTTTACTATTTTATGCATAAAATCACAATTTTAATGAAAATGGACTATTAGGTTCATTCTAACTAGAATAGAACCCAAAGAGTAATATGTTAAAGAAAACTTGATTTCCCATTTTGACCATTCTTACAAATGTTATTAATACTATAGTTTTTTGTTTCTTTTTATAAATGCATAAGAAATAGTATCTGATTTAAAAAAGAAGAAAACTTTAAAATAATTTTTTAAAAAATGCAATTTATTTATTATTTTTCTTTGTAAAAAACAAAAAGGTAAAAAAAATGGAATTATGTTAATACGAAAGTTAGGACTCGAGCCCGAGACCGTATGATCGTGCTTCTTACACATGCTCTCTTGTCAAATACACCATTTCATTTATTCAAAATAAAGTGACACCAAAAAATATATGAAGGGTGGTCAAAATTTGGGGTACGACACATTGCCTATACAGTTACAGACTTTGGCATCTTTCTTCTTTGCCTATAAATTTAAAGACTTTGGCACCCTTTTTCCTTGCCCTGTATAGTCACAAACTATGGCAATCTATCTTTTACCCTATAGAGCTACAGACTCTGGCAACCCTGCTTTTTGCCTTAAAGAGTTACAAACTTTGGCAAAGCCCCATTTCATTCAGCCTATACAGTTACAGACTTTGGCATTATTTCTCTTTTCCCTTATAGAGTTACAAATTGTGGAAATCTTTTCTTTCTGCCTTATATATTGTTATAGACTATGGCACACATCATTGCATTTTGCCCTACAAAGTTACAGACTTTGGCAAATAGGCATTTCATTGTAGAGTTACAGACTCTGGCCTTTTTTATCCTGCCTATACAGTTACAAACTTTGGATATCTCTCATTCTACCCTGTAAGGTTACAGACCCTGGCAAACATCTTTACCTACCTTGTAGAGTTACGAACTTTGGTAGCATCCTTTGTTCAAACCATGCTTTCACTATTCAAACAATCATCTCTCATTTGCCACTTTGGCTAAACACCATATATTGGTTAATGCCACACTCTTACTATTCAAGTAATTTGCTTCGCATCTTGGCAACCAATCAACTCTTTCTTTCTTTGTTCTGCATTAGTTCCCCGAACTACGGAGCTCTGACTTTCTCATTACACTGTAAGAATACGTAGGCCCGAGGATTCAAATCCTCCGCGAGCATATTTATTATTATTTCTTCTTCTGCCTTAGGGCACCATCCAGGTCTTTCATTATCCATCATTCAATATCTTCAATCAAATCATTCACATCAATGATATATTGTTCTGTTTAAACCAAATACACTATTTCTTTGAGTTTCGTACATGCCTTCGGGCCAATAACCAATTCCTGCCTTTGAACCAAGAGTCTTTTATTTGTCTTGTATAGACAAACTATCCCTTTTGTTCCGCTTTTCTTGAAAGTCCTTATATAGGCAAAAACCCTTTGTTTTTGGCTTGACACCAACTTTTCTGATTGGTTCAGACATACCTACCCTATGGGTTCAAACAACATTATCCTTTGGTTTAAACCATACACTTATCACAACTTCTTTCATCTCTCACCTTTAGTTCTATGACCTATGGAGCTCTGAATTCCTTATTGCACTATAAGGATACGTAGGCATGAAGGTTGTAATCCTCACCAAGCACTTTATCTATTCCATTCTTTTCCCCTTTATCTTTTGCGAGTAATCTTTAGATAGTAACACCCGTTCGATCATAGAACAATCAAAATGGTTCCTGTTGAGTACAACAGATGTGAGGGATGCTAATGCATTCCCCTTGCCTAACTGACTTCATTACCCATTTTCGTCCCCCCTGGGTTTTATCGATGTTTTCCCTTTTCTTCGAGAATAAATAAAGTTCGTTTGCGACTCTGTTGTATCTTCGAGCATGCGATATGCTCAAATATTTTTTGCGTAGCTTAAAGAAGCTTATCTAAAAATCTTCATTTGTGATGTCCCTGGAGAAGTGTTTCCAACCTTGGTAAGGACTTTTTACCCCAACCTCAATATGTCTGAGGGATCCTCTCTAGTGAATTGAAGAAACATAAAATCAAGAGGAAGAATAAAGCTGACAAGAAGATGAACACTTTGGCATAGATGCTCACAGAAAATGGATCTCAAATGCCTCATGGAGTATTCAACGATAATGATGATTATAAGTAGTTTAGCTTATTTGTGTTTTTCGTTGTGTTTTTTGCTTTGAATTATAGTTATTTTTTGTTTTGGACTTGAATTCATACATTTTAATCAATGAATTATGTTTTATGTTTTAAGTTCTTCTGCATGTTTTGGTGATCTATGTGCTTGAATTCTTGTCATATTTATTTATCAGTTTTTTCCTCCTTTTTGATAATGCCAAATAGGGAGAAGTATACTCTTAGGGGGAGTAAGGTATACTCTTTATATTTATCAGGGGGATTTTAACTACTCTAAGATATCACCTTTGTTTCTTTGTTTTTTCACCTCTCTGAGAGATGTGTTGTCATCATAAAAATGAGGATAATATGGATCTATGTGCTTGGTGGTATGATGTATGCATCGACTTGTTTGTTCTTGATATTGACAACACTCTCAAGTGAAGTCTTAATCATAAGTGATAATAAAGTCCACCTATTATTAATGACAAAACTATTAAACGAATTCATCATTAGATGTGGTGATCAAGTTATGGTGCTTGGAGCTCAAGATGTGAAAGCCTTTCTTCGAAAGACATAACCTTATATGAAGCAGCATTCAGTGAAGCTAGTGAAGATCTATGATCAAGAAATGTGTAGGATAATGGTGTCCATCTTGAATAGTTATCTCAAACCTATAAGAAGACTATTCAAGGTTCCAATAAAGTGCTAAAGTCAAAGGCAATGTAGTAAGGATCCTAAAGCTTCAGAGTTGTGAAAGAGAGAAACGATGGAAGCTCATCGAGTATGTGCCGAGCGGTCTGCGTATGTAAAGGTATAAGACTAACTCTCAATTTTACCAACGCAAATCACATACATACTTTTGAATAGTTGGAAAGCCTCTCTCATTTTACTAAAACCACGAGAAAATGTTTTTAAGCCTAGCTAGTTGGATAAATGTTCAAAAAGTTCTTTATTAGAGAAATCTACATTGTAGTTGATTAGTCCTTAGGCTTAATCGATAATCCCTTTTTGTAATGCCTCATAATCAACAATTATGGCTAATAATTGACTAGTAACTGCTCTTTTGAAATCCTTCTATTTTTGTACTATAATTGATTATGTCATGTGCTTAATCAATTATCAACATTAAAAAGGTCCATGAATCTTTTCCTTTTTGAGCCAATTTTTATCCTATAAATAGAGGGATCCTCTTCAATTCATTTACACCATGAAATATATTTGAAACATATTTCTCTCACTCTCCTTTATCCCTCTTTAGTTTCTCATGTTTGCCTTAGTTCTTTTGAGAGTGGAGTTTTATATCTATGAGGTATTTGGGTAAGGTGTAAAGGCAATATTGCAAAATAAACATAGGAGATATTTTATTTTGGTTATGAGTTAAAATAAGTGAAAAGCTCTTGTTTGGTTATTGAGTTAAACCAGTTAAAACTTCTGTTTGGTTGGGAGGTATCATTTATTAAAACTCTAAGTCGGTTTGCGAGCTTAGCCCAATGTTAACAGCCCTTTGTTGGTTTGAGATTTTCCTGGTGGTAAGATCTCTTCTTGGGAGGTGTCCATAGTTTAAACTTTGTATTTTTTTGGGGAATTTACTCATTATAAAACTCAAATCCACTAATACAAAAAAAACACATTTTACCTCGGGCATCAAGGGAATTTTACCTCGGTTACACAAGTGAGGTAACAAAGGGCGTCATGAAAACTTTCCACTTTACCCCTCGGTTTCTGATTAACCGAGTGGATATTTGAAATGGTCATCGGTTTGATCCCTAGAAACAACATTTTTATATTTTCAAAACTAGTGTCACGCACCTCTCGGTTTCTATCAAAAATAAAGGGGAAAATGATATATATATATATATATATATATATATATATATATATATATATATATATATATATATATATATATATATATATATATATATATATATATATATATATATATATATTTAAATACAAATTACATTGTTTACAAATATCCATTTATTTATTAAAATACCAAGTTTCTTATGTTAAATTTTTTTTATTTCAATCTACAAGTACACACTTTTGACAAATATGATTCATCATCATTGCTGTTATTCTTGGAGAATAACAAATCCAGATTTTGTTGCATACCCATTGCTTTTCAAGTTGAATGGCTATTCACTCATCCAATTTCTGATATAACATAAAAAAAGTTAGATATATAACATAAAATTCCAGTTAAAAGAAAGATATTATGTAAGTACACCAATCTTGGAAGAAATATTTTTTTGCACTTGAAATTCATCCCAGAGATCTTCCAAGCCTCTTTAAATTTTACTGTTTTTATGGAAAATGCTTTCATTATCAATGTTTGAATTTCACAAGATAGAGTCCAATATATATAGTGGTGGTGTTCGCGTTCTTACTGGATGTAGATGGTTTCTTGTGGAATGATGTATTGACAATATCTTTAGCGTTATTACTTTATAAATGTAGGACATTGATTCGTTGTAGGTTGACTGAAGTAATATATTACTTGCAAAAAAATGGTGAATGGTAAATATTTTAAAGTAACATGTAGTGTTTCCTTTTTCAATTTTTTTACCATTCACTGCTTTCTTTGTGTGCTGCAATATTCAAATTAAGATTTTCAAGATCTTTTATTGTGAAATAACAATATTGCTAGCAATCTACAATATGTTTAGGAATAACTTTCTCGATGTTGTCAACCAAGGAAAGCAATAAATTATGGAGTGTTTTCTTTGACTGACAATATAAGAAGGTTATTCCAAAATATAATAATGGTATTTCAAGATGTAGATACAACAACAACCAACTTTTTCATTCAAGTTTTTCTAGGTATTCCATATTTTTACATGTCAGAGCCTCACTTGTAATAAGTCTAGCTTGTTATTCATAGTGAAACACCCATTGTTCCTCCAATTTCAGGAACATGAACTTTTTCACATGTTCTTTTTGAATTTCTATTTATTTTCTCTTTTTTAAACGTGAATTATAAATATCTCTCTTCTTTTATAACTCTATTTACTAGTGTTTTCCTCCCTTAGACTAAATCCTAAGTCACAACTTATTATGTTGTCTAAAGCAATTAAAATTACTAAAGAGACTAACTACTTCTCTGACTTGTTTTGACATGATATGAGTTCATCAATTGCCAAGTTACAATTAATGCATAATATTTTAATTTCTATTAAGACTTTGTTTCCAATATTTTTCAACAGACCAATTTAGAAGAAACAAAATTTGTTATGGTTAAGAAATTCTACTAACGAGAGATTAAATTAATAACTTATTTATTTTTTCAATTTAAGTTTAATTAAAAACTTAAAAACTTTGTATTGCTCAAACAAACAACAACATAAAACAATAACAACAACAAATGTGCCACACACACGAAACTTAAAGTAAGAACAATGTCCTCACTGAAAGCCTGATGATTTGTGGCATATCAAAACCTAACATTTTAAAGACTGAAACTAAAACTAATATTTTAATAAGGTGTGTTTGTTTAGATGGTTCGATACCTAGTAAGCCTGGAGCCTACTGCATTTTCTCGCTCCTTATGCTTTCTTAGTTTGCTTCCTTTTATTAGCCTTTTCTTCCTTCTTGCCATTCTTTGTCTTGGTCTCCCTGTTTTTTGGCTCAACTTTTTCTTCAGAAGCAACGATTGATTTCATCTTCTTGGTCTTCATTTTTTGAGAAGACTTAATGGTCCTTTGTTTCTCAACTGGAGTAGGATGAGTGACAACTTCTATCACGTTATATCAAACCACAGAAAGATATGTTTGATTGTCGATTTTGACTATAACGATGTGTAGCTAAGGTCGTTGGAACAAAATTGATTGATACTATATCCCTTGTTTTTTATGATAACAAAGTATTTAAATAACAATCGGGTATTTTAACATTTGTTAAAGTATATGAGATTATAAAACTAAGAATAGATGAATAGAAGCTTTAAGATTCTGAATCTAAAGTTCAGACACTGGCTCTGAAGATCAATTTTGAAGACTCTCGCTCTGATGGAAGATCCAGACTTTGAAGAAGTCAACATCTGAAGAGAGTTAGCCTCTAGTGATCCAGGCTCTGAAGCTTTATAAGCCAAGTAGTAGACTTTGAAGAGATCATCCTCTAAAGAGTGCAGTGTGAAGAAAGTCAACCTTTGAAGGTTGTCCAATCTCTTCTGAAGGTGAGAAAAACACAAGAGGGGCTTGAATTGTGTTGGCTTTTCTCAAACTTTTTTCTTCTTCTGATTGATCTTGTTCAGAGTATGACTTAAAGTCACTCAGAGTCTGAACTCTTGAATATCTTTATCAAATTCTGAAATAGGATCTGACTCAAATGTAAAACAAATGATAACAACGAAATATAGTTCAGAAGCAAGTAAATTAAAAGCACAAAAGACACAAACAGTTATCCTGGTTCCTCTCACAACTTAAGAGTAGTCCAATCCCCTTATACTTCCAAGGGATTTCCACTATAAATAAACTGATTACAAATTCTAAAGCATACAAGCAAGAGACTTTTTTGATTAGACACATAAGTATAAGACTTTCTTACTCAAATACACAAGTTTAATACTTTCTTGCTCAAGCACACATGCTTAATACTTCCTTCCTCAAACACACAAGTCTGATACTTCCTTGATCTAGCACACAAGCTAAAGACTTAAAATGCTCAAGCACTGAAGCAAGAGAGTTCTGATTATATAACACATTATTAAGAGATTTGGGTAACAACTACACTTGATATACAATCAGAGGTGTAGACAAAATACAACTTATGAAGACTCTAAGACTTAAGAACTTATAAAATATATAAGTTTTAAGATGTTCTAAGTCTAACAATATTGACATAGTAGCTTCTCTTTTATTGTCAAGTTTTAGAGTCTTGTGATATTGTGTATTGTTGTGTGGTGTATTATATCTTGGTGATCTTCTTCTCCAGCCTTATTGCTCCTTAAATAGAGAAGAGAGAGAAAAAATATGTTGGAGACTTTCACCAAAAGGTTGATCTAGATTTGTACTTGATTAGACACATCAACAAATCACCTTTCTGAAAGAGGAATTATCCGTTAAGGCTCAGGCATCCAAGAAGATATTTTTCCTCAAGTCTTCACATGATGAAAAAGTCTATGAGTCTGTCATAGTTGACTTGGTAAAAGAGCTTCTACTTAAAGGTTAACTTTCCTTAAAACTTCACTCTTCAACAACTTATCACATTAGAGTCCTCTTCTTGGCTTTAGAAGCTTTAGAGTTTGGATTACTAGAGGCAGACTTTCTTCAGAGTTGACTTCTTCAGAGTCTGAATCTCCATCAAAGGTAGAGTCTTCACAAGTGATCTTCAGAGCCAGAGTCTGATCTTCAGATTCAAATTCCTTAAGCATCTCTTTATTTATTATTAATGATATAATCATGCATACTTGAACAAATGTTAGAATACCCAATTTTTCTTTAAATACTTTATTATCATAAAAAACTAAGGTATGTGGTATTAACAAATTTTGTTCCAACAATATCCCTTTTTTTATGATAACAAACAATAATATTTAAGAATAATGGTTGTTAATTTAATTAACTTGTTGACTTTAGGATCTAAGGTTTGTAAGTTACCCTTGAGTATGATAGTCCAGAGGGTGAGGTTTGTAAGCTCCCAATAAGTCCTATCCAAGTTAATTAAATCCCTTTAATTAACATGTTGACTTTAGAGTCTAAGATTTGTAAGCTCCCTCTAAGTCTGATAGTTCTGAGAGTGAGGTTTGTAAGCTTCCCCTAAGTCATATCCAAGTTAATTAAATTCATTTGAAGCACAATTATTAATTCTTCAGAATTTAAGCATAAAATAATATCAATTAATCAGATTCAGATTCTTAAATACTTATCCTTCTCCCCCTTTTGTCATCAACAAAAAGGTAAGACAAAAGAAGGAAAAGATACTAAAGAGAGAGAAAATGTGTGGGAAATTAAATTCTGAGTAAAAGTAATTAAAAATAACTTTTGGAATCCCCCAAAAATTCAAACGCGGTTTTCAAAGATTTGAACAATGGCTAGATTAGTTGAGAATATTTCTTCACTTATCGAGATGATCAAACAAAATCCTTGTAGTTTCCAAGTATTGGAAACAACATAAGTGAATTAGAATTAAGAGATAGTAAACCTAGAGTTGCATGCATTAAAGATCATTGGTGATTAAACTTCCACAAGTAACGTATATGGCACTCAAGATCCACTATAATACCATGAAACCATATGTTAATACCATAGATCTTCATCTAACTCTCTCTTATACAAGATGAGCACAACTATTGTAAACACTAGAATCAACGTCTCTTCAGAGACTACTATGGTCATGGAGACCAACACTTCCAAGGAACACAATCTTCAGAGACATGAAAGAATCCAACCTTCTAAATCAAGAACCTCCATTGAGGCACTAAATCTAAGAAGGACTTAAAATTCGAGAAAGAAACCCAAGAAGAAGAAGAAGAAGGCTTTATAAAAAATAATCTACTTTGGTTCTGACATAGAAGATGAGTGGGTTATGGACTGGGGAAACTTCTCCATGGCTCGATGTTGGAGTGATGATTAAATAATGTAGAAAATCATATGTAAAATCATTCCAACTAAATGAAAGTTTAACACATTTTCCTCTTTGCAAAGATACTCCCTTTTTTAATTCCTTTGAATGACCCGCTGATAGAGAAGTCTCAAAATTATTTCAACCAATTAAGCCAAAAATAAAGGAAAACTAGGGAGAGAAAGACTATTTTTAGCTTTACCATAAAGCAAAATAATTCCCAATTAATATAGCTCGGTGTATGAGCAAACACACAATAATTTGAAGGATAAAAATAATCCAACAGATGTAGCACAAAAACATACAAAGAATCATTCAAATAACTGACATATAAATGAGTAAAATATATTCAAATAAAAAAATTACTTATATGCTATCAGAGACAATTTCATCGTTCTTATTTTAAGAGGCTGATATGCTTCAAAGTCTGATGTTCATTAGAAGTTGTTTTTAGAGCTTCCGGTCATAGTAGCTTCTGACCATCATCAGACTCCGATCCTCCATTCAAAACCCAACACTCTTCTGTAATAAAATGTATGTTCAGGTTCTTTTTAGTCAAATCTTTCAATAGTAATAGGTTTGGTAAATATATCATCCCATTGATGAACTGTATATCTATTACACCTTTCTTAACACAATATCTAGTAAATGATGTTTGATTTCAATGTGACTGGTTCTAGAATGTTGAACATGATTCTTTGATAAACATATAACAACTGTATTATCACATAATATAGGTAAACTGCTCCCACAAATCTAATAATCCTCTATATGATATTTCATCTAGAGGATTTGTGTGCAATATTTAGCAGCTGAAATGTACTCTGCTCATAATGTAGATAAAGCAATAGTTTCATATCTTTTACCAGCCCATGATATTAGGTTTTCAACTATGAATTGATAGTTTCCAGTAGAGGATTTCCTTTCAATTCTATCCCTAACATAGTCAGAATCACAGAATCTAACCAGCTTGTAATCTAGGGATTTTTTATAAAGCAGTCCTAGATTAGTTGTTCCCTTCAGATACCTAAAGATCCTCTTAATAACAATTAAGTGAGTCTCCCTATGATCTGATTGGAATCTTGCACACATACATACATTGGACAATAGTTAAGTATATTAAGGAACCAATCATACTTCTATATAGCTTATGACAAACTTTTGAGTTTTCTTCTTCCTTGTTCGTATTGCATATTGGATGCATAAGAGTGTTCATAACTTTACAGTCTTCAAGCTTGAACTTCTTCAGAAGTTCCTTAGTACATTATGACTGATGAACATAGACTTCATCTTTGCTTTGGTTGATCTTAATTCCAAGGAAGAACTTAAATTCCCCTATCATGCTCATCTCAAATTTAGCCTGCATAGTCTCAGAAAATTCTTTGCATATAGATGCATTACTAGAACCAAAAATCATGTCATCAACATAAACTTGGACAATCAAGATTTCCTTATTCAAAGTCTTTTTGAATAGTGTAGTGTGAACTTGGCCCTTTTAAAGCCATTATCTAACAGGAAATTAATTAAACTCTCAGACCAATCTCTTGGAGCTTGTTTGAGTCCTTAAAGTGATTTCTTGAATTTAAAAACAAAAATATGTGTGGATTGAATCCTCAAACCCATAAGGTTTTTTTACATACACTTATTCTGAAATGACTCCATTTAAGAAACCACTATTTCCATCCATTTTATATAAAATAATATCATGATTAATAGCACATGAGAGAAGAAGTCTGATTGCCTCTAACCTTGCAACTGGTGCAAAGGTTTTAGAGAAATCTATACATTATTGCTTACTGTAGCCTTGACCTATCAGTCTAGATTTATTTCTTACCACGTCTCCTTGCTCATTCAACTTATTTCTAAACATTCATTTTGTTCCAATGACATTCTTCTAATAAAGTCTGGGAACCATACCCCACATATCATTCCTTTGACACTAGTTCAGTTCTTCTTGCATTGCTACAATCCATCAATCATCAGGTAAGTCTTCATCAACAGAAGTTGGTTCTATCATGGAGATAAGTCTCGGCATTGACTGCTTCTCTTTGAATGAAAATCTTGTTCTCATAGGACTATCTTTATTTCCAATTATCAACTCTTTTGGATGAGAAGACTTGTACTTGAAGGTCTTTTTGGATTGTACATCTTCTTGAGAGTCACGTGGAGCTTCTTCGAAACTTGCTTCCTCTTGGTGTGTTTTAGAAGATGGGATTAGTTATGAACCATCAAATTCTGAACATCTAGATTTTGAAGCTATTATGGCTTATAATCCACCAGCTTCGGGTGAGACTTCTGCAAAAGTTCTTAACATGTTCTTACATATTAAGTTTTGTGCAGCTTCTGATATGCTAATGAGGTTGTTCTTAGAGGAACAACTTTATTCCAACAACGCTCTTCTGATAAACACCATGAGCCTTCTCAGTAGCCATATTAACTGGATGAGCTTTAGAGATAGGTTAAGCATATGAAGCACCAACTTCTGACAAATCAACTTTAGTCTTCCCAGTACTAGTAATCTTGCATTACTGGTTTCTTCTAGATTCCACATTTTCTTCCTCCTTATGAGTTGGGATTTGGAACATAGGCTTTTCTTTTATTGATTATTGTAGTTAGCCACAGTCATGGAACAAAGAATGTTATCTTCTTTTTCCCTTTCAGCATATCTGCAACAAAGATAATCTCACTTTTCGGTGCCCATATTTATATGGGTCCTTTAGTGTTAGTTCTAATAGGCCTTTTCTTATTTGGGCCTTAGCTTTGTAACAAGGCTTTGGATCATTCAATACTTTGGATTTAAAAGTATATTGTCTTAAATGATTCATAGTCTTAGGTTATAGACCTCTCAAAACCTTGTAACTTGATGTCTTAGATTCTAGCTTCTTTAGAACCTTTAACTTTGAGGTTTCATGTTCTGATTGTTTTAGAACCTTTAACTTAAGAATCATTGGTTTTGATTTCTTTAGGACCTGATTTGTTCAGAGCAACTTTGCAACTATAGGTTCTGATTGGTTTGAACTATTTGCTTTACTAGCAGGCACAAAATGAGAGTATATAACCCTTTTTAGCAGAGCTTAAAGAAGAAGAGTCTGATGGTTTAATCAAGATTTCAATCCTTGGATTGAAAGATTTTTTATGATAACCCAGACCTTCTCCTTTGCTTCTACTTACACCATAGATCATGGATCAAGTTTTGTTCTATTAAGTCCAGTTATGACAAACTCTTAAAGATCCAACTCATAGTCATTAAGAGGTTTGTCATACATATTTTTCACTAAAGCAGTCTGATCTCTTTCAAGTTTTTCTATCTTATATTTAGAAAAACTTAACTCATATTTTATAAGACCATATCGCTTTTTTATGATTTTCATATGTTTGGATTTCTCCTGACATAGATCCATAAGATCTTGACAAAGAGTAATTAAATCAGATCTAGAAAGTTTAGAGAATACCTCATATGCATCCTCTGAATCTGAGTCAAAATCAGCTTCTGATTCTGAGTATGAGAAAGTTGAAGCCACCAAAGCTAGATTGACTTCTTCTTTACTCTTGTCAGATTCTTCTTCATCATCAAGTTCATCCCATGTTACCATTAAACTTTTCTTGAATTTACTTCTGAAGTTGTTCTTCTGGAAGCTTTCCTTTTTGGTTCTGTCCTTTTGAAGATCTAGATAATCAACTATGAGATGATCAGACTATTGACAGTTAAAGCAACCTTTTTGATCATCCTTGTTATATCTGGAGCTTGTTCTGCTAAAACCAAATCTTCTGCAGAGAACCTCATGTTCTTGTTAGCAAGATACTGAAATCTCTTTATGATGAAATCCATTTCATAATTATCAGAATCTTCATCAGAAGCTTCAGCATGAGTGGCTTCTTGCTCCCAAGTCCTAGAAGATTTCTCAGACCTCCCAACATATTTCAAAGACAGAGACTTTTATTTCTTGATTGGTTCTTCATATCCATTGAGTTCTAACTCATGGCGTTGGAGATTACTTATCTGACTTTCAAGAATGATATTGTTCAGGTCTTTAGCTTCTTGAATAACTATCACCTTAGGTCTGTATCTAACATGAAGACTCCTAAGAATCTTCTTGACATGATCAGAGGTGGTGTAGATTTTGTTTGGAACTTGAATCTCAAACACAAGCACTTGAAACATTGAGAACATGGTTTTAATGTTCTCATCTTCTTTCATTCTAAACAACTCATATTGTTGAACCATAAGATTTGCTTTGGCTTCTCAAACTTGTTAGTTTCCTTCATAGGTAACACATAAAGATTTTAAAATAGTTTTGGCAGTGGATTTGTCAATGATCTTTATGTACTCAGAATAAGGCAGAGCATCTACAAGAATGGCTCTCATTATGTGGTGTTTTCTGTAGACCTTCTTCTGAGTAGGTGTGAGAGATTTTCTGTCAGAGACCATACCAACACTATTGACTTTAATGTCAATGTCATCTTCTAATATGTCTCACAACTCATCATCAAAACCTATGATGAGAGTGCAGATCTTGCTTTTCCACCATTCAAATTCAGTAGAATATCCATTGAATGTTGGAGGTTTAACAACATAATTATTCTTTTCAGGTGTACTTTGATCATGATTATTATCACCACGAAGAGTACCCCCACTAAATCCATATTCACCTAACATGAAGGAATGTGTATTTTTCTCAGAATCTTTTCTGCACCATTATTAAGTGTTTAGCATAGACGTTCCTCCGATGGCAACTGAAGGTGGGAAAAACACAAGAATGGGGGTTGAATTGTGTTGCCTTTTCTCAAACTTTTTCTTCTTCTACTTCTGATTGATCTTATTTAGAGTCTAAACCTTTAGTTCAAAGTGTGACTCAGAGTATGAACTCTTGAAAATCTTTATCAAATTATGAAACAGGATCTAACTCAGATGTAAACAAATGATAGCATCACAATATAGTTCAAAACCAAGTAAAGTAAAAGCACAACTTGAGAGTAGTCTAGTCCCCTTGTACTTCTAAGGGATTTACACTATAAACAAACTGATTACAAATTATCAAGCACATAAGCAATAAACTTATTTGCTTACTGATCAATCACTATTTATGATATAGTTATTATCATTTTGACAGGTGAAAGTAGGCGAGTTATTTGCATTTTTCATATAGTTTGAGTGGTTTATATGTCAGTTTCTTTAATTTCGGATTTATCTATGTTTTAATAATTCCTGGTCTTTTTCATCTTTTTGGGAAGATTAACGTGTTTTTTAGGTCGGAGGAAGTCAATGATATGGTCGGAAAAGGAACACGGAGAATTTTTAGACAAAGTGGGAAAATCTATTTTTTCAGCATGTTTTACATCATGATAGGCGTGTGGTATTTTAATCATAACTAAAGAGTCATAACTGGGAATGACATGGGACCGACGATAAATGAAATCTAACATCTAGCACTATAACTTTCATGAAGACACCAAAGGATAATTCGGAATTGTCTTCCCATACACATATCAACTTTCTCATACACGTATGGGAGCCCAAAATCACAAAAAAGCCCAGTTTGACGTATTTAAAGCCAAAAAGTAATTTTTTAAGGTTTAGACGGAGTTGGGGACGGATTTTGACGGCAGAAACAAGTGTAGAGGTTGGAAAACTTAGATTTTTAAGGTGGAGACAGATTTTCATGAGCTTTAAATGATTGAAGACTTATTTCATCTCTAGATCTGTAATGTTTATGATTTTTACTATGTTTTTCTTTATTATTATGAGTAACTAAATCCCCAAATGTTAAGGGGTGTTCCTGATTAGAGTTTATGATACAATTTTAGATTTTTACCTTGTAATAACTTTGATTTTATGATATATGACTTATTTACAATTTGAGTGTGATATGTGATTAATATTTATGTTTGACCGCCATTATTAATGCTTAACTGTGAATAATTCATGGTAGATATCACCAAGGTCTAGGGATACCCTATGGAAACCGAAATATTCTCTATTAAAATAATGCTTAATTTCATTTGTATTTTACTATGGATATATGGATTAATTTGAATGATTATAGGTTTTCTCACTAAGGACTTAGGAGTAAACACCCTTAAGAACTGGTAGTCAATGTTACTGAATTAAGTTATTACAAGGTTAATTTACTGTTATTGATGAGTCCAATCATACATCTTCCTTAACATGTTTACTCATAATATATTTTAATCTGTTCAATTGTTGTTTTTATCTTCTATTGCATTTTATTTTCAATTATCCGAACAAACAATTAAAAAAACCCCGATTACTTTTGTTCAACTAAAAAGAAACGTGAACCCTATATTTTCAAGCAATCCTTGAGATCGATACTTGGTATTTCCCATTATTAATATATCGGCAGATTAGTACACTTGTTAATTTACCATTCAAGTTTTTGGCACCGTTGTCGGAGACTGTCAAAGATTATAGAGTTTAGAGTTTTATTTTTAGTTGAAATTTTGTTGCTTTGCAATAAAATTTTAGTTTTAATTTTAGTTCAATTTGAATTTTATTTTATTATTAAAAAACAAAAAAAAAGTCGGATTATTGTTGCTTCATGAATTCTTCTATACTTTGTGACTTATAAAGTGTCTGAGTTTTGTAGTAATGAATTATTTTTATACATTGCCACATGTATCTCCTGCATGTTTGTCGCCTGATTCGGGAATCACTTTGGAAGAGACGACTAAATTTTTTAAAGCATATAAGAGGGAGGTAAGAATTCTTATGAATGAATTTAAGGAAGCTAACTTTTATCCAGATAGTTTTATTTGGCGAGAGTTAAGGTTGGAAGAACAATGTGTGAAAGGAGAAGAAAAATGCACGACATCAGATGAAAAAGATGCATTAAGAATAGAAGAATTTGAGGTAAACAAGAAATATGGGGAAGGAGAAAGAAGGCAACTTGAAGATGATCTAGTTCTGGATGAAAATCCAAATTTAACGATTTGTGAAGATGTAGACATCTTATAAGAAAATCTTCAATAAAAGAGTATCCCTAAAAACTATTTTAACAAGGCAGATGAAAGACAATAAATTGACAAAGTATTATATGTCATTTATGCCTTGTTCACTAAAATCAAACTGAAAATGATTTGGAAACAACACCATCAACATCTGAAGTTTATGGGATTGCTATCAAACAAAAGAAAGAAAAAACATGATGTGTTATTTGTGTCATATATGTCACTCTAACATGGAATGAGGCATCAAACTAATGACGGTAAACGAACACTTCTTGGGAGGCAACCCAAGGGAGATATTTGTAATTTTTTATAGTTTTTAATTTTATATTAATTTGAGTTTTGTTTGCTTTCAGTTGGTTTATTTTCTAGTTATTTACTTTCATCTAGTAATATGATAATTATAGCTTTAGTGGTTGTGTGAAAAAGTACCCAGATTAAATGCATGTGTGTCCTCTGTGCATGTTAACTCGCCAAAATATTTTTTATATACTTATAAATGATCTGATTAGTTTAATTGAGTTGGACTGAAGGTTGAGCAAGTTTACTATCACTAATTGAGAATCCACATTAAGCAAGAGGTATTGTGGAGGTTGTCAGCTCTACCTAACATGGTGAGAGCAGAAAAAGCCAAACACAATGTACATCATAAGAGAGCATTCATATATGTCTTTATCATTCAGAACTTGCGTACATTCTTTTATAATGTCAGTTGCATGATTACACACACTGAGGCACGCTTTTTGTTACTACCCCTGAGCCTTTATAGCCATCATTTTTATTATTATCCATTGTTAACCCCATTTGAGCATTTATCCGTTTATTTGTTTTAAAAAACCACATCATATTAACCCATGACCCAAAAACTTCCCTAGCCTATTTAGAATATTTATGTGAGTTATTAGATTTATGTTCATTTTAAGTTTGTGATTGTTGTTGGGATAACAACCTTTAAGTTTGGGGTAGTTGTGCAACATTAATACAAATGGGGGCACCTGATGATTGAAAAAAAGAGAAGAAAAAGAAAAGATGAAAATTTGAAAAATCAAATGGAAAAAAAGTAAAATAAAAATAATCATCAGGGCACTCGAAAGAAGGAGAAGTCAGTGAGTATTGAAAATAAAGACAAATCTTAAAGTTGAATCCTCGATAACAGTTGATCCTAAAAGACGAGTGCAAGAAAGAATTCCAGCATTAATTCATTAGAATAAGCATTGTGAAGATAAAGATCGAATTGACTCTGAATCTTAGCCTACTTTTCCAAAATTATAACATCTTAACATAGCCCCGTTACAACCATAAAGACCTCAAAGAGTGTGTGTATCGTGCACCTTGACATCAAAAGAGAATTTATTCAAGCCTATGGTTTGGTATTGCGTACAATGAATTTTGAGTGTAAAAAACATTAATACCAGAGACATTCGTAGTTCGGGGAGCCTACAGTTTGTTTTAATGAGCGAGTACTTAGATCTTGTTCTAATGACTAAACATGGGCTTGTATGCTTGCGGTGGAGACTTAAGTGCTAGTTTGTATATGAATTAGAAAGGGGTATGGTGTGTGTTGAGCAATCAAGGGGTGTGGGACTTCCCCAACCTCATATTTGGTTACTATTTCCGTAGCAACAAAAACGTAAAAACACCATAATTTTCTCAATTTTTTACGGAATTAAGCAAATAAATAATGAAAATTTATTTACCCGATCTTACGAACACGGTGGTATATTTAGAATCAGAAAATAAATAACAACAAAAATCGAAAAATCAACAAAAATGCAGCAACATATATTTGCTTGATTCAATCATCTTATCCACCATCGTGACAAACGAACCACGAATTCATGCTCGGGGTGATATTGGGAAGCTATTGGATACATTATTTATGTAAAACAAGCATCATTTACATTTTACCCTTTTTGGTCATGGAGATTCAAGAACACTTTAAACTCTTGATTTTGAATCAATGGAGTTTCCTTACAAAATTGTGGTGATTAATTAAGTGCAATAAGAATAATAATACAAATAAAATTAAATAAACAAAAATTAAATCACATTGAATCCTTTTTGCCCATGTAGGTTCAAGAACACTTTAAATTCTTGATTTTGAATCAATGGAGTTTCCATGTAAAATGATGATGATTAAGGTACTAATTAAGTGTAGCAAGAATAATAATGCAAATAAAATTAATAAACAAAAATTAAATCATATTTAATCACTTTTGCTCATGGAGGTTTAAGAACATTTTCAACTCTTGATTTAAAATCAATTGAGTTTCAATGCAAAATGGTGATGATTAAGATACTAAATAAAGAAAGCAAGAGTAAAAATACAATAGAATTAAATAAAGAACAATCATAAGAGTCCACCTATCCAATAAAAAGAAAGAAATGACTTGGAAAAAGATAAAGAGAAAAATAAAGATAGTTTTAACTTAGTTTTTGTGAATGATCGGCGGTGTCATTTGTGAATGAGAATGATTTTATTTATAGGCTCTAAAAAGGGTAGTTTAGGAATTATACAAAGAGTGTGAGTGTCTTTTAGAAACTTATTTAATTAAATAGTGAATAATGATGCATTGAATAATGATGTAATAAATGAGAGATATTTTGGGCTTTCTAGAAACATTGATTTTTTTATGATGCATGAAAATGATTAATAAAATTCAAATGGATATTTTGATGATAAATCAAATGATCATGAATTTATTTTTCAAAATGCATAATGAAAAAAATGTAATTTTAATCAATTTCAACTTGTAAAATGTTGACTTTATGTTGACTTTTATTACTATATATACATATATGCATAATTATGGTGACTTTATTTGATGATAAAAATGCATATAGCTAAAAATGTAAAACTAGACAAACGGACATGTATCAGATAAATTTAAAATGCACGAATAAAATTAGGGTATGACAATACCCTCGCCAAATTACAACGTAATAAAAGTCATTTTGATCTTTGTGTGATGTAATTCAATTGTGAATGTTAGAGTCTTTTCAAGCTTGTGGTAGTGCTAATTGTCATGTTATACTTTGAGTGTAAATAGTCAACCTAAACACTTGAGAGTTGAGTGGATTTCATCTTGTGAGGATCTTGTTGCTTTTGATGTACTCTTTGGTAATCTATTTTTTGTATTTGCTTTGAATGTCACAAAAGAGTTACTTACTAATTCCATTTTCTTGAAACTTAGACTTAAAATTTTGCTTCCACTCTGTATCTTGAGAACCTTTGGAATTTCATTTTTTGTTTTGCTCTTTTCTTTTCTGTTTTGAGTTTTGAATTTATAATTTTGCTCGGAGTGCAAAAGTTCAAGTGTGCGGAAATTTGATCAGTGTATTTTAATGCATATTCTTCTACTATTATACTTAGGCAACTCTATAGTTTATTCTATTATTTTTACCCTTTTACTGTGTTTTTATATTTAAGTTTATTTATGGCTTTATTTTATTTTCGTACTTTATTTTCAGTATAAATAGTTGTTTGATATCTTGTCACTATGCAGACCATAACTTGAGCTACATGAATTAGATTGATTCGTTTTAATATGAGTTGGAAAGTTAAGAGAAAGCACTACAAGTTTCATGTTGAGGTCAAAAGATGATTCGGAGTGAAGGAGGGTCGAATAATTCTTTGCAATTCTAGACTTAATTGAAATAGTTAGTTTGGACCGGTTTTTGTAATTTTCGAGCCGGATCCCATAAGGGCCCGAATTTCCCTTTTATTATATTAGGTCTTTCACTGCTACAGTAATCCTATTCTCCATTCACGAAAAATAATAAGCTTTTTACGAACCGAGAACTAACACTCTCGGAGTTTATCTACTATAACCGCGCATCCATCATACTTTGAGGTTTTCATATTTCCCAACTAAATCTATTTTCCTTTCAATTATTCTCTTTGATAATCAAATGCTTAATTCGATTTCTCTTAGGGTTGATTTATTTATTTTCATGATTGTATGTTCCTTTACCTTAAATCTCGTTTGCTTAATTCGCATTTGTGCTACCGCGTTTGCTTAATTCACAATTGTTTTAACTCGTCTGCTTAATTCAAAAATTAGCAATTTATATATTGTGGTGTCAATTACGCTTGTTTAATTGATACTATAATCGAAAAAGGAATAGAGACCTCTTGGGGATTGGGAATTATTTTGATTGATAAGTTAGGAGACCAAACAGTAGATCAACTTATTTTATAATCACTTATTTTATAATCACTTTTTATAATCCCCTATTCTCAATCGAATAGAAACCCCCTTATTTCATTTTCTTATTTGTTTAATTTTCCAAAAGTCCTTGTGATATGATACTCGAGTGTTGCTTCCCTAGACTATCGTTCTTAATTACTTGTTTTTGACTCGCGTGGGATAGCGGATTCGGGTGCTAATACCTTCCCTTTGCATAACTGACTTCCTTACCCATTTCTCTTCCCCATGGGTTTTATCGATATTTTCCATTTTCTTCGGGAATAAATAAAGTTCGGTGACGACTCTGTTGTATCTTCGTGTGTGCGATATGCTCAGGTATTTTTTGTGGCGCAACACATACATAGTGAATTAACATGAAAAACGAGAAAGAACAAATCCAAAATTAGAAGGGAAACATGTGCAATCTCATTATCATCACATCCTTCATCAAACAACATACATACATCAAAATTGAATTAAATAAAATGAATTGAAACATTTCAAACAAATCAAAGCAACATGAACTGTGTGTTCACCCTATGGCTCTCAACCCATCCATCCCATACACATTCATCCCATATACACTCAAACAAACATAATTCCTAACTAATTTAACTTAATTCTCTCACATTTCACACGGATCACCTCCCTCATTCCCCCCCCCCCCCAATCCCTCTAACTGACTATCTTTTCCTCCTCAAATTCACTCTATTCGACTATAAAACTAGCCTATACAACTCACAACAGACACATAAAAAAATCACTATTGAAGCTCTGCTAAATTCACAACTCTACCCTAAAAAAAGCTCTCTCTCTCTCTCAGTAAGCTACTAAGGTTCGTCATCTGAAAATGAGATAATTTAAGCTATAAACCTACTCACTCGCTGGGAAAAGAGTAGAAGATGGAGAACACAATAATCAGAAAAAAAGACAGAGTGGGGAATCATAAGCTTATCTGAGGTTGGCTGGAACCTATCAGAAGTTTCAAAGCTCCGACAATGTCTTCTTCTCCTTTTTACTCGCACTTTCTTCATGTTTATCTACTGCTTTAGGATTTTTTTTTCATGTTTAATAACATCGATTACATGATTTGGACTGTTAATAGTTGAATTTTAGACCTAGGGTTTTATTTGGGAATTAGTTTGGACCTATAAATTGGGATGTTATTTGGCTAAATTGAGGGGAAAATTGTGTTTATAATGAAACTTAAGGTAGGGTTGCTTTGTTTATTTTTTGGATCTGAGGTGACTTTGTGAAAATCTGGGAAACGGTGGGATGAACACGATGAATCTTCATCCATGTTCATGCTCAACCACCATGTTTGATATTATGTTTGGATGAGAAGAGTAAGTTAAGTTATTTTTATGGTGACCACACGAGAGAGAAGAGAGAGGGAATATAAGGGAATAAAGAGAAGGAAAATGGGAAAATGATTTTCCACGTGAGGTCCACCCTCTCATTAACCTCTCTCTGATCCCACCCTTTGTTGATGCATGGCCACACGTTGCTAACTCCCTGGCCCAATGATGTGACTTAATCCCGTGTTGACTAGGCTCGTGTATGTGCTCCTTTGATCATGCCATGTGCCCTTCTCACATCCACCTCTTAATCTGTTGACATTTGATCATGAGGTTGAGGTTGAGTTAACGTAGTTAACTCCCTCAAAGCCTCACTTGGATGCACCTTTGGGCCTCCATTGAACCTTAATGATGCTATTGGTACACCCCTCTGTTTTTTATTACAACTTTTTTTTTTATTTTGGCAAATTTTAGGCCTTTGGGCCATGCTTATTTTATTTTTGCTACAACCCCTAATACTCTCTTACACCCTTCTTGTTTTATTTGTTTTCTTTACCATTTTATTCATTCAATTACTATTTTTTATTAATTAAATAAATAATTGGTAATTAAAAATGTTTATTTTAAATTAAAAACCCTTGATTCAACGCCAAGTGGTATTTTCAAAACTTATCATCTTTAGATCGATTTTGAATCAATGTGAATCAAATATTGATCCATTTCGAGTGTTTTTTCAATCAAACTAAAATACTCTTTAAATGTAAAATTAAGCGCTCAATCATATCAAACCTTTTCAAAATTAATAGTTACAATTAAACTTTTTTTCTAAATAAAGAACGGTTGAAAAGGAATGGGGGATGTACATCCTTCCGCTCCCCGAATAAGTGAGTCATTAACACACACCATACTGCTTGAACTTTCGTCTTCCAGATAAAAACACTCTAATCAAACTTAAATAAAAAAGGAATAGGGGATGTATATTCTTCTGCTCCTCGAATAAGTAAGTGGGAGGCGCACGCCTCGCTATTGCAAATATTTGTCTTTCACCGATAATTTTCAAAACTCCAAACTTGGATGAAAAGGGAATGGGAGATGCATATTTTTCTGTTCCTCAAATAAATGAATGGTTGGCATACACTTCACTGCTCGATTATTCTTTACCCTACTAAAAACGGTTCAACATATCAAACTTATCTTTTCCCTCCCCTTTGCGATCAAAAACCTCTTTACAAAGGAACACTATTTAGTTCGTTCTACCGCGATACAAACAAACGCTTAAGCCTCCGATTGCAAGCACACAAATAACATTTAACCTCTAGAATGCAATATAAACTTTCGTTCAATAAAATCAATCAACTAACATGTAATTTTCTATGAACTACATAGATTTAAGTTCATCATCGCACCTGAGGATACGTAGGAGCAAGACCCACAATCTTCAAGCACCCTAATAAAAATATTTTTGTGACCCCTTTTCTTTTCCTTTTCAACTTTTAATCACTCAAATAAAGCAAATAACGAAAGCTAACATTCTATTTGCAAATCTAACTAAATGGTTCTCGTTGAGTACAATGGATGTTAGGGGTGCTAATACCTTCCCCTTGCATAATCGACTCATGAACCCGAATTTGGTCGCGACGACCATTTTCTTTTTTCTTTTATAGATTTATTGATATTTTCCCTTTCTTTTTTGAATAAATAAATTTCGGTGGAGAATTTGTTATCATCTCGAGCATGTGAGCGCTCCAGGTCATATTTTGCATCGCGACATATAACAAGTGTTAAAAGTAAGAGTATCAATCCCACATAGATTGTATTAACTTAAATTGATTTCCAAATAAAAATTTGTGAATATTCATGAGAAAAATATTATTATTATACTCTTCATATGTTTAAAGTGAATAATAGCAACTTAAAAAAAGGAAGTTTAATAGATATGAGAAACATGCTGAGCAATGACCCATTTAATGATTTTCACCTAGTGTATTTTTGTGATAAGATCTATCATGACAAATGAGGCTAGTGACATAATGGTGTATGCCTACAATGACAGAATAAATGCAACAAATAACTGTGGAAGAAATTCCTAAGTCTCACAATAGCATTTGTGCATGTCTTTGATGAGATATGTTTTCCCTTATGGTTCTAGTTCTTTATCCCTAAAGTAACTAGATGACAAATATTCTTATTTACTTTTTTTATCCATATTGGTCATAATTTCCATTTATCAAATATTCCTTAACAGTAATATACTTTTATCTAGTTTTAAGATGATCATCTAAAGAAACAAATATATAACATTAAAATATGTGACAAACTATATCACTAAAATCAAATCACTTCACACAAAAGGGTTACTTTTCATTAAATTTTACATTGCTCAACATAAAGTTTTTTGCTCATGGTGAGCAGAAGACATACACTAAAATAGGATTTCAAGCTTAACATTTCTAAACAATAAGGAAACAAAAATATAAACCTAAGACATACACATTATCTACTTGCAGTCTTCGACGAACGAGAGGCAAGTTATGTCATGCTTGGCTGAATGTTATCCTTCATGAATGGTAGGGAGAGAGGTGCGTCAGAATCTACTTCATCCTTCCTTGATTATTGATGGAATATTTTTCTATAATTATTTTCAACTTCTGAACCATCCTTTCAATTCCCAACGTATTTCCTTTTGTAGCCTCCTTCGTTTGTAGGGTTGCTTTTAGATTTTGGATCTTAGGCCTTTTGATTATCCATTGATTTATCTCATGGAAAAAAGCATAATTCATTTTTGTATCTATTAGTATAGGTACAAGGATAGTACACAACGCTTGTAGGGGATAATATGTCTCACAACAACCTCATATGCAGGGTGGCTAGTGTAGCGTTTCAAAATAGTTTTTCAAAATTTGTCCTCTAGCGCTCATCCTTATGTGTTAAGCTTTCCAACTCAACCCTAATTTCCTTCCACAAATATTTACCATGTCAACCCTAACGCTAAGATCAAAAACCATTATCAACATCTTCTTTCTCAAGGCCTTCTAATTAGTGTTCATAAATTATAGACGTGACAGGACTTGTAACCATATCTACTTCTGCACATACACAAAGACACATAAAAACAACAAAAGAGAGCATCTAGTGTGCTTTATACTAATTGAACTAAAGTCATACAAAACAATTTTAAATATTACTAATAAAGCTTAACCCTACCAAATAATTCAAGAAAGATATGCTTAAATATCTCACAAATAACGAGTTATCACAACACCCGGGGTGAATTTTTTTCGTGCCTTTGATGGTTGCATTACACCTAAGAAACGAAAATATAAAAGTCTAGTGAATACAACAATCTCCCCAACTAAAAAACATAAAAATAGCCCAAAATAAGAGCCCTGACTTTTTATATTAATGAGCCAACAGAAGAAGAGGATGAAAACGAAGTGTTAGTTGAAGAAGTTGTTTAAAGTGAAGTGGAAGAAGAAGAGGAAATATATGAAATGAGAAAGCAAGCTAACCATGGAAAGGAATAGGTGGAAGATAAGGTAGGAGAGAAATATGTAGAAGATGTTGAGATGGAAGAAGAAGAAGAAGATGATGGACTTGAGGAGTTTGTGAAAAATAATGGTTGATTAAATGAACAAGGAATACCCAAAAGAAGATGGTGAAGAAAAACCAGAGAAAGTTGAAGAGGAAAAAAATGGACTGATGAAGAGGAAGAATCTGATGATGAATAGATAAAATAAGATATTATGCAGATGTAAGAGGAAAATTCTAGTGTAAATGAAGATGCATGAGGTGGTATAACACCAGAGGCATTAGAGGAATTGATAAAAAAATAGAGCCCTAAAGAAAGTAGATCCAAAGATGTTGAGATTGGGTTTCTTATACCCATGTCCATATCTCCTAGATAGTTGACCAATAATGAAGAATTCCAATTGTTGTACCTTGAAAAATGCGACCATTCGTGATGTGCATCACACGCTCGCAAAAAATTGATTCGAACGGAGTCGCCACCGAACTTTATTCATTCCAATGAAGGAAAAGGAAAATATCGATAAAACCTTTGAAAAGGACATGCTTGTCGCAACCATATTTGAGTTCGGGAGTCGATTACATAAGTGGAATGTATTAGAAACCCCCACGTCCATTGTACTCAACGAGAACCTTTTAGTTAAATTTGCAATTGGATGTTAGCTTATGTTAATTGTTTTCTTTGAGTAAATTAAAAGAGAAGAGAGAAAAGAAAGGGGTCACAATTTTTTTATTTAATGTGCCTGACGAGATTGCGGTCTCGCTCTTACGTATCTCTGGGTGCGATGGAGAACTCATGGTTACATAATTCTGGGTAGAAAATGCTTATTTTTTGGTCGATTTTAGTGAAAGCTATTTTGTCACAATCGACAGAAAAACATTGCTTGCTACCTAAAACAAGTGGAGAAAGGAACATTTACATCACAACTGAATGAATTTACAAATCAACATTCGCGGGAAACATTTCTAGCTTACTCACATATATAAATGGATGAAGCATTTGTCTTGCATCGTCTCGAGACAAAATATATTTCATTTGTGAAAAAGGTTTGAAGATCGCGCGACTGCAAGAAAATAGTTTTATTGGTTGGATTGTCTTTTTTGGTTGAAAGTATAATATTTATAACTTGCAAACTCTTACAACTTGGGTCTAATACTTAGGACTATGACTGAACCTTTCACCCAGGTAGTCTTTTCCTTTCATTTTTGTTATGAAAAAGGTCAAAGTTGTTAATGGTTAGTCATTTTTTATTTTATTTGGAAATGGCTTGACGTTAGATCAAGCGTTTATTTGTGATGCGAAATGAGTTATGAAATGATTTAAAGTGACGATTTATGAGGTTTTTGAAAATGAAATGGTTTGAAATTGGAGTGATGGCGACTTGGTATTGACCAAGTATTTTTGAAAATGGAACTTGGTGTTGACCAAGTGTTTTTATTGTTTTGAAATGTTTATTTTATTCTCTCTTTATTTCTAATTAGCTTAAATTATCTAACTAAATACAAGAAAACATAAAAAAGCAAATAAGTACAAATTACAATAAAACGAATAAGGATACATTTTGTCAATTGGAAAATAATGCAAATAAATTTAAAACAAATAATAAAAATGTACAAACCCTAATCAAAGTAAATAAAATAAAATAAAAACAAAACAATGAGAAAATGATTATTAGTTGCAAATAAGAAAAGATATTTTTTTTGAATAAATAAAAAAAATTAAATTGTTTCCTTTTCTAAAAATAATCATGATTTTTTTAAAATAAAAGATATAAAAAAATAAAAAGAACAAACAAACAAAAACAATGCGCTAAAAAGAGCCCAAATAGAGGGGGTGCTAAACATGCATGAGGAGGTTTCAGTGAGTGTGAGAAAAATGGGACTAAAGCCCAAAACTAAACCTTAATTATTATTTTATCATTATTATTATTAAATAAAAGAAAAAAATAAAAAAAAGTTAGAGGGAACCGGCGCCCCAAATGGATAAAAGATAGACAGAGTTTTCAAATTTAAAGGCCCCACACTTACACTTTGACACATGGCAGGGGAAAGGGAAAAAAATGGAACAAAAAATCTATACTCTCTCTCTCTCATTCGCTGATATTTTTTCATAAGAAAACAAGAATCAAAAGCATACTCCGCTCTTAATCTTTCCTCTCGCAATATGAAAATTTCTTAACCTCATTCTCGATTTATCTTTCTCGTGTATTTTTTTTTTTTGCACAAACATAAACAATACTCAACATATATTCAACTCTCTCCAACCTCTTCATCCTTTATAGCATGAACAAACAAACAAGCATCCCAAAAAACAAAATCAACAGAGAACAAACAAAGAATAAAATCTTAAAGCGAAAGAGGGAATGCTTACTGAAGCGGGACAACCACAGTGAAGGTTTTGTAAATCTCATTGGAACAGGAGATTCTTTAGCGATGTCGTTATTGTGATATTTATTAAGGTTATGTTTGTCTCCTAGGTTGAGACGTTTGATGGTGCATTTTACAACGATGAAACAAGGTGAAGCTTGTAGTGAAAGGAGGCAAGATTAAGTTGTTTCGCTTGGAGTAGCAGATGTGTTCAACATTGTCATTATACGGTGGTTGTTGGTGGTAGTGGTAAGTTTTGGAGGAGGAAAAATGTTTTAGTGGTAGGTTGCATGACGTATGTTTGTTGTGTTTCCGGTGGAGCAGAGTTGAGAGGGGCGTTATCAAGGTGTGATGGCTTGTTAGTTGTGCTATGGAGGCAGATCAGTCGAAGTTTGAAAGAGGAAGAGAGGTTATGAGCAAAGTGGTGTTCACATGTTGTTGAGAGGAGAATTTTTTGTGTGAAAGATGAGATCAAGAGGGACTATATATGGCAAAGAAGAAAAGGAAAGTAGAGAGAAAATGAGGTTGTTGGAGGGTTCAAGGTGGTGAAATGTGTAAAGTATATGTGTAGTATGTGTTGAAAAATATGCATGATATGTGTGGAGTGAGTTTTTTGTATGGTAGATGAGTTTGTTTGGTGGGAGTTTAGAGTGAGAAGAAGGATGGAAGAAGGTAGTGTTTGGACGAAAATGATGGATGAAGTTTCAACGAAAATGACAAATTTTCCCCCTCCTTTTTTTGGCTTTATGTTTTGCTTCCTTGGTTACAAAAATGAGAGAAGTATGACCAATGGTGAAAAACATGATTACCTCCTAAGAAGATTTCATCAAAACCTTTTTTATTCTTGTTATATTTTTTTGAATTTTTTTTATCATGAAGAAATGAGAGGATGCAATTAATGTTTTGTGTGGTTACGAAGGAGTTTTAATGGCATTTTATGGGAGGAGAGTTATGCGGTTAAGGGATGTTTATGAAGTTTGTGAGATGGTAGGTTGAATATGGATGTTATAAAGTATGTTTGGTTGAAGGTGAAAGTGGTTTTAGTTGAAGATAAAGATGGTTTTAGGTTCTAAGAGTGAAGATGAAGGTGATGAGAAAGATTGTTATGGTGTGGTAAAGTGAGAAATATAAAGTAGCTTAGTATGATTTATGTTGTAGTGGTTGTTTGTTTCACTGTGAGAGGAAGCATATATGTGAATGAAGGTGATGAGTACGTGGAAGCTGCCATGAAGAAGGGGGATGTAGGAAAGTTTCTCTTTTTATTTGTTCTTCTTCCTTAGCAAATGAGAGTGAAAGAGAGATATTAAGAAATGATAGAGAGGTTTACGTTTATTGAATGGGGCGGCTCCCTTCTTCTTTTCTTGGCCAATAACACATTATATATTATGATAATAAGGGTTACTTATTTTAATTTTGGTCAAAAGTACCCTTGGATATTTATTTGAGTGCAAAATGAGTTTAAAATTCTAAATCAATTAAAAATCAAATGTTTTTAAATAAGCAAGATAAAATGAAAATGAAAATGTAATTAATTCTATTTATTTTTTATGAACACTTTTACAAAAATCAAAGATAAAAAGACTCAAAATGAAAAAAAGATCGAGCGAAAAATGCTCGAAAAATTAAAATGAATACACTAAAATAATCAGCATGAAATAAACTTCTCAGAAACATACAACCTTTGATCAAATTTTGAAATAAAAAATGACCGATTAAAAGGCTTAGGCTGATCAAAATGTGACCGAAAAAGGGATCGAAAAAATAAAACGAGCACGCTACGTTAAACTACGTGAATCGTATATTGATAAAATTGATGTCTGCAAGCTCGATTTTGAAATTTTTCGCCCGCTAATTTCAAGTACATTTGAGAATCAGTTCAACTCGTCTGTCTGTATACCAAAAACTTTATTCTGGTCGACATTCTAGGCATTATGCAAGATGAAATGCATGTTATGCTACACAAATGATGGAAATGCCACGATGAATGTATTGGTTTATTAAATGAGGGGCAAATTTGGGGTATGACATCAACTCAAAGAAAATTTTCTGTGCTAGGAGGACCTTCTATAGTAAAGACCCCATAAGAGAAGAAGAATTATGAAAGAGAAGCAAGAAAAGACTTGTCAACTAATGTGAAATAAGTTGTCACACTACAACCCTCAAAAGATAAACGAAAGAGCCCTGAATCCTCCCCAAAATTGAAGAACAAGAAGATGAAATACATTGTTATTATTGAGGAGGAAGCAATACCACTGATGTGTCAATGAGGCATGGAGGAAATGGAAAGAAGGAAGAAGAATGAAATAAAAGAAAAAGAGTTGAGAACACGACCACCAGAAAAAGTAGCATTTGTGTAGCCTGGATAGAATTTCAAAACCCAACAACCACGTCAGTTGTTGTTTTCAATTTCTTAGATTTATTTTAATTTTTCTATTTTGTTTGCTCTATCGTTCCCCCACTTTTCAGTCAGACGGTGAGGACATTGTCTTTTATTTAAGTTTTGAGGTGTGTGACACCATTTATTGCATTTTCCAAAATTAGTGTTGAATGAATGAAACTTTAATTTAAGTTTTAATCTTTAGTGTTGTGAAAAAAACTTTCATAAATAAACAACTTACTTAATATTTCATCACAAGAACTTATAAATAATAACAATAATTTCTTAACAGTTGAATTACTATAAAAATGTTGGAAACAAGACCTTAAGTAGTTAAAAAAATATATGCTCAAATAATACTTAGTGATGATCCCTATCACGCTATAAGAAATCTAAGAAGTAGTTATCCTTATAAGAAGTTTGAATTGTTATAGATTATGGAATAAGATTTGACTTAATATTTAGCTTAGGGGAGAAAAACACTAGTAAGTAAATCAAGTAAATGGAACTACTTGAGTTTCAAATGCATGTTTAAAAAGTAGAGAAATACAAAAAGAAATGAAATGCAAAAGAACATCTTGAATAAAGTTTATGTTCCCAAAACTAGAGGAGCAGTGGGCGTTTAACTATTAGTAACAAGTTGGACTCATTACAAGTGAGATTCCGTCAGGTGAAAAGGTGGAACACTTAGAAAAAGAGAACTAACGAGTAACACAAGCAGAACCCCCAAGTTTAAAAAGAACCAAAAAACATCTTATGAATAAGATAGTTAATTTCCCCTTATGAAATTGAAAGTTAAAGTCTTAGACCATAGGATAGATCAACCAAACTAGGATTTAGGATATCTATCTTCAAAGAAAAATTCTAGCATGATACTGGGTGCCATGGGTTAAACACGCACACACACACACACACACACACACACACACCAGATAACCAAGAAGATGCTTATAAAGGCTTAATTATGCCAACGTTTGAATGCATCCCACAAAATAGGATTTTAGTTATAAGAAATGTGTTATTGAGGTTATATTTCCTTAGTTGTTTATTTTGTGCTTATTTATCACATCACCTGAGGATAATAAACGATTTTCAAGTAGGGGTGAGATAACTAATTTATTATGAGATATTTAAGCCCTTAATACTTGAGTAGTTTAGTAAAGTTTTGATTATCCGGGATTATATATTCATGTTTTCTTATATTTATCTTAATTAGTGATGAGCACACTAGGTGATCTTTCTTTTAGTTTTTATTTTGTTTTTGATGTGCATAAGTTGCTTTGGTGATGAGTTTTGTCAGGCCAAGAATCTATGACATATATTCCGTAGAATGTTTGAATCACTAAAGATTAGGAGATAAGCTGTAAATGTTAGGGTTGGCTTGGCAGAGTTGAAAGGAAGACAACGAGGGATAAGTTGTAAAGTTTAGGAGATAAGGATGAAATCTATAGGACAAAACTCTTAAAAGTTGTTTTGAGGGATGTCACAACGACCCATCAAAATGTATACCTGCCCTGGGACGTGTTGTCTCCCCAATAAATTGTGTACTACCATAGTATTTATACTAGCATACAAAAGGAATATGCTTTATTCCTTTGGCATAACCACTGGATAGTTAAAAGGCCCAAGATCCAATTCTATAGACAACCCCACAATTGAGAAATGCAAATAAAAGAATTTGCATTGGAATGAGAAAAATGTTCAGAAATTTAGAGAAAAATGGTTCATAATAAAAAGGGAAGGTTGAACCACAGTCTGACGCGTCTCCCGCCCTACCATTTCTGAAGAATATGGCACAATTAGGTGTGACACGAGATGTATTTTGCTGGTTAAAGATTGCAAGAAGTTGAAGTGTTGTTGTTAGGTTTATATTTTCTTTTCTTCAATATTTAGAAATGTTAAATTTAGGAACTTGTAATTTTGTAATTTGTTTGATCACCATGAGCTAAACTCCTTGTGTTAGTCAATGTGAAGTTTAATGAAAAGTAACCTTTTTATGTGATGTGATTTGACTTTAGTGACTTATTTTTTCATATACATCAACTTTATTTTTTTTCCTATTTGATCATCTTAGAAATAGATAAAAGTTTATTAGTGTTGAGAAATCCTCTAATAAATGGACATCATGACAAATATGGATAAAAAGAGAAAGTATGAATAGTTTGTTGTTTAGTTACTTTAGGGATAAAGAACTAAAGTCACAATGGAATATATAATTCATTTAAGAAGTGCATGAATGCTATTGTAAGGCTTATGTATTTGTTCAGTAGTTATTTAGTGTACATATTTAGACATTGTACGTATACACCACTAGGTCATGCTCTGGCCTCATTTGTCACGCTAGATCACATCATCTTTACATATTAGGTGAAATCATTAAATGGATTACTACCCAACATGTTTCCAAAAAATTTAAACCTTCTTGCTTCTTAGTTTATATTTATTATTCAGACCAAGTAACAACAATCAATCAAATGGTTATGCCCACAGATTTGACATAACCATTGGATTCACAATTTCTTGACATAGAAATTAACTTAAGTTAATACAATCTTTGTGGGATCGATACTATTACTTTTAACACTTGATGCCACTTTGAGTATGTATACTTGCACATACAAAGCAACCAACAATGGCGTTTGAGCCTTTGCAGGATCAAATCACAAACCTTCAACAATCAAATAGAGCTTTTAACATAGGGTAAGTTGAAGAACCTTCACCCAAGATTTTTTCAAGTTTAGCTTGCAACTATTAAATCCTTTGCAAATTCAATTCACAAGAGAATCACACTTTTGAATACATCAAATAAATCATAAAACCAACTACAAAAGAACTATCACAAGGTTTTTTTGGTCTTCTAGCATTATGACATTTATCAAAACAAAAATATAAAAAACAGATATAGTAGAAGAAAGATATAAGGTTTTCTATTATGAGTTTCAATGTAAAATAAAATGAGGAGAAACCTCCGTTATATAGGAATTTTTTTGGCTCAAAACAGAAATGATCCTTGGTGTATTTTAATGACTTAATCGGCTAACCCTAGGTGGTAACCAATTAAGAGATTTTAAAATACAACAATGCTAGTCTAAATAAGGAAATCCTAAAACAAATATATGGTTTAACTTATTAGAAGATTTTCTAATTGATTAGGAGGTCATTTACCTTTCTCTAATTGATTGAACCAAGTCCTTAATATATTAAGTAGGCTAAAAACTTTCTTAATTGATTATAAATACTTATTAATCAATATTTAGCCTTGTTAGGTTTTCGAGAAGTTTTATAAAATTAGAGGGAGTTTTGAAAAAAACTTTTATGTGTGTGTGTGTGTGATTGCCTCGGTAGTTAAAGACTTACTCTTAACCTTTTATATTTTAACCGATCGTTCTAAGACGCTAAATACATTATCATGCAAGTTCTCATACTTTTCACAACTTCAAATATTCAATTTCTCTTGCCATAGTCAGGAGTTTTACTTAATAGGTGAAATTAACCCCCTTATCACAAAGAACTCTCAACAATAAAAAGTTGTTTAACTTATGGAGTTGTTATCTTCAAAACTGATTCATCAATTGTCATTATCAAAACCAACTTATGATCATACATAAAAAGCACATAGATCTATATTATCCTCCTTTTTTATGATGAAAAGTCATCACTCAAAGAGGTGATAAACACAGAAAAACGGCGGGTTACGATTTAGAGTGATTAAACTCCCCATCACAGATAAAGAAAGTATACTCTACTCCCTTTGAAAGTACATTTATCCCAATTTGGCATGATAAAAAAGGTGAGAAAATTCCAGTGTAAGCCCATTGATCATGTAAATACATAGAGAAAATGGAAGAAGAAGAAGAAGATACACTCAGAAGATTATTCAATGTATGATTGATTTAAGATTCATAACTTAGTTCTTACAAAAAAAAACTTTATTTAGGAAGAGGTTTTTGTAAAAATATCTTCCAGTTGATTAGACGAAGACACAAAATCAATTAAACAAATATATTTTTCGACATGATTCCCAATAAAATGGTGCCCAATCTGCAAAAGAGCATGTGAAAGTGGTATTTCCCTGTTCTGCATGATCTACAACAATTTAATTGTATCATGATTATCCATCTAAGAAACAATAATAAACTTGACATGCTAATCTCTCTAACATTTGATCCGTCAAAGGTAATGGAAAATGATATTTTCTCGTTGCTTGGCTCAGCTTCCTATAATCAATACACATCCGCCATATGATAATAGTTTAATTCAGAATCAACTCATTCTTTTCATTTAGAATCTCGACCGTACCTCCCTTCTTAGGGACTACATGCACTTGACTCATCCTGTAAGTTGAGTATGTGCCTAAGAGGGGTGGGGGGGGGGGGGTGAATTAGATTCTTTGAATTTTTTTCCCGATTTTATGAAAACTTGTTCTTTCTTTTCTGGTTTGGTTATGCGATGAAACGGTAAAATGCAGAAAGTAAAGAGCACCGAGACATATACTGGTTCCCCTCACAATCCGAGAGTACTCTACTCCCCTTACCACGTGTAAGAGATTTTATTATAGTTAGTTCTTATGGACAAGACAACCTAGTCTTTCTATACAGACTCTAACCAGAATACCAAGAGCAATCCTCTTGGATTTTTCACTAAGTCCACTAATAGAACAATCCTCTGTTAATGACTCTCTTGTTTCATACAGTCCTGGACAATAAGGATAATAAGAACAATATGAGTTTTTACAAGTTTTTGACAGATGGAATAATATATCAAACTATTGATTGATCTTCTCCTTTTAAGTAATCAATTTTCTTTATGACATACAAGTGTTCTGAGAGTGATATGGATGAAACTATATGAATGTATATTGAAAATTCTGAGTAGAAAGTTTCACTAGAAAATTTAATCAAGAACACTTGAGAGAATTTGAAAAGATGAAGAGAAAGATTGTTTGAAATATTTGTGTAAAGGAGGTATGTTTAAATTCTGAAAAAATGTGTTATATATAATCCTTAGAAACCCTTCTAAATGGTCATAATTCATGAATGGAATGCATGCTTCAAGAACACATTTCAGAAAATGCTTTCATGAAAGAATGCATTTCTTTCTGCCACTGGTTCAGTGGTAATCGATTACCCAATATGGTGTAATCGATTACACCTGAGCCAACGTTAATAAATTTGAAAATTTTAATTGTGTAATCGATAACCTATATCATGGCAACCGATTACATGCTATAAAACTGGTCACAGAAGGCAACACACTTAACTGGTAATCGATTACCTCAAACCTGGTAACCGATTACCATCAGGGCAGAAACAGAATGAAGTGAAAAATAAATGTAAGGCCAAATGAAAATGTTTAAGAGGCCTAAATGAAACATGATATGTATGTATGAAAACCTTAAGCACTTGAATGAACATAGAGAGGTTGAGAACTTTATACCTTAATAATTTGATCAAATCAATAGAAATCTTCAAGACTTGAAATTCTTTTATAAGTGAAGCTTGACTTGTGCTTGAGTCTTGAACCATTCTTTTTGTGATGCGCATTTGCTTGTAGAGCATGTCTTCATCAAAACACTTTGAGAAGCTTGTCTTCACATTCTCCCCCTTTTTGATGATGACAACTCTTTATTGAAAGTTTTATCCAATCTTTCTTTCTCTAACAATTGAAAACTCCCCCTTGATCGAAGCTCCCTCTTGATCCATGATTAAGAGAATTTTAAAAAAAAATGCTAGCTGCATTGTTAGAGAGACATACAACATATAACAACTAAAATATATCTTTTCCCCCTTTGTCATTAGCAAAAAGGATGAGAAAGACTAAACAATAAACAACCATATGTTGTATGATAATATAACATATAATATAATATGAGCACATACACAAATAACAAAACAACCAAACACACAACTTAATACAAAACCAACTTGTTCATACATAATAATTAAAACCTAAATTCAAAGACAGGAAAATTCAGCATAACAAAAGAAACAAGAAACAAACACAATAATTGTTTTAAACACTTCAATCACTTTCCTAAATTTCCATATTCTCTTCATCTTCTCCTTGATATTCACCACTTTCCTCTTCATCACTCATTTCTGGGTTTTGGGATTTGGTAAGGTTTCCCAAAAGTATCTTAATGGAAGCCATTTCAAATTTCTGCTCACGAAAATTACGCATCATAGTGGATTCAACTGAATAGATTTTGTTGTAGAGGACTTCATTGGTGTACCCGTCTTCCGGAGCCAGTGGAGGAGCATTAGAGGGCTTATATTTATACTTATACATGTCATCCATGCCCAAAAAGACACCAGTATTCCTAACCAAAGTGGAAGCATTAATCTCACATTCCTTAGAAGACATCTTTTTCTTCGGTTCCCGTTTCAAATCAATTCCACAGCCTTCCACAATTTTGGTGATTAACCTAGCATAGGGTAATCCGTCGGTTAAGAATTATTGGTGCTTCATATAGTACATGATAGCGTATGCCCAATTTACTTGAATCTTCTTTTTGATAGCATATATCAATTGTAACTCCAAATCACCATGTTGGGAATGATTTGAGTGTTTTGGAATCAACACATAAGTAATCAAGTAATGGAGCATCATATCACTCACTGTCAAACTCTTTGTAAACAAAAGTAACCGAGAAAAAGTTGGATTCTTCTTGCCAAGAATAGCTTGCTGAGAAACACGATAGATATGAAATAAATAATCCATCTTAATGTAACCTTCCCATTTCGGGACTAACCCATGGTGAAACGCTTGACCAACAAACGAAATTCCTAAACAATTTCCAAAAGCTTCTAAATCTAAGATAATATCAGTATTCTTAACTTTAGAAGTTAGGACATCATTATCACCAGGAATAATAACTAGATTTGCATAAAAATCTTTAACTAAATCCGGATAAAAAATTCCAGAGTCAGAAACCATAAAATATACTCCTTGCAGTCTCAGAAGCTCACGAAAGTCAAAACTGTGAGAAGGGAATGATGAGAGATTACCATATTTCACCGGCATAAGAGACTGATTCCTGAAATGAAAAGTAAGTCTTCTAGTTTTGAGAGATGGTGCATGTTGTGCAGCTTCTTGAGGTTCTGAGCTAGCTTCATCAATTTCGGGATTTCCCTTATCTTTCCTTGAAGGAGCCATAGAGCTTGAAGAGTTAGGGTTTTTGAAAAAAAATGGATTGGAGTTTGGAAGGGGTTTGGGTAAGAGGGATTGAAAATATATAGAGATTTATGAGTGGGGTTTTAATGAAGTTTTAATTTTAGGTGATGGAGTAAAATGAGAGAGGAGAAGTTTGAAGGTTTAGGGTAGATGAAGAGCGAAGGGGTTCAGAATAAAAAATATTGGAAAGTGAATAAGCACTTAAAAAAAATAGACAAATAACACATATTTAATAAAAGGCAAAAAATCTGAAAATGTTTAGGTGTAATCGATTACCCTGAGAGGTGTAATCGGTTACACTATGCAAAAACACAGTAATGAATCATGCAAGCAGACATGTAATCGATTACAAGCTAAGGGGTAATCGATTACCTCAAGGAAAAAAATAGTGTGTTCACCAGGATCAGCATGTAGTGAATTTTAGGCAACTTTATATGAAGCAAACATGTCATACAAACGTTATAAAGGCACACAAAATTAATTTTTCTTCAAACTCATGCAAGAAAACACATACATACACTTCTAAAACAAAAGTTCGAGGTAATGAGAGAGTGTACTTTTGTATTTGTACTGATTAATTTTAAAGAATCAAATGTCACAATCATCTAAAATACCAAGTCCCTTTCGAATTTTGTAAAATGATTCCTTCGGGAGAGGTTTTCTGAATATGTCGGGAAGCTGATTATGCGTATCCATGAATGAGACTTCAACATCGCCTTTGAGCACATGATCATGCAAGAAGTGATGTCAAATGTCTATGTGTTTAGTACAAGAATGCATGACTGGGTTCTTTGTTATATTAATTGCACTTGTGTTGTCGCATCGAAGTGGTATGCATCCGAGATTTAGTCTGAAATCACTCAGTTGTTGCTTTAGCCATATAATCTGAGCACAACAACTTCTTGCTGCTATGTATTCTACTTTTGCGGTGCTAAGATCAACACATGGTTATTTCATACATGCCCAAGAAACTAATGCATTTCATAGGATGTGACATGTTCCACTTGTACTTTTTCTATCAGTTTTGCAACATGCATAATCCGAGTAAGAATATCCAACTAAATCATATATACTACCTTTTGGATACCATAAGCCGACATTCATTGTTCCTTTGAGATACTTCATGATCCTTTTAACAGTGGTGAGATGCACCTTTGGATTGGCTTGAAACCATGCACAAAGACACACACTAAACATTATACCAGGACAACTTACCGTCAAATATAGTAAGGAACCTATCATACCTCGATATTTTGTGATATCAATCGAAACACCTGATTCATCTTTATCAACATAAGTTCCGGATCCCATTGGATTAGACATTGCCTTGCAACTTTCCATGTCGAATCTTTTCAATAACTCTTTGCAGTACTTTGATTGGTTGATGAAGATGCCATCCTTTAGTTGCTTAATTTGGAGTCCAAGAAAATAGTTCATCTTACCCATCATGGACATCTCGAATTCTCCTTGCATCATCAATGAAAATTCTTCACACATTTCTTTGTTTGTTGAGTCGAATATGATGTCGTCAACATAGACTTGAAACAACAAAGTGTTACCTTTTATTTTCTTAATAAACAAGGTCTTGTCAACTTTACCTTTTTTGAATCCTCTTTCACAAAGAAAGTTGCTAAGTCGATCATACCACGCCCTTGGTGCTTGTTTTAAGCCATAAAGAGCTTTCTTCAACTTGAAGACATGTGAAGGATTCTTGAAGTCTTCAAAGCCCGGGGGTTGTTTGACATAGACTTTTTCATTGATGTAGTCATTCAAGAAGGCGCTTTTGACATCCATTTGGAATAACTGAAAATTTAAAGAACAAGCATAAGCAATTAATAAACGGATAGCTTCTAACCTTGCAACCAGAGCGAATGTTTCTTCAAAATCAATGCCTTCCTATTGATTGTATCCTCAGGCCACCAACCTTGCTTTGTTTCGAACAATTATACTATTCTCATCAAGCTTGTTCTTAAACACCCATCTGGTACCTATGATGTGTTTACCACTTGGCTTAGGGACAAGTTCCCAAACTTGATTCCTTTTGAATTGGTTTAACTCTTCTTGCATAGCAACTAGCCATTGGTCGTCTCCTAAGGCTTAATCAACTTTAGAAGGTTCAATTTGTGAAATAAACGCCATATTCAAGCATGCATCTTTGAGATTTAATCTTGTTACAACACCTTGACTAATATCACCAATGACTTTATCAATTGGATGATCTCTATGAGTTCTCCATTCTTTAGGTAGATCATTATCATTTGACTCTTGTTGAATTGGTTCTCCATGATGTTCCGTTTGATTATCATTGATGACTTTGGAAGTATCTTCTTGAGGAACATCTACAATATCATCATCATCACACAAAACAACATCCTCCTTGGGAGGGTTAGTTTCATCGAAAGAAACATGCATAGATTCTTCAATAGTTAAAGTTCGTTTATTATAAATTCTATGTGCTTTACTAGAGAGAGAATAGCCAAGACAAATACCTTCATCGGACTTTTCATCAAACTTACCAAGGTTGTCTTTGTCATTGTTTAAGACAAAGCATTTGCATCCAAAGATTTGAAAATGAGCAATTTTTGGTTTCCTTTATTTTAAAAGTTCATAAGGAGTCTTTTTCAAAATAGGTCTTATAATAACTCTATTACTTATATAGCATGTCGTGCTTACCGCATCCGCCCAAAAATATTTTGGAAGATTCGAATTGCTAACCATTGTTCTTGCAAGTTCCACGACTGACATATTCTTTCTTTCCACCACTCCATTTTATTGAGGAGTCCTTGATTCCGAGAAATTGTGAAAGATTCCATGTTCTTCACAAAATTCTTCAAAAAAGGCATTTTGAAATTCTCCGCCATGGTTGCTTCTTATGGAGGCAATTTTTAGTGATTTCTCATTTTGGATTTGCCTTGCATGCTTATTAAATGCCTTGAATGCATCACTTTTATGCACTAAAAATAATGTCCAAGTATATCTAAAAAAGTCACCAATAATAACTAAAGCGTATACATTACCTCCAAAGCTTCTTGTTCTTAATGGACCAAATAAGTCCATATGCAACAATTGTAGTGGCCTTGAAGTGGACACCATATTCTTAGGTTTGAAAGTTGATTTGGTTTGCTTTCCCTTTTGACATGCATCACATAATCTATCTTTGACAAACTTCATCTTAGGCAATCTAATGACAAGGTCATGCTTGACTAGTTTATTCAAGTGTTCCATATGAATGAGAGAAATTCTCTTATGCCATAACCATGCGTCATTATTATTCACCATAATACATTTTACCTTCAAAGACACGTCATCAAGGGAAATCATAAATATATTATTAAATCTCGTACCTCTGAGTTTTACCTCATGTGTGACTTCATCTTCAATCAATCACTCATCTTTGGTGAACTTGATTTTGAAGCCTTTGTCCCAAAGTTGGCTAATACTTAAAAGATTTTGATTTAGTCCTTCAACATAAAGAACATCTTCAATGGATATGAAAGTTGGCGCTCCAACTTTTCCTATACCAAGAATTCTTCCTTTGTTGTTATACCATAAGTGACATAACCCTTGGCCTTTAATGCTAGATTTGAAAATTTGTTAATATCTCCCGTCATATTCTTGGAACAACCACTATCAAGATACCAAAGATTTGATGTGGTTTTCAAGCATACCTATAAAACAAATTAAGTTTTGTTAAATACCCAAATTGCTTTGGGGACTTCATAATTAGTGTCTTTCTTTACCCACATGTAATGCCCACTTGCTATGCTAAAGTTTCTAACATAGCAAGCATTAGATGTATGGTCAACTATTCCACAATAAAAATAAGTAGGTTCAAAATTGCTTATATGTCTAGGAACATAAGATTTCTTTTTAGCAAATATTTTACTTTTAGGATATTGATGAACAACTTTTGCTTTGGTCAATTTCTCGTTGGTTGATTATTGACTAGCCTTAACAAAAATGGTTTGGTTAGAACTTGGTTTAGAAAATTTTGAATAACCAAGACCACTTTTGTCATTTGAATATCTTTGATGGCTAAGAACATCTGCCAATCCAACTTGTCCTTTTTCATATCTTTCTAAAACTCTTTTTAATTGGACAATTTTAAATGAGAGTGACTCACAATTTTTACATACAAAATTCTACTAATCATCTTTTGTTTTTCATCATTTACATATTTTTCCATTGACACGACTTTTTCTTCTAGAGATGAAATTAGTTTATTTTGAGATGATATTGTTTTATACAAAATTTGCATTCTTTAAGAAGTTCATTTATAGCATCTTGTGCATCACTATCATAAATAGAAAATTTGTTACTAACCTCATCTTCTTCACCATCGGAGTGGTGTGAAGCCATTAATGCTAGATTTGCATATTCGCCACTTTCCGATTCATAAGAAGAACTTATCTCATTATCTTCCCATGCAACATACGCCTTTTTATTCTTGAATTTCTTCTTGCCTTTAAATCCACCTTTCTTGGAGAGTTTTAGGAAATCCGGCTTTATATGACCTTGCTTTCCACATTTGTAGCATGTGACATCTTGTGTAGATGTGGAAGCCTCCCTTTTCCTTAAATATTTCTTTCTATTTGCATAGTTAAATTATTTATCATTTTTACCAAAGAACTTACCGAGTCTTTTAACAAGAAGCATAAAATTCTCATCTTCTTCAGGATCATCATTTGTTCATTCTTCTTTTGAGTCGACTTTTAGAGCGATACCTTTGGACTTTTTCTCTTGATTTTCATGTTGTTCAAGTCTTCCAAGTTCCAATTTGTGTTCTTGAAGCTTTCCAAACAATGATGTGGATGCCATGGTCGAGAGACTCTTCTTCTCGGATATGGTCGTTACTTTCGATTGTCATTCTCTTGTCAATGATCTAAGCACTTTAAGGTTGAGATCATCATTTGTAAAGGTATTTCCGAGTGCAATCAAATGATTCGTTAAATGGATGAATCTCTTCTGTAATGCAACAATGGATTCTCCGGGCAACATTATGAACATTTCATATTCTTGACTCAATATGTTTAATCTGGATCTTTTAACTTCAACGGTTCCTTCGTGAGTCTCCATCAAAGTATCCCATATTTCTTTTGCTGATTGACATTGAGATATGAGAAAGAACTCATCCATACTTAATGCACTTTGAAGAATATTGAAGCATTCTTTTCATTAAGTATTATTTTCTTATCGTCTTCATCATATGAGCTTTTAACCTTAGGAGTCCCAACACCATTGACCACACTAATAGGATTATACGGACCATTTTCAACAGTCTCCCATATACCATCTCCTTGTGCATCTAAATGTGCTTTCATGCGAATTTTCCAGAAGTCAAAATATTCTCCAGAAAATATAGGGGGTTTGTTGCTACTACCACCATCTTTGAAAACTGGGTTTACGCTTGCAAAAGCCATATTTTGGATCTGAGGAGCAAGTTACCAATAACCCGCTCTGATACCAAATGTAAGTTGAGTATGCACCTAAGAAGGGGGGGGGTGAATTAGGTTCTTTGAAAACTTTTTCCGGTTTTATGAAAACATGTTCTTTCTTTTCTGGTTTGGGTATGCAATGAAACGGTAAAGTGCAAAAAGTAAAGAGCACCGAGGCGTATATTGGTTCCCCTCACAGTTCGAGAGTACTCCAGTCCCCTTACCACATGTAAGAGATTTTATTATAGTTAGTTCTTATGGACATGACAACCTAGTCTTTCTATATAGACTCTAACCAGAATACCAAGAACAATCCTCTTGGATTTTTCACTAAGTCCACTAAGAGAATAGTCCTCTCTTAATGACTCTCTTGTTTCATACAATCCTGGATAATAAGGATAATAAGGACAATATGAGTTTTTATAAGTTTTTGACAGATGGAATAATATATCAAACTATTGATTGATCTTCTCCTTTTAAGTAATCAATTTTCTTTATGACATACAAGTGCTCTAAGAATGATATGGATGAAACTATATGAATGTATATTGAAAGTTCTGAGTAGAAAGTTTCACCAAAAAATTTAATCAAGAACACTTGAGAGAATTTGAAAAGATGAAGAGAAAGATTGTTTGAAATATTTGTGTAAAGGAGGTATGTTCAAATTCTGAAAAAATGTGTTATATATAACCCTTAGACACCTTTCTAAATGGTCATAATTCATGAATGGAATGCATGCTTCAAGAACACATTTCAGAAAATGCTTTCATGAAGGAATGCATTTCTTTCTGCCACTGGTTCAGTGGTAATCGATTACCCAATATGGTGTAATCGATTACACCTGAGCCAACGTTAATAAATTTGAAAATTTTAATTGTGTAATCGATAACCCATATCATGGTAACCGATTACCTGCTGTAAAATTGGTCACATAAGGCAACACACACAACTGGTAATTGATTACCTCAAACCTGGTAACCGATTACCATAAGGGCAGAAACAGAAAGAAATGAAAAAGAAATCTAAGGCCAAATGAAAATGTTTAAGAGGCCTAAATGAAACATGATATGTATGTATGTAAACCTTTATCACTTGAATGAACATACAAAGGTTGATAACTTTATACCTTAATAATTTGATCAAATCAATAGAAATCTTCAAGACTTGAAATTCTTTTATAAGTGAAGCTTGACTTGTGCTTGAGTCTTGAACCATTCTTTTTATGATGCGTATTTGCTTGTATAACATGTCTTCATCAAAACACTTTGAGAAGCTTGTCTTCACACATCCAATAACTATCAGAAATCGGTAGGTCATACATGCTTCAAGCAATTTTAAGACTTCTTTTCTTACCACTTCTTTCATGGTAGGATTCAATCTTCATTGTGGTTGAACTACATGCTTGAATTCTTCTTCCGATTTTATATTGTGCATGTAATAAGCTAAGATGGTGCCTTTTAGATCACTTACACTCCAACTGAGTGCTTTCTTGTTCTCTTTTAACACTCTTAATAATTTTTCTTCTTCCAATTCTGACAAAGAGTTGTTGATGATTACTGGTGTCGCACCGTGAAAAATACAGAGTCGCCACCGAATTTTATTTATTCCAAAGGAAAGGGAAAATAGAGATAAAACCCCAAGATAATGGTTTTCACAACCAATAGTGGATTTAGAAGTTGATTATGCAATGGGAAGGTATTAACACCCCTCACATCTGTTATACTCAACAGAAACCACTTTGCTTGTTCTTCATGCGTATGGATGATGTTATCTGAAGGTTACTTGCTATCGAGTCATGAGAGAAATGAGTGGGAAAAGAAAATAATAATGAATGTGCTCGCTAAGGTTTTGAACCCTTGTGCCTACGTATCCTCATTCATGCAATAAGGAAGTCAGAGCTTCGTAGCTCCGATCATAAAACATAGTATTTGTTATTTGGTTTTACTGGACAATGTTAACATTCACGTTCTAGCGGTTAACTTTGTTTGTATGCCCACGTCATGGGAGACCAAGTGTTTGTTTGCTTGTGATAGAATGGACGCGCTTGGATCATATTCTAGTAGTTAAAAATTACTTGTGTGCTCGTGCATGGGAGGCTTAAGCTTCATTAATGGTAGAACAGAAGTAACATGCCCTTTCTAAAAAGGTTTTGAAAGATGCCCTAAGGTAAAAAATTGATTTGATTGATTGTGGTTGATTTTAGTATTGAGACAAGTATCAAACCACAAGCTAGGTACGGTCGACAATCTGAACACTTGGGAGTTGAGAGGACAGTTGCATCCTAACCCCTCTTTTTTCATCCAATTTTTTTTTGTTTATATAGTTTGGAGAGTTTAATCATTGTCTCTTAAAGGGAGACAAGTATCTAACCCTTGGCTAAGTACGACCAACAATCAGAATACTCGTGAGTCGAGAGGACAATGGCATCCTAACCACTATTTTTCTCTCTCAGTGCACCAGATTGAACTCGTTTTATTATTAAGTGTTTTGAGGAGGAAGTCAAGTAATCGGGCCACAACCTAGGTACGGTCGACAACCTAAGTACTTGAGTGTAGTGCACAAGTACGTACACCCTACTTTTGCATTCCAGTTTATTGAGAAAAGATTTGAAAATGCACTTGACGTTGGATTAAGCGTTTGAAATTTATTGTGAAAAAGTGTGTGAAGGAAGAGATAGAGATGAGTTGAGATGTGGAAGTGAGAAAATGGAATAAGAGAATGGATAATGGTGGTGAGATACTTGACATTCGATCAAGCACCCACGTTGCTTTGAAATGAGTTTGATTTGGAAAAACACTTGACGTTGGATCAAGTGTGCTTTTTGTCTTTTGAAATATGTCTTCGTATCATTTGATTTTATCTTTGTAGTTAGCATCCATTGATAACATTAAAGGAAAGATAAACCTAAACTATTACACTTTTATGGGAAGGGGGGGCATATGACCCACATTGGGGGGATGATACCAAACAATACAAGGAAAGGAAATGGAAACCATACAAGTTACAACCCAAGTACCATGCCTAAAACAATCAAGTGGCATGGTGTCTCTAAGTGTAAACAAACAATACAAAGCAAATGACATGTGTAAGCAATGGTGATCAAACTTGAAGTCACATGATCAAAGTAAACACACAAGGCAAATGGAGTTAGTATGGATCAAGGTAAATGAAAAACAATGCACCAAAAGAAGCATATTCAATGTCATTTATCAATCAATAGGAAATGAATTCCACATGGACAAATATCAAAGATTCATCTCATGATCATGATGAAAGAAGACATACACAAGGCATACATCAAACAAATTGAAATGGCATTTTCAATTTTAACAAGATAACCACAAACCAATGGATAATTATGAATGGAATTAACCTAAGGTTAAAAAATCATCTAAACATGGCATACACGAATCAAGTTAGAAAAAGGAAATTAACATGGATTATAAAACCAAATCACATTTTAACCTAATTTGAACATGCTCTAGGTAATTGAGACAATCATGTAAAATGGCCTAAGATCAAGAATCAAAGTTACTCATACAAAGTGATTAAAAGGACCAAACAAAACCTAACCTAAGACATCAAAGCATGGCCAAATTAATCAAGATTTTTATGATAAAAAATGAACCAAAATATAGTGGGAAAATAATGGCAAAATAGTAAAAAATTAAATAACAAAAATCATGTTAAAAATGATTAAAAACCAAGGGGTCGGAAATATGGGAATGAGGTGCAACAAGTGATTTGTGCATGGGCCTAAATAGGGAGGCCTGCCGCCAAATTGTTGTGAGAGCCAGGGAGGTGCAATGGAAACATGGTGGCATTTAGAAAAATGTGCAAAGCCCACTCCAATCAGACCCAAATGTGGCAAAGGTAATGCAATGGAATACATAAGCATTAAAAATACACTTGAAATTTCAAACAAATTAAAGATAAAAAATGCATGCAAGATAAGTAAGAACACTCAACATGAACTCAGGTCAAGGCTGTAACACATAAGGCCAAAGAGGGCGGAGAATGGTTACAAGTAACACCCAAGGGTGAGGGAGTGGTTGTCGGTGCACGAGGCATGACAATATGACACTTCTAGAAGCTTTTAGGGAAAAACCGAATTCACATCGGAATGAGATGGATCATGAGACTGTGCAGGTATGAGACTACATTGTTGAAGGAAGGCTTATAAGGATTAATTGGTACTACCTATACCAACAAGATACATCTTCTTTTAGGTATCCCGTTCCATAAGAACTCCACAGTTAAACGTGCTTGACTTGGAGAAATTTTGGGATGGGTGACCTTCTGAGGAAATTCTCAGAAAGTGTGTGAGTGAGAATAAAACATACTGAAAAGACCCGTGTAGGTTTGTGGGGTCAGTTGGTGATCCTGAAAGTAGTCTGGGTGTTATGTAACACCTTAAACCCCATATAATAGATTTTAAATAAAAATAACAGGAAAAGGATGTTACTCCATCATAAACACTTCATAATCAAAATCTTATAATAGTTGATTACAAACAAATCAAAGTAATGCAAACTAACGCCCTTATCCCCAGTGTTACAAAACAGAGCATTCTTATTTGAAAACTAGAATATACAGAAGATAAAAGTCTACCGAGAGGCATCAACCATCTCACTATAATAACAAACCTCAGTCCTGCTAATCACCTGTGCAAAACACACCATAAAACCAAATAAATAAGAAATGGATGAGAATATACTTACATATAGTAATGGTGAAAGTTTCGGAAAACAGTATGATAATCGAGAAACGATAATTCACTCAAAACATGAATGATATTCATGCAATCACAAACACAAAACACAACATCAAAATAACCATTCATCACAAGACACATCAATATATGCAAGACTAATACTCACCAACTCCATCACCTAAATGCATGCGGTACCAAAGTTTTGTGAACATCCGAGGTATGTTACTGATATCGTCCACCATCGCAAAAAGTCTTTGACCCCTCAACTGAACCGACGATCCTCACCATAGGATCTGAGACATACCTCTAGTCCCTCAAATAGACTAATGATCCCCACCATAGGATCTGAGGTCACCCAAAAATAGATTGAAGTATCACCTAACTCCGAAATAGTATGAATGCATGACATGTTATAAGGATTCAAACCGACATCCATGGAAAATCACCCAAATATCATCAAAGGTTGTATATTCACCAAAAAAATTGATATTTCATCATCATCATCATAACAGGTTCCAAGTATGAACCCAAATGTCAGTCATAGTCCTCCAGAATAACATCGTAACATCATTAATTCCTCAAAAGGATTTAATTAAATTAGATATAAGGTTTATACTTAATTTAATTTTATCACGAAAAATTTAGAGTTATCAAAACTAACATCATTAATTTTTCCAATAAAAATACTTATTTCAACTAAGAACAAAGATTTTGTTAGTTTTAGCTTTATTTATAAAAATTATTATTATTCACCAAAAAGAATAAACAAAACTCTGAAATTTATTATAGTCAAAAGGTTAATCCTTATGGCATTTTCAAAGGTCTTTAAATACATAAAACAAAGAAACTATAATAAGTCTTATGGACTTTTAATCCTAAACAAAATAAATAAATAAACCAAATAAAGCATAAATTGCTAAAATTTCAGAAAATAGGAAAATATTATTTTCAGAACTTAAACAGCTAAAAAAATGAATAATCACTGCAGAAAAGTGAGTTTGACCCCTGAGATGATTCTCTTTCTGAAAAGATATAATACAAGTTATTCTGACATCGGATGTCAAATTTTCGCAAAATTCTACTGAATCGCTCTGAAGCGCGATTCTCTTTCGATGCATGCAACCAACCCTCCTACCTCTGATTTTCCAAGTTTCCACCTTTTTCCAAAATCCTGATTTTTATGACTTTTTCCGGAATGCGCGATTTCATTCCTAACAACGTGCGACTTCGAGAAGTTTTACAGAAAAACAGGGTTCATAATTTTTATTTGGGAAAAACATTTTATTAAGTTTTTTAAATACCAGTTATAAGGCTTTTAATCCCAATATCCAACACAAGTCAATCCATATTTCATCGTCAAAATGTACTGTGATCCATTGGGATTATCCCATTTGGGCACAAATCACCAATTGGGAAAAATCCCAATTGCTCATAGTTTGTCATAAACAATCTATTAACAACATAAATTTCACAATTCTTATATATATCCACATACATATAATTATAAAAAATATATATAATCGATCATAGGGGTTTTGATCAAACCCCATAGGGTTAAACCTAAAACTTGTATTTTGATACGATACATAACAATTTTACACAAATCATGCAATCATATATAAATATCATCGTAAAACATATATCAAATTCATGGATTATACACAAACATCTCAAATACAACATATACAAATATACGATAAACAAATATATCTCTACCTTTAACGTTGGTGATAGGGTAAGGAACCATATTCTCACTGCTGCCTAGCCCACCCTATAGTAAGGAATTCCCTCTACCTTATCGATTGAGCTTTCAAGGTCTTCATGTTCCTCCCAAAATGGTCTCCCTAGACTCAGATGCGTCGTTTTAGCAATATGCCTCAAATCTTAGTTTTGCCCTCATTCTCGATTTTCCAATTTTTTTACCTAGCTCCCAATTGTTCCTAAACCAAGTTGTCACTTTTGTAAAATTTATTATTATTATTATTATTATTATTATTATTATTATTATTATTATTATTATTATTATTATTATTATTATTATTATTACTTTCTGCCCATATTCACGTACGGTAAATACATATATTAACATATTCCCAAATTAACGTGAAAACTTTTTAATTCTAAATTATTATCCCAATTCAAAAACACTCAATTACTATCCCTATTTATTATCTCATTTTAACGTTAACTTTTTTAACATAAAAAATATTATTATTATAATAAATCCCAATATTAATTACCATAATAAATAATAATTTATTTAATACTTAAACTTTTCAAATACTTTATTTAAATAAACATTATTATTAAATAAATATTTAATTAAAATAATCCCAATTTAAATAAAATAATAAATATAACATTACCATAAATGATTATCCCAAAAATATAATATTTTTATCTTAACACTTAATTTTTAAATAATTACTCTAATTAATTAAATATGCATTAAATAAATATGTAATAAAAATCCATAATATTATAAATTATTTTTAATAATTATAATTACTCAAATTGTTACTAAATAATTTAAAATCATCTAAATTTATAATAATTTAAATAGATTTCAAACACAACTATATTTGTATCAAATAAATGAGACACCGCTATTTTTATAAAATAATTATTTTAATTAAATAAATATTTAATTATAACAATAATAATGAGTTATTTCTAGAAATTCTAATAATTCTAACAACTACTAAAAATTAAATTATCTAATGATTATTAATAATCTAAATTTTATTTTCTCCACTCTTAACCTCTATATTTCCCGTAATTATTAAATTACTAAAATATCATCAATCTCCCAAAATACCAAAATAACTCAAATACTCTAGAATAATTTAAATATGTCAAATATAAAACACATCAACACTTCAATAATTAAATAAAAATCACTTATCTAAATTTGAGGTGTTACAAAGGCCACCACGAACCACCGCGCCAGAGGTTGCCTCTAGCAGCGGTGGTGCGTCAAAACGCAAATTAAAACCACCCTTCTCCGCGTCTCAATGTGCTCTCTCTAAATCCCATGTCAATTTTGGAAAGTTTGAATCTCAAGATCCAAACCGAAGCAAATCCAATGACGAACCCTAACCACAAATTGATAAATTAAATAATTAACTCCGGGAATCAGAGCCCAAGAGGTCGGGGCTTTGATTTCTCATACCCTAACTCATATGTTGGTAACCATATTGGAGTGAAAAGACGAAAACGACCTTACTTTCATCGGAGAAGATGAAGCTGGTGACAACAAGATTCTCATGTACATTCTTGGTCCTTTAACCCTTTATATTTCCAATTGCTCTCCTTCTCCTTCTTCTTGATTACGTCGAGTTTGGCTTCAAATTCGTTTTCGAGTGATGGCTGATTTTATGATGATGAGTGAATTCTCATTCATGTTTGATTAAGTGAAGTTGCATGATGGAAATGGATGAATGTTCTTGTGCATATATTTAGTGAATGAGATTCTGAATTGTGGTGGTCACTGAGTGAGATTATGATGAAAGTTGAGTTTTGGGAGATTTTGATGAGTGACTGAAGGTGATGAAAATCATACGTGATGATCGATCCCAGGTGAGAAAAGGATTGGTGAATGAACGAGGGTGATCCTCGAGTCAGAAGTGGGTGATGAATGATTATGAGATAGGTGATGGGAAATGAGAGTGTGATTGCAGATGATTGATGTGATGATGAGTTAATGGAAAAAAAATGAAGGGTGAAGGAATAAGAGGCTGACCCAGTGATACAACTGTGAACTGATTTTATAGGTTGGTTTAGAGTTGGTTAGGAATTTGTTAGGATTGAAACTCTGTAACTGAATTTGTGAAAGTTTGTTAGAGTTGGTTATAGTTTGTTGGGATTGCAATTGAGTTGGTTAGGGATTAGAACTTTTGTTTTGGTTTTTAATGGTTGAACTTGATTGAATGGTTAGTCATGTTGGTTTTTTTTGTATTATTTCTCTATTGATGTGAAGTTATGCTTTGAACTGGTGTGTGGTTATGATTCATTGCACCTCTGATATGTTAGTTGCTGATTTGCTATGTATGATGGATGCCTTGTATAATTGTTGCTTAAAATGCTTGTGATTCCATGTTATTATTTACTACTGCTTGCTGATTGCCTGTTGCTTATTGTTTTGTTGGGTATGGTTGTTATGTGCATGAGAATGCTATGGGTCTGTTGTGGTTTGAAAGGTTTTACACATGGTTAATGGCTATTATTAATATGAATGATATTGATGTATTGTTTTGGATGGCTGTTAATGCATATGCATCAGTGTGAAGAAATTGGTTTGGTCATATTACATTTTTTTACATAGCTTTGTTAGGCATATGGTTAATGGCTTGAAATGACCATGCTTGCTATATCATGTGGTTAATGTGAATGTTATATTTGGGAAACAGGGCACATTGTGTTTGTCATGTAGGCTAGTGTATTGGAATGTTATTGATGAAACATGCTCATGTATGCCTTGCTTTGTGAATGGGTGAATGCTTAAGTTAGGATTTGATATGAATTATATTGAATTGAAATGTTAGGGTTGTTTTGAACATGGTCATTATGGTTGGTTTGGTTGTTTTTTGTAGGATGTGCAAAAGTGGAATGTTGGAAATAAAGGCATGGCTTATACTTGAAGAAAGTGGTGAAAGTTTGGATCATGGCAAGACCAAGTGGAATACTCAAGTGAAAAATGGACATTAGGTTTTAGGATGATCAAAGTGTGTTAGTTGACTTTGGTCAACGGGGTGACCAAAAAGTCAACGGTTGACCAAAAGTCAACTTAGATAGTGAAGCTAGTGGAAATATACCCGAACGTATCGCACACTCAATCATACAACAGAGTCACCATCAAACTTTATTTATTCCCGAAGGAAAAGGAAAACATCGATAAAACCCGGGGGAAAGACATATGTTGGGTAAGGAAGTCGATTATGCAATGGGAAGGTATTAGCACCCCTAACATCCATGGTACTCCATGGGAACCGTTTTGATTATTCTCACTCGAATGGGTGTTATATCTAAAGATTAATAACGAGAGAATGGGGGAAATAAATAAATAGATAAAGTGCTCGGTGAGGATTAAGGCCCTCATGCCTACGTATCCTCATAGTGCAATGAGGAATTCATAGCTCCGTAGTTCATAGAACTATAGGTGGGAGGTGAAATAATTCTTATCAAAGTATGGTCTGAACCAAAGAATAATGTTGTTTGAACTCCAACAAGAGGTGAAGTATGAAGCCAAGAGTAAAACTGGCATTGACCAATATGTGGACTAGCCGATAGCGTCAGCCACTATATGATATAACCGAAAACAAGGAGAATTAAGTGTTTGGGTATGAGCCAAACAACTCTTAGTTAACAAGGTGACACAAGATGGAGCTCAAAGACAATGATATATCACATGGAGTGAATGAATGTAGAATATGAATGCATCATGGAGATGAACATTACGAATGAACAAAGTCACAGAATTGGATATTTGGTAACAAGTGACTGAAAAGGTATGATTTGAAACCAAAGGTCAAGGTACATTGGAATCCATAAGAAATATAGGATTTGTACCATAGAGGGAAACAACGTCTTAGCCAAAAAAGAAGGAATTAAATGTCTGGGTACGAGCCAAACAACTCTAGGTACAAATGCGGATTGCCGCTATATCGTCCTAAAAAGGTGTATATGGAATTCCAAAAGAAGTGTATCTGATTTCAAAGAACCAGTATGTCACTGGCTAGGGAACAAACAACTTAAGATCAAAGAAGAATGGTATCTTGGATCAATGAAGGAGATAGACTTTGAACCGAAGAGTAACCAGGCGTCTTAGCCAAAAAGAATGAATTAAATGTTTGGGTACGATCCAAACAACTCTTGATTCATGAGATGGACTGCCATTAACCTCCTAAAAGGATGTACATGAAGTCCAAGGAGAAGTATATTTGATCTCAAAAAGATGGTCTTGATTGATGAACGAAGAGTTAGATTAATAAATAAGGTAGCTCACGAATAATCTAGATTCTTCTGCCTACGTATTCTCATTGAGCAATGAGAAAGTCAGAGCTTTTGTAGTTCAGCCCACTAGGGCTGACAGCAAGATGATTGAGGCAAAAGAAGTGATTGATTGACTATGGAATATGGAGAAACTTGATAGCTGATTGATAAGAATCACACTAAAGTATATGAATAAGAGCGAATGCTTTGAATAGCTATGGCCTACGCCCCGTACGTAAAGTCACTATAGACAAGGGTAAGAGAAACTCTGTCTTATCATTCCTTATTACTTAAGGCTTTTGGCGCATGACACTTCTCATAACTGATAAGTTATTGGAGAATAATCCTCATTGTTGCTCCTTGAGTTGATGTTGCTTTGTATGAAGAAGACTTGGTAGTTTATTCGATTCGTATTGCACTAAAGTCTATGAATAAGGGCGAACACTTTGAATAGCTAGGGCCTACGCCCCGTACGCAAAGTTGCTATAGACAAGGGTAGGAGAAACTCCGTCTCATCATTCCTTGTTGCTTAAGGCTCGTTTCATTCAATTTGAATCGTATTTACCAAGTGTTGACCTTTGATTTATCTTGTATAACCCGCTGCTTGATGTGGCTGAGATATCTTGCGTGAAAGACTGGTCTTGAAGATTGAAGGTCCACAACATTAGAATTAATCCTATCAAGTGATCAAGTGACTTTTGATCACTTGAATGAATTATGGGATTATACATGATCAAAGAATTTAATTGATCAAAATTGCTTTTGATCAATTTGGATCGTCCCACAGATACAACCCGCGGTTATGTAAAAACCTTTTCTTTTTGTTATAGTCAAAATCACCAGGTATAACTCCACCTACCAAATAGTTTCCATAATATGCAAACCATGGAACACCAGTAATGACCAAGACGCGCTCATTAGCAAAGACATCCTGAATATGGTGTGTCTTTTCTGTTTCCTCAATCGGAGACATGTAGGACAAATGACCAACAACGATGTTCTCGCACCCCTTTTTGTCCCAGATTTCAAGATCAATTTTTTGAAGAAGTAATATCCATCTTAAAAGGCTTGGCTTTGTTTCCTGCTTAGCAAACAAATACTTCAAAGCAGCATGGTCAATATACACAATCACTTTGACCCCAGTAAATAAAACCTGGATTTGTCAAAAGCATAAACAACTTCTAACAACTCCTTTTTGGTAATTGCATAATTCATCAGAGCAGGATTAAGAACATGACTAACATAATATATCACATGCAAAAAATTTTCTCTTCTTTGTCCTAACACATGCCCTACTATAATGTCACTTGCATCACACATGATCTCAAAAGGGAGAGACCAATATGGGGCTAGCACTATCAGTGCAAAAACTAACTTACTCTTTAAAGTCTCAAATGCTATCTAACACTTTTTGTCAAAAGTGAAAGGCTTGTCTTTCACAAGCAAATTAGTCAGTGGCTTGATAATCTTTGAAAAATCTATGAAAAATTAGAGATAAAAATCTGCATGTCCTAAGAAACTCCTTATCCCCTTCGATCTTTCCAAACCCCCATGCTTGGGGGATTGTGTATTGGTATGTTTGTAAAGGGTCCAAAAGAGACGACATAGAAGGGGAATGATACAACATGTCGCCCATACCAGCTTATTGATTACTTATTTATTAGATCGAGCACTCATCAGTTGAATGTGATGCCCATTTCTCAGATCAACTGATGTCTTGTGAAAATGTGGAGGTGAAGTGGCCCCCCGTTTACTCCTTATAGGAGAGGGAGTTGAATGGAGTTGGCTACATTCCCTAAAGAAGTGGGAAATATAATGACCTACAAGATTCTTAGAAATATCTCAACCATGAGGTTGACGAGGAGACTCAATTCGCTATACTAAACACCATATATAGAGCTTCTTACTGTTCATGAGTGAATTATCTCTAACTACACAACAATGTTAAATCTTGTGTCAATCCTACAACTCTAGAGATTATCAAGTATTATATTTTAAACAAATACAATAGCTAAAAAAAACATTTTCCTTCTTTAAAAAAAGACTATATCTTTGATATTTCTTTAACTTCCGATATATATATATATATATATATATATATATATATATATATATATATATATATATATATATATATATATATATATATATATATATATATATATATATATATATATATATGATTATTTAAGTAGTATATTTTATATATAACTAAAAAAACATTTTTTATGTAAGTAATTATAATAGTATTTATAAATAGGGATTAATTAATATGCACTGTCAGTGTAAAATTTTTTACAGCATCGATTCATCACCATCATCCGTTTGCATTAATTTATAGATTTTAAAAATAAAAATCAAACTTGTTCTAATATCCAATGGTTATAATTAACTGATTATGTAAAAGTCTTTTACACTGTCAGTATATTTCAATTAAATTTTTATAAATAAGTATAACATATATAAAATAAATTTTGTTTATAAAAAAAAATACTATTAATGACATTAAAAATGAGATGGTAAATATAACGTGAGTTTGGATGTTGTTTGGTTCATGGGGAAAATAATACAAAATTACATAAAGCCAAAACTCAAAATAGAAAAAAGAAAAAGTAAAGACCACCTAACTTGCTTTCCATTGGTCAGTTTTAAGAGACGCGGATCGGCAGGTAAGTCATAGTGAGCCACAGATAAGTTGAAATCCAACGGTGGATTTGTTTCTAAAGCAATAGGTTGAAAATGACCGCGAAAGTATAAAACCTTGCTAACGCCTATCGGAAATATATCTCATTCATTATCTCCAATTCTCAGAATTCTCTCTCAAATTCTTAGAACACAGTGATTTAATTGGAATCAGAAAATGGACGCAAGCACAAAGGTGAAGAAAGGAGCCGGTGGAAGGAAAGGAGGAGGACCAAGGAAGAAATCGGTGACAAGATCTGTTAGAGCCGGACTTCAATTTCCCGTCAGTAGAATCGGTCGTTTTTTGAAGAAAGGAAGATATGCTCAGCGTGTTGGTACCGGTGCTCCTGTTTACTTGGCCGCTGTTCTTGAATATCTTGCTGCTGAGGTAAATTACTTTCGTTTTTCTGTTTATATTTTGATTGCTATTAGTTAGTTAGTAATTCTGATGAATTGTATTTATATAATATGTGAAGGTTCTTGAGTTGGCTGGAAACGCAGCACGTGACAACAAGAAGAATAGAATTAGTCCAAGACATTTGCTGCTGGCTGTGAGGAACGATGAAGAACTTGGAAAATTACTTGCTGGTGTTACCATTGCTCATGGTGGTGTTCTTCCTAACATCAACCCTGTTCTTTTGCCTAAGAGGACTGAAAGTGCTTCTTCTTCTGCAAAGGAACCTAAATCTCCATCAAAGGCCAAGAAAACTCCCAAGAAAGCTTAGATTTTGCTTCTCCCTTCTGTGTTGATATCTCTTAATCTTAGTTTTTAGGCGTCTCTCTCTTTTTAATATATAACAAGCAATCAATGTAATTCCAATGTCATTAGTTAATGAAATCCTTTTATTTTTAATACACAATGCTTTGCTGGTGTTTGTTTATGATCCACACTCCTTTCTAATTTATTATTCCATCCACTTTTTTGAAGGTTAGATATTTCACATGCACCATTCGGATTCAATTGCCGATTTGCTTATTTATGATTTAGTGGATGTTAATTTCAGATTAATTTTATAGATTCTTCATTTCTAATATCATCACATATATACAGTTAGGTCGTTTTAGGGATTGAAAAATAACAACCCATTGATACTACAAGTAAGTTGGCCCGCAAAGCATTTGGTGAACTTGCCTACTGGATGCCCATAATGTATTTTAATGGATTCTGTAAACATATTAAGATCTACTTGTATTACAACTTGTCTTCTCCCTTTTACTTCACCTTCTTAACCTCCAATGCTTTACTACGATACTTCCTCCATTATGATGGCATCATCAACATTCTAGTTATTGCCATATCATTTGGTTGTTGCAAGATCTTTACAAGGCATCATCTAATCTGTTGAAACGGCTTATGTCTAACTTAACATGAGATCACTAAATTTACAAATTCATGACCTATATTATGCTAGCTAACCATTTGATGAAATAATAAAATCAAGACCCATATTTTGCTCCTTTGCCTAGCTGATGTTTGGAATGTAGCTAATGGTTTATGTAAATATATTAAGATCTAAACTTAGAGCTGTCTTCTCCATTCTACTTTGGTGCTTTATAATTATATGTGAAATCATCTTAACAATACATCCTTGAATATGACATCATCCTCCTTCTACCTATTGTCATCTTTATTTTGCTTTCATCTTAATATGGCATCATCAAATATGACATCTGCTTGCTCTGGTTGAAGCCTTATAAAACAACTTGATCATTCCGTTAAAATGACTTGTACTTTTAGATGTAGGATACGGGGAGCCGTTTGATGTATATTGAACATGAATCTCCTATGCTCATCCCCAGAGTAATACCCCAACATAGCAAGCATCTGTTGGCCCATCTAGCCGCCATAAAACAGTTTCCCCCCAAACTTTATCCATGCGTAACAATGCGAGGGCTTGTGTCATATTCTCCCTTTCGTGCCGGTCATATTCCAGCTTGAATGAGTTCCGTTAAACAGATGTTGGAGATGTAGCTAATGAGTTCAGTTAACATATTAAGATGTAAAGTCGAAGTTGTCTTCTCCCTTATACTTCATCTTCATAGCCTCCACTCCTTTATCATTCTCTCAGAAATCATCTTAGTAATACATGTCGAATATGACATCAATCTCGTTCTAGCATCTTCGTATGGCCGCTACTTCAATCTTAACAATGCATCATCAAGTCTTACATATGCATCGTTATGTTAAAATATTGTGTACTTCGAGAATGAGCATGAGATCATACCTAAAATGCACGTCGTTGGACTTAGATATGATACACGGTTAAAATCACTTTCATTTAACTTGAAGTGAGATGTAAGTGAGACCAGTAACATGATGTTGAAATAATGCCATGACAATAAGAAGGCGCACCAATAAATAACAAATAAGCAAAATAAATGACAAATAATTGTTCTAGTTGTGGACGTGACAAACAATATTCATTGCCTTAATTGAAAAATGGCACGGAAGATTCTTGGCATGAAGCATACTATAGCAATCTCTTGTAAAATACGTTTGTTATGCTCGAAAACTCCATTTTGTTGAGGTGTGATTGAGCCGAAAACTCATGAACCATACTTTCAAAAGTGCACAAATTTGAGAAATTTGAGTTCTCAAATTCTCTTCCATAATCATTGCGAATACTAATAATCTTACCAATTTCCTTTCCATTCTCACGACACAAATGTCGACACAAACTTTCAAAGATAGTGAAAGTATCAGACTTTTCAGGAATGAATTCAATCCACATGTACCTTGAGAAATCATCAATGCAAACAAAGACATACTTCCTATCTCATAGGCTTTTAACTTGCACAAGCCCATGAAATTCATATGAAGCAGTTCAAGTACTCGAGTTATGTTAGGATGTTGAACCTTCTTGTGTGGCATCTTGGTATGATTTCCTACATTCAACATAAATTTTGCCCTCTTCATACTTGTGATCAAGAAGACCAATAATAGCCTTTCATGGACGATCTTTCTCATACTTATGAGATTTAAGTGGCCAACCATAGCTTAGTTTCACCAGTCTTGGAGATCATACACAATATAGGTTGATTCTTTTCGTGAGGAATCCATATATAACAATTGTCTGTTGATCTGAATCCCTTTATTAATTGACCATGATTTTTTTCAATGTCTATGCATTTAGATCGATTGAAGTTAACACATAGATCTTGATCACAAAGTTAACTAATACAAATGAGATTAACAATGAGTCCCTTAACTAGAAGCACACGATTCATACACGTGAGCCATGAGAGTCTAACTTCCCTTTCCCTTACAATTTTGCCTTTGACTCCCCTTTCTCCATTCATGTGTCTAAAGCACTCGTTGTCGCAATACCAATCTTCAAAAGATGAGACCCTCAAAGATGTATCAACAATATGACTTAAAGTCTCAGCCTTAGATCGAAAAACTTATTAATGACACACATCATCTCTTACCTTCCATTGAGGATGAGACTGACAGTAATAAAATGGTTTACCATACAATTTGTAGCAATAAGGTTATACATAACCTTAACGACCATAATAGTAGCAAACCCAAGAGAATTTGGCACGACCATTATGACGATGGTCACGATGTTTGACCGGACGAAAATATGACATATATTGCTATAAAATATATCCAATTAGGATGGTTTTCGGATGAAAAATAACAACGTTTTGAAAACAAAAGTAATAATATCAACGTCCATATTTTGAATATTAGTTCATTTGATTTCTTCGGATATGCTTAAATATTTTTAGCCCAAAAGGTATTTTCATGTAAGCTTCTTCGTCTTGGTCACCATGTAAAAAAACTGTATTGAGGTCAAGTTGATGTAAAAACCAATTTTGACTTGATGCTATAGACAAAAGAAGTTTTTGGTTGTCATTTTAATGACAAGGCTAAAGGTGTCATGGTAATCTATGCATCCTATTTGATTGAATCCTTTGGCAACAAGGTGTGCCTTGTATCATTATATGGTATAATTATGCTAGGAATTTAAGCTTGAAAATCTTCTTACAACCTATATTTTTTTTTTTGCTATGGAGGAGATGGTTTAGGTCCCAAGTGTTTTTTGATTGATTTTTTCTCTCCCTTTTTTCTCCTTTCCTAGCTCTAAACTTCCTCTATTAATATAATTTATGTATCAAGATGAAACAAGAAATACATAATGACAAGGTAATGAGCTTTTCTAATTCAACTTTGAGAATGAGATCATAGTAAAAAGGCGTAGTTGGACTTATTTATGATATATGTGTAAAGCCGTTTTTGACTTGACGTAAGATGCGAATAGTCGTTTTATCAGATCTAATAGATGACGATGCACTAGCAGTTGAAATTAAACGCTCGACTTTGTCTGCTATGTGAATATCCTTAGCCGAGACTTCCTTTTTGGGCCTCTCGCCGATCCTATATTGTTGCCCCTAAAATCCTTGCTAATATTAGTTGAAGCGAAAATGGCCTATGTCATGTTCTTTCTGGCCCGACCCTTGTTACGAGGGAGAGGATAATTTTGTTGAGTGGGAGCATGTCGTATTGGGAACATGCACATTAAATCCCTGTCTTGTAACTACAATATTTCGTTGGGCGAACTTCAATCACATCCTAAAGAATCTCATTTAATTGTTGTTAATACAATACTACCAATCTTGCATTGTTTTATAAGAAAATAAATGATTACAATTTAGTTAGATTTTGTGATGCTAACTATGTTGAAAATATAATAAAAAGAAAAATCACCAGTAGAAACTGCCAATTATTTGATGATAATCTCATATCACAATAAAACAAAAGTAAGTAAACAATTATAATGTCCACAACGGAAGCATAATACATATCGATTACAAGTTATAACACTTAACTTATCTTCCATATGCTTAAATATTTTTAGCCCAAAAGGCATTTTCATTTAAACTTCTTCGTATATATCATCATGTAAGAGAGTTATATTGATGTCAAATTGGTGTAAAAACCAATTTTGACTTGATGTTATAGACAAAATAAGTCTCATGGTTGTCATTTAAATGACAAGGCTAAAGGCGATATGGTAATCTATGAACTATGTTTAATTGAACCCTTTGGCAATAAGGCGTGCCTTGTGTCATTCTATGGTACCATTAGCTAGGAATTTAAGCTTGAAAATTCACTTACAACATATGCCTTTTTTTCTATGGATGAGAGGGATTAGGTCCCAAGTATTATTATTAATGAGGCATTGAAATAAGTTCACTTCTTTATCTCACTGCTTATAGACCTCATATTTTATTAATTGTTGTTTATATGCTAGATTCCAATCACATCCTAAAGAATCTCATTTAATTGTTGTTAATCTCATTTAATTGTTGTTAATCAAATCTTTAGATATCTAATGGAATAGTAATCTTAACTTTTTTTATAAGAAAAGAAATGATTACAATATAATTATATTTTGTAATGCTGACTATGTTGGAGATAAAATACAAAAAAAATCACCAATGGAAGCTACCAATCCTTTGGTGATAATCACAAATAATGGGCTAAAAATCTCATTTAATTGTTGATAATAGAACCTTTAGATATCTAAATGGATTACTAATCTTGGCTTGTTTTATAAGAAAACAAATGATAACAATCTAATTAGATTTTGTGATGCTGACTATGTTGGAGATAAAATAGAAATAAAAATCACTCGGAGCTGCCAATTCTGTGGTGATAATCTCATATCATGGGAAATAAAAAGTAACATACAATTGCGATGTTTACAACATAAGCATAATACATATCGGTTGCAAGTTGTAACACTCAAATTCTCTTTCATTTGTTTAGAGATTTTTAGCCCATGAGGTATTTTTATGTAAACTTCTTCGCCTAGATCACCATGCAATAAAGTTGTATTGGTGTTAAGTTGCTGTAATTTTTTTTTTGACTTGATGCTATAGACATAATAAGTCTTATGATTTTCATTTTAATGACAAGGCTAAAGGTGTCATGGTAATCTATGCACCCTGTTTGAATGAATCCTTTGGAAACAAGGCGTGCCTTGTGTCATTCTATGGTACCATTAACTAGGAGTTTAAGCTTGAAGATTCACTTACAACCTATGCCTTTTTTACTATGGAGGAGAGGGGTTAGGTCCCAAGTATTATTATTAGCAAGAGATTAAATTAAATTCACTTCTCTATCTCCCTGCTTCTAGACCTCATATTTTATTAATTGTTGTTTATATGCTAGATTCCAATCACATCCTAAAGAATCTCATTTAATTGTTGTTAATCGAATCTTTAGATATCTAATGGAATACTAATCTTAACTTTTTTTATAACAAAAGAAATGATTATAATATAATTATATTTTGTGATGCTGACTATGTTGGAGATAAAATACAAAAAAGATCACCAGTGGAAGCTACCAATTCTTTGGTGATAATCACATATAATGGGATAACAAAAGTAACAAACAATTGCATTGTCCATAACATAAGCATAATACATATCAGTTGCAAGCTGAAGCACTCAACTTCTGTTCAGGCATGGAAAAATGTTGGACCAGATGCCTGTGATAATGTGTACAACCAGTTTAAGACAAATGGCAGATTCTGGGGACAAATGTTAGATAGGATGTATGAGACATTGCATACTAGAAATAACTAATTTACAACATAAATAGCAAATAACAATTAAAGCAATAAAGAACATAAAGAATTTTTAATCCAGTTCGGTGAAACCACACCTACGTCTAGGGCGAACTTTACCCAAGAAAGTGTTGGTGTAAGCCCTAAAGGCCAATACTTTTGGTACTTGTATCCACTCCTTTAACATATTAAGATGTAAAGTCGAAGTTGTCTTCTCCCTTATACTTCATCTTCATAGCCTCCACTCCTTTATCATTCTCTCAGAAATCATCTTAGTAATACATGTCGAATATGACATCAATCTCGTTCTAGCATCTTCGTATGGCCGCTACTTCAATCTTAACAATGCATCATCAAGTCTTACATATGCATCGTTATGTTAATATTCACTTTGAATGTTCCATTCCTTACATGTTCTGATTTTATAATCAGCTCCTAATTACAATCATACAACTTCAAAATATTGTCCTTCATGGTAACTAAAAATACTTTTTTCAATTAATTGACCTACACTCATCAAATTGCTTTTTATGCCAGGAACATACCACACATTCTGAATCAATGCAATTTTACCATTATTAAGAGCTACTATGACATTTCCCATTCCTTCAATATTCAGATACTTATCATCAACACATATGATCTTGGTCCTCTTACTAGAGTCAAACTCAACAATCAATTTCTTATTTCCAATAAGGTGATTTAAATAACCAGTGCCCATGTACCACCAATCTCCCAAAGACGCATAATCAGACTTAGAAGCCATGAATAACACATGTTCATCATCAAAATCTCCTCTGACTATGTTTGCTTCTTCTGACTTCCTTTCCTTGTTTGACCAACAATCATCAGCGAAGTGCCCAAACTTCTTACAACAGTAACACTAAACTTTCCTCTTGTCATACTTATCCTTCCCCTTCTGAGCACTCTTCTGCCTTTTAGAAGTTGAGGTTTCTGGATTCTGAGCACCATCTGATCTCTTCCTAGCTTATGACCAAGACTTATTATGATATTTCTTACTAGAAACTACTTTCAGAGCCTGTTGCTCTACCTCCATCTCAAAGTTTCTCTTAGTCAAACGCAACTCTTATGCCTCTAGACTGCTTTGTAGCTTTTCAACTCTCATGGTGATAAGATTGTTAGAATGTTTAATTGCTACAACAATGTAATCAAACCGAGGAGTAAGAGATCTAAGTACCTTCTCAATGATATTTTCTTTAGAGAGAGTTTCTCTATACGACTTCATCTCCTTTATGATCAGAATCACTCTAGAGATGTAGTCAGGTATCTTCTCATTGTTCTTCATGCTGAGATTCTCATAATACTTACATAGAGACTGAATCTTCACCTTCTTCACTGATGCATCACCGCCGTAGCACTGTACCAGTGTGTCCCATGCAGTCTTCGTCGTTGTCGAATAAGCGATTTATCAAATAGATTTGCATCCATACACTGATGGATGTAGAACAACACCTTCTTCCTCAGATCACATTGAGCATTCCTCTGCGCATCCATTGCATTTGCCAGAAGTGCAATCGAAATGTAACTGTCATTGAAGAGATCAAGAACATCTTGAGCGCCAAACAACACATGCATCTGAATCATCCATCGATTACAGTTCTTGCTATCGAACACTGGAAATTTAGTACTCAGATTACCGTTTCCGTTCATCTTCAACCTCTCAAATCTCACCAAACACTAGTGTTTCCCAATCCCGCTGAATCAAGAAATGTGATTCTGTTACGATTCCGATCAAAAGTTTAATACAAATTCAAGAAAAGAAATCTATCACACAACACCTCACTATTCACTCATGTTTCCATGTGTTTCCCTGTGGATCTGAACCGGAGCTCTAGATACCAATTATTGGTGCAGAAGATGAAGAAGATGAAGATGGAAGAAGAGAGAGAGAGAGAGAGAGAGAGAGAGAGAGAGAGAGAGAGAGAGAATTGAAACAACAAACTTCCACTACTCTTCAAAATAGTTACAGTAAATGGTTACACACTGCCACTCTATTGACAATTACACTTGTTTACATACACAAACAATAATGCTACGTAGACAAAAATGCTAACCTACACTAGCTAGGTTATGCTTAACAAAACTAATACTACTACTGAATATGAATTACTTCTAACACTAGCCTTCTTTTTTAATTTTTCCTCTCTTTAGGTGGTAGAGCTAAGTTTATGAGTGATCTTACTATGATTTGACTTGCTGTTATTTGGTCTATAATGATGATATTTTTACCGATGTGTCAATAATAGTGAAAGAAGTAGATGAGAATATTTTTTTTTAGTTTGTAAATTGTTTATGGGTAGATTAATGGCGAACTCATGATTTTTCCGACTGACTTCAATATTCTCTACCTAAACCTGATGATCTTAGACTTCTGTATATCATTTTCACTTTTTTAAGATTTTGTATTTGTTTTAAAAACATCAATTTTCGTATCACTTCTAAAACAAATACACACAATTCATATTATTTTTATATAATTTCACTTTTTTAGATGTTTATTCTTAAAAAAAAACATTAATATTCTTATGTTCAATTATTGTATCACTTCTTAAAAAATATACACAAATCAATTACTATTAAATAAATTGCAAGAATTTAACTTTTATATAACTTTCATGAAATACATACAAATGAACTATCAATTCTATCTTTTTCATTTTTAAATATGTTCAGTTTCTTTGTAAAAAAGTCCAATTAAATTACCAAAATAGTAAAATCAAATTAATCTAACACCAATACAAATTTAATATCATTGTTAACATCAAAATCCTAAAATCAAATTGAATGAATTAGTCTAAACACTAACTACAAGAAAACAATAAAAATTGTAAAAAAAATAAAATTAGGACCAGCATTATATGAAGATTTTTTATAAATAATCAATTTTTTAAAAAAAATTACAAAAATATACATAAATATACATAAATTCAAAAAAATTACAAAAATATACATAAATTCAAAAAAATTACATAAATGGGCACTTTTGTGCCCTAATGTCCACATTGGCGCCACCCTAGATGGCGCCTACCCTTAAAAGGAGGGCAGGTCGCCACTAGGAGTGGCGCCTACTCCTATTTTTTTAATTTTTTTTTTATACTTTTTTTAAAATTTTTTTTAATATGTTTTTAATTATTTTTTTAATTTTTTAAATTTTTTTAAACTTATTTTAAATTTATTAATTTATATTTATTATAAATTATATTATTTACAAGATATATATATATATATATATATATATATATATATATATATATATATATATATATATATATATATATATATAAATTTAATTTATAACTAAATAATATTATTTATAAATTTTTGGGAGAATTAGGGTTAATCATGTTAGGGTTAATTAATCAATTATAATTAGGGTTTATTGATCGGTTATAATTAGGGTTTGGTAGTTATGACCTAATTCAAACCCTAATTCTCCCTAAGACTAATTAATCAAGTGCGACACTAATTAGGGTTAAGTACATTGGTGTACAACCTAGATTTTTTTCTATAAATAAAGTGTTATTTCCTTGCATTTTCTTCATCACTTTTTCCTATCACTTTCTCTATAAAGTTGAGTTCATGGCATCCCCTAGACCGTCATCATGGCAGCGAACATCATCAAGGCGGCCGGATCCTGAACCGGTAATCTTAAAAAGGGATGGGCATGTTATTTTCTCGCCTGTCAAACCCCCAATGGAGATGAAATTTTGGAACATCCGTTTGTTGGACCAACTAAAAAGGTCCTTGATGTCTTGGTTAGAGGGAGATTACCAACCTGGTGAAATCATCAGAAGGATTCAGAGGCTTAGAAGAAAGTTCTCATTTGAAACTGGAGAAACGGTGTGTTGGTGGGTTGAAGTTGAAAGCGACATTGATTGCATCCAAATGATGCATGGATCAGATGACATAGTGTTAACTGTTGTAATTTCCTAGATTTTAATGGTTGTTTGTGTTGTTGTTCTTGTATTTGTTATTGTTCTAGTACTTGTTCTTGTTTTAGTACTTGTTCTTGTTCCAGTATTTGTTTTTGTTTTAGTATTTGTTGTTCTAATGTTAGATGTTTGTGTTTGTTGTTCCAATGTCATCTTCTATTTGGAATAAAAAGTAAACTTTATTGATAAATAGCATTGGTACACAGAGTTATGAATATGAAAACTATGTTGTGGAACTAGATCCACGATATGGACATTTGTTCTTATTATGCCCCAGTTGTCGACATATGCTACACTTCCTCTGCATTTTCTCTGCGACGTTCATTTCAGTTCTAATGCGCCTACTGTTTGGGCGACCACTTTTATTCCGCCGCATCGAATCGTTGTGCCAAACAATTTCCCCGTCATACTCTGGCCAATATGCCTCCAATGCTACCACCGAAAAGGGATTGTCATATACATTTAGCAATGCTGCAACTTTGTAGATGGGAGATACTAGCGACAATGCATCGAAGTGGGTGTGTGAACACGCTGCAATGACATGGGAACAAGGCATACGATAGGCCTGAAATTGACCACAGTCGCACCAACAGTCTGGTATTAGGACCCTATACTCTTGTCTGGGCAGCCCCTGGTTGTGGTCAATTGTTTCCTTGACACTAAAAGTATGGCCATGGCGGTCGAATTGCGTAACCCGATGGCTGCTGGCTTTGGCAGATTCCTGCCTCATAAACTTCATGCAGGCATCACTATATACTTGACTCGTCTGTAACACTGCATTCCAGCGCTTGCCTCTTGTTACGAACAACGTTGCCATCCGAAAATAGGTCGCATTCACCAAAGCGGTTACCGAGAGGTTACATATGCCCTTAAAGACGCCGTTCATTGATTCCACAAGATTTGTTGTCATGTGGCCCCACCTCACCCCATCGTCGTATGACCTAGTCCACTTTGCTCTGTCAATATTATTGATCCACCTCCCTGCATCAGAATTTGCTAACACTATTTCCCGGCGGTAGTATTGGAATCCAGGTTGGTTTAATGCATACCCCACGTTTATCAAATTTTGCTTCAAGAATTTATCTTTGAACTCCCGCACAAAATTTTGAGCAATATGCCTGATGTAGTAGACATGCGTAGACGGGGGGTCATGCCAACCATTTGCTGGATTATTGTATGCACTGTCTATAGAAGCATGCCTGTCAGAAATCACACAGATGCCGGCTTGTGGAGTCACGTGCGTTCGGAGATTCTTAAGAAAGAAACTCCAAGCAACAGCCGTTTCTCCTTCTACCAATGCAAAGGCTATTGGGAAAATATTAGAATTTCCATCCTGTGCGACCGCCATCAGTAACGATCCTTTGTATTTCCCATACAGCCAAGTTCCATCGACTTGAATAAGCGGCTTGCAGAATGTGAAACCGATGATGCAAGGACAAAATGCCTAGAAAAGTCTATGGAATATTCCATTACCTTCTAGACGAGTTCTGTCAGGGGATTGTGCCGGCAAGGTCTCCATTATAGAAACCGTCCCAGGTGAATACAAATGTAGTGCAGCCAGGTAGCACGGAAGTTGTTTGTATGATTCCTCCCAATTACCGTATACCAGTTCAATTGCCTTGGTTTTCGCTAACCAAGCCTTTCTGTACGACGGTGTATATTTGAAAACAGCAACACAATGGGAGATAATAGTTTTGACCTTGAGTGACGGGTCAGCTTCAACAAGAGGTATTATGGAATGGCAGATCATATCATGGCTAAGTTTGCGATGATCCTGTGCCATGTTTGTGTTGACGCAAGTGTGAGCTTGAGAAATGGACCCTATCACCCACGCATTATGTTTCTTCTTGTATGATGCCATCAACTTATACCCACACTCCGGGTTTTTGCATAAAATAACGTATCTTTCAGGGTTTAATTTGTTAACATCGTAGTCAACACAGTTTTTCAAGTGCCAGTTTTTTATTGCTAACAGACACTCTTCCTTGGTCCAAAATTGGTCACCCTTCTTTAACTCCTCATCAGACCTCATATATGGGTTGTAGAACATATCTGATGAGGGCTCATCCTCGCCCAAGTTAAGGGTTGTGAAGTGCGCAGGCGGTGAGTAGCGTTACACTATAGGTATTTGTACTTGGTCTCCGTCTTCGTCTTCGTATTCGGAATCACGGTTCACCAAGTCATCAACCACGTCTTCTGCATCATCAACCACATCGTCTTCAACGGGGTGTTCAACATCTTGTTCGTCATCAACCACAGGATCAATAACCTGTGACTGAATATTCTGAGTTGGTTGAAATTGTTCCAAGACAATGTACAACACTATATAATCGTAACCAGAATACTCATGGTTACGAAACATGTATTGTGCCTCCATGTCATTTTGAATCAATGACTTATAAAACCTGACTGAGTTATTTTCAGAAAAAAAGGTTGTTGATAAAAAATTTGGGACACAGGTTGTCTAAGTTTGAACTCAATCTTTTTTTTCAGATAAGAGAAGTCAGCTCCTCTATTTAGACAAAAACGAGTGCAATCGGTGTTTCTAAATAGGAAGCCAGACATATCACATTCATAAGTCTCACCATTCACGTGAGCTTTGATTTTGTATTGTGATGAAGATGCCATGATATGTGAAGATATTGTGAAGATTTTGTGAATACCTGTGTGAAAATTTGTGTGAATACTTATACTCACGCATGCCTACATACATGGATTCAATTGTGATGCATGCGTTAGACGTGTCACATTTTTGCATGCAACACATCCACCAAGCCTTCCCCTAGACAAGACAAGTGCAACCTAACCTGTACCAATGCATGCTAACCTATCCACCTAGCCTCCAAGATTCTCACGCATGCCTATCCATCAAAGTCATATCCACCTAGCCTGCAAGATTCTCACGCATGCCTAGATTACATATTCAATTGTGATGCATGCGTTAGACGTGTCATATTTTTGCATGCAACACATCCACCAAGCCTTCCCCTAGACAAGACAAGTGCAACCTAACCTGTACCAATGCATGCTAACATATCCACCTAGCCTCTTGGATTCTCACGCATGCCTATCCATCAAAGTCATATCCACCTAGCCTGCAAGATTCTCAGACAAGACAAGACTTCAATTATTCACCACCTAGAGTGGCGAGTTCATGTCTTACCCTGACCTACTGATGCATGCAGTAGACGTGTCAAAATTATTACATGCATGCAGCTCCACCTAGCCTGCAAGATTCTCAGACAAGACAAGACTTCAATGTATTCGCCACCTAGAGTGGCGAGTTCATGTCTTATCTTGACCTACTGATGCATGCAGTAGGCGTGTCTTATGTGAAGACATGCATGCAGCTCCACCTAGCCTGTAAGATTCTCACCCAACTTTGCAATACGGTTATAAATAGCAGGTCATTCTTGAAAATTTTCATCATCCACTAACACTTTTTTTCAGAGAACACCGACGAAACTTTTCATCAACAAACCTACATTCTACATTGCAATCATGTCTCTTCTTACCATGGGCCAAGAACACAGAGGCACTAGGGCGAACATTGCCTCATTCGTAAGTTTTTCTTGAACATTGCCTCTTTCGTATGTTTATAATTTATTTTTTAAAACTCCAAACTAATGATTGTTTATATTGTTTGTTTTTAAAGGATCCCAAGAAATTTTGTCAATGTTCACACCCTATGGCTTATCCAGACCCATGGTGCGTACCTTACATAGAGCGTGCGGGGTTCGGTCATGTTATGCATGTGGTAAATGCCACAATTGATGTGAAATTTATTCTTGCTTTGTGTGAACGTTGGAGACCAGAGACACACACTTTTCACCTACCAACTGGTGAATGTACCGTCACACTAGAGGACGTGTACATGCTTTTGGGTTTTCGAATAGATGGTAAGCCTGTGACTGGAAATGTTCAACAGCCCAACGAACTATGTGTTCAAATGTTGGGCGTAGATCTAGTCGAGGGTGAGGGATCTGCGAAAGCAAGGGGTCAGGGTATTAAACTATCGAGCCTCCAATTCTACCACGACGCTATAATTTTGACTGAGGATTCGTTCGAACAAGAAAAAATAATAAAAACAAGGTTTTACATTATGTTATTATTTGGGAACTTGCTATTTCCCGAAGGCACAGGAAATAGCATAAACTTTATGTACTTGAGTTTGCTCGAGGACATAGATAGAATAAGCACGTATAGTTGGTGTTCTGCTGTATCGGCTTTCCTATATAGCTCTTTGTGTAAAAATGCACAAAATGACCACTGTACATTTTCTGGATGTGCTTTTTTGCTCCAAACATGGGGGTGGTGGAGATTGCCGAGGCTAGCCCCCGAAAATCCTAACGACTACTCCTTCCCCTACGCAACTAGGTAAATTTATGATGTTATTTCATTTTGTATATTTATTCTATAAATATTTTTAAATAATATTATTTATCTTTTTTTGTTTAGGTTCATTGCAACTGGACTAGATTACAGTCTTACCCCGAAAAATAAAATAATATTTTATCGTCAACTCTTGGATCGTCTCCGAGCACAAGATGTATTACCACTAAATCATTCATCTTCTAACTAATTTATTAATATCAAGCATTCTCAATAAATAACATATTTATTTTTTTCTTTGCAGTTTATTTGGAGACCATATTTGGGATTGGAACATCAACCCAACCCCGAAGATGCAGCTGTTTGGACAGCAAAAACGGCTATCACGCGGTTCACCACTGTGGAGATGCACCAAAGTGACCGTGTCAAACTGCAATTCGGAATGCATCAAGAAATCCCAGGCCCCCCAATGTCTTTGGAACCTTGGCATCTTAAAAAAGTCAGCCACCAGTGGTATGCCCAAAATTGGAAGACATTTGCAAAGGAGTTCCGTAAAATGTGGAAAGAGCGTGCCCACTATGTTCTACAATTTCCGGTGGCGCCCAACGAAATGAAGCCGACAAGGGAATATGTGGATTGGTATAGAGCAAATACAAATCCAGAAATGATTGTGTCTGACCCGTTCTATTTGGACGATCCCCGAATGCAACAACCATATTTCCAACAACAACAACCACCACAATATTCCCAACAACAACAACCACCACAATATTACCAACAACAACAACCACCACCATATTACCAACAACAACCACCACCACCGTATTACCAACAACAACCACCACCACCGTATTACCAACAACAACCACCACCACCGTATTACCAACAATAACCACCACAACACATGTCCACCCCCAACCAAATCAACATTACATACCACAAACTCAACCCCAATATCATGAAGATTACAAACACCAACTTCAACATTCCCACCACCATCAACAGTCCCAACACCTACCACAAACTCAATCCCCCCACCAACACCAATCCCAACACTTCCATCACGACGATGTCCCGGGCTCTTCCAGTCCTCCACTTAGCCCCGACACAGGTATACAAGAGGATTACCAACAAGACTAATACACACCACAACAGACATTGTTCTTTAGCCAACCCGATTCAACCCTCAACTACCAAAGGCCACATTTCGAAGGCGCACCCAACAGGAGTTAGTTTGTCCCACCGAGACAAAGCTTTGAGGGCGCAGAGGGCACCCGCCTTTCCTACAGCATTGAAGGGACTTCGATCCAACCACAACGGCAAATGGCAAGGGGACGCGTTACGACTAGGGGTGGGAATAGGGAAGCATCACCACCACGTGAGCCGTCTAGACGAGTAGTTAGACCTTCCCCGTGCGGATCGTACCAGGGACCGCATAATATGTAAAAAATCATGCATTTTAATTAAATTTTATAATATTTGTCTTGTGTATTATTTTAATATAAATATATTGTGTTTATTAATATAAATTAATATATATATATATAAATTAATATATATATATATATATATATATATATATATATATATATATATATATATATATATATATATATATATATCTTGTGTATTTTACAAATATATACATAATATTATTTATTTACATGTATATAAATTAATATATTTTAATAATTTATAAATATATTATTTAATTATAAATTAAATTAATATATATAAATTATATATATATATATATATATATATATATATATATATATATATATATATATATATATCTTGTAAATAATATTATTTATATATATGTATTAATATAAATTAATATAATTTCTAATAAATATAAATTAATAAATTTAAAATAAGTTAAAAAAGATTTAAAAAAATTAAAAAAATAATAAAAAACATATTAAAAAAAATTAAAAAAAAATTAAAAAAACAAAAAATTAAAAAAAATACAAAACTAGGAGTAGGCGCCACTCCTAGTGGCGACTTGCCCTGCAATTTAAGGGTAGGCGCCATCTAGGATGGCGCCAATGTGTTCATTAGGACAAAAATTGCCCATTTATGTAATTTTTTTGAATTTATGTATATTTTTATAATTTTTTTTAAAAAATTAGTTATTTATAAAAAATCTTCCAGCATTATATTGTCTACATGATTCAACCATTTAAATTATTTATAGTTAAAAAATATTATATGAATTATTTTATACAAAAAGATAAGTAATTTAATAAAGTTAACAAAGTTTTAGAATCATTTTTTGTTAGAACTTTAGAAATAAAACAGACCAAGCTAATGTATTACTAATATAATAGTCAAAGAATTAATGGCAGGTAAAGAACATGGAAGAAGAAAAGAAAAGGAAACATATGTTGTAACAATTATAAATCGATCGTGCATTTCATTACATTTCTTTGGATAACAATAATAATACTATTCTATCGTTCATTAGCAACGTTTAAAAGTGAAATTAAAACAAAGCTCATTCAGATAAGTTAATCCTACAGTTATTGATAGTAAATAAATTAGTTATTAAAATTAATATTTGATACATTCAAAGGATGAAGAGCTTTGGCAACATGGTGACTAGTGAGATCATAGTTTTGAGCATGTAATAGTTTAGCAACAGTGAGTTGATAAGCTCTCTCTGAAGGATGAGCAACATCCCAGAAAAAGTAGGCTGCAGTATTTGGACATTGGAAAGTGAACCTGTTGCAAAATGTTCCCATTTCAAATGTTCCACTTCCACAACATCCATTCATCACATTTTGGAACCCTGATGCAGAAGGATTCGTTATGATATCAAGCATTGGAGTATAAACATCAACAAACTTAACATCATAATCTGGAAGAGAGGCCTTGAGGCTGGAAACCGAAGACGATAACATGCCATTGAATGTTTGTGCCAATACATTCTCAAAATCTACACATGCCCTTAATGATCCCCCGAATGTAGACCTAGCTGCAGGTAAACAGCCCAATGGTATTGTACTTAGAACCCACACATGTCGTGCTCCCAGTTGATATAGACTCTGAAATTAGTAGTTAGGGTTTGATATTATAATCTCAAGAGAAAAAGTTGATGAAATTTTGAATGACAAATGCACTCATACAAACCTTTAGGAAATTTTGACTTGATTCAACTAACATATCCGCATATACATTGAAAACCAAAGTTCTTCTAATAGTAAAAGAATAAGCGAATGCAACATCGTTGTTTCCTGCTGATATTATAAACAACGCCTTCGATATGATCTTTGATGATTTATGTGTTCCAACTGCTGCTCTCAGTTTTTCTATGTATTGTTTGAACAGATTCAGTTGAGCTCCCATGGTTAAAACTCCTCCCTACAACACAAAATATTCATTATAAACGGACGGGTCAAATCCAACACAGAAATCGTTTGCACGTAGCACGATTCCAACGTGTGCATGTGTATGCATGCATGAAATTTCAACAAACTAAGTATTACTCTATTAGTTCACCTGCGCGTTTGCTGTCAAATCGTCTAATCCTGAACCGCCTGATGCAAAGCATACTCCGGTAGGAAGGTCTTTAGCCGTTAATTGTGGGTTTAGGTAGGCTGGTAACGTGTCTTTCACTCCCATAGCCGCCGCTATACACAAATTTTAGACATTAAATCTATTAGTCTTTAGCTATGTATATTTTTGTTATAAATTGTGAAACTTCTGCTAGAAATGCATAGACTAATCCTTCGACTCGACATGTAATACTATAAGCAGCAAAATTCTTAACACTCATTACGGCCGAGATAGTTATATAATAACATGAAATGAGAATGGATTATTAGTGCTTGTGAATGTGAAGGCTTACTTATCACATCTGATAGAACTTTGCCGTTACCGAATCTACCGGTGGCAGCTCCTCCATAGAAATCCCTTCCATAGGGAGGAAAATTACACTTAGAAGCAGTTGCAAGATTGTTATTATTTCCGGTATCAAAGATTGAGTCACCAAATGCAAACACTGCAGGATATACTGCATTGGCATTTGCTACAATTGCAATATTAGATACTCTGCCAAATAAAACAAGAAAAATTGTCGCTAACCTCACCCATATTAAGTTCTTCATTCTACTATTCATTTCTAATTTTCTTATAATACAGTGTCAACCACACTAAGGTATTTATTTTTCTTGAACATCACTAAGGTATTTATATATACTAAATCTACGTTGATATATTTTTCTTGTTTTAACTTTTAGGAAACTAATTAATATTCATAAACGTGTTTGATGAATTTTTAACTATATATCTTAAGTTATAATGCTAAGCATAAATACACTTAATACTAATTTAATTCTTCTCTACCTTTATAATTTGAACAATTCAGTTACCAGAATAATAAAGAATGAAAAACAGTAGAATATTTTTAATTAGTCTTTAATACGTAATTGAGTTGATATTTTATTTAATTAATGAATTAACTTATGTTAAATGTATTTTTTAAAAAATAAAACTTTATTAATCAACCCAATTAATGATTTCAAGCTGCAAGAAAAGATGTATTTTTATTTTTTAATTTAGTTTTAAATATCATTAAAATATATACATTTTTTCAAAATAAAGATAAAAATAATAATTTTTAAAATAGTTAAGTTAATTTTTAGTTTAAATTATGGATCGATTCAATTTTAACTATCTCTCACAATATTTGAAAACCAAACCGGTCATCGTACCGGCGAGAGTATTGAGCCACTAGCTTAATTGTCGAATTAATGGTCACTAATCGAACCGCACGATTAAATCAGATAAAACTGAATAGTTCGGTTGAATAAATCGATATTTATAACAAAATTATATAATTATTAAATTGGTCGGACCGAATTAAGGGTGGCAAAACGAATCAGTCCGATTTAATTCACTATTTTTGACCGATCAAACTGAGGTTTTCAACTCAGTACCTTAAGTTGACGCACCCCTCCTAATCCACTTCCCCTTAAAAAAATACTACGAAAAGTGGCGGAACATGGGACAAGTTTTTCACGCGAGATTTTTGTTAATTATTTATTTATTTATTTACTTAGAATTAAATTTTCTCTTATAATTATATTGATTGAATTGCATTCTAAATTACGGTAGAAAAAATTGAATAATGAGTGTAAGCCTCTTTCATTAACTTTCTAATACATGTGAAAAAAACTTGAAATAAAAGAACAATTGTATGGCATGAAGAACTATTAATCATAAATACATTATCTCACATGTTTTCTTTAAAAACATATGTTAAATTTTCTTTTAAGAACATGAAGGATTGATTAATGTATACGTGTGATAAATTTAAGATTTAACTATTAAGGAATCAATCAATTTCTTTTGATAATAAATTCATTCAAGAAAAGAGTACAATGGGTGGATTTTTTACTAATATAACCCAAGTTTTTAAATTATTTCCCAAAATAACCCAAGTTTCAAAAAATTTCCCAATCTACCCCACCTTTAATAGGGAGGCGCCAATTGGATTGGCGCCCCCTCTTAAAAATTACAAGGAGGCGCCAATTGGATTGGCTAGGGCACCTGCCCTAGCCAATCCAATTGGCGCCTGTGTGTATTTTTTAAGAGGGGGCGCCAATCCAATTGGCGACTCCCTTAAAAAAGCCTCAAATGAAAAAACTTCCAACATGAAAGTTGTAGATCTTTTCAAAACAATAAATTTGGATATAAATTTTGCAACATTTGGATTTTTTTTGAGAAAGTTATGGGCAGTTGAAGTTGGACTTCTGAGTTTTTCAACTGTTGTCTGACCTATAATGTTTTGTATTATTGCATGTGTTTCTTTTAGGAATATGAATTTTTGTCCAACATAACATTTGAAGTAGACATCTTAAATTTTCCAATGCACTTGGTCCCACCTCAAAATAATTAAAAATGAGTGAGTTAGGTATCTGCAAACTTGACCCAAAATTAGGGTTTTTGTCAAAACAAGTGTATGTGAACTTTGCCAAAAGGGACCAACTTCAAGCCCTTTAGTATGAATGATAAAAGCCTCAAATGACAAAACCTTCAACATAAAAGTTGTATATCTTTTCAAGATAATGAATTTGGACTAAAGGTTTGCATCATTTGCAGCTTTTATGAGAAAGGTATGGGCACCTGAATTTGGACTCTTTGACATTATAACTGTTATCTGAGTCATAATGTTTTGTATTATTGCATGTGTTTCTTTTAGGAATATGAATTTTTGTCCAACATAACATTTGAAGTAGACATCTTAAATTTTCCAATGCACGTGGTCCCACCTCAAAATAATTAAAAATGAGTGAGTTAGGTATCTGCGAACTTGACCCAAAATTAGGGTTTCTGTCAAAACAAGTGTATGTGAACTTTGCCAAAAGGGACCAACTTCAAGCCCTTCAACATAACAATAACAAGTCCTTGAATTAGGGTTTTTGACCTATAAATTTTTGTTTTATGAAATGTGTTTATTTTAGAATTATGAAAGAAACTTAATGTTTGGAGAATACACAAAGATAAATTTGACATAATACGAATTGATATTAATAAAATTTGGATTTTACACAATGAATCCTAATGGTGATGACCGGGATCACCTAACCGACCTCCGGTCCCACATCCCCTAGCTACCCTAACCCTTGGCCCTAACCCACGTTGACGATTCTGCACCGGTGTTTGTTCATCTGATGGTCTAGGAGCGTCATTACCTCCTACAGGAGAAGATCCGTTGAGGTATTCAGCCAACTCAGCATAGTCTTCAGTATTCAATGATGGTGTAGCGGCGTAGCTGAGCTCATGACCCATGCCAGAGAAGTTGGGGTGTGGTTGACTCATGGATGGGCGACCAGGACGGTTGAAGGGGGACATGGGTGACAATGATGGGTCTAGGAAAGGTTGGAAAGGTTGTTGGGGTGTTTGGAAGAGATATGGTTGTGGGATGTTTTGGTATTGTGATGTTTGGGGTTCTTGGCTACGGTAGGTGATGGGGCGGTTAGTGTTTTGGGTAAGGCGACTTTGGTAGGGTGATGGTGTGGGTGCGAAGCGATGTTGGGTCGAAGGTTGATGGTCCATTTGTTGGTGGTGGTATGGGGGATGTTCTTGGTTTTGGGGTTGGGTGAATGGCATGTTTTGGTTGTATGTTTGTGTGTTTGTGGAACGGAAAGTTTGTTGGATAGGTGGTTGTGAGTAACCGGGCTGAGATTGTTGCTGGGGGTTAGATGTTGAGCCTTCTTGTGTGTAAGTTGTTTGGCGTGGGTCGTAGAGGTACATATCATCGGCGATGAATTGAAATCCAACTGATCTATACCAAGCCATATAAGTACGACTTGGTTTTACCTCATTTGGCATGACTGCGTCAGTTAAGACATGGTCATGACGGTGCTTCCACTTGCGACACTCTGATCTTGCGAAGGTTTGCCAAGGGTTGAAGTTCCATTGGTCGTTCACTTTGCGCATATGCCATTCTCCTAGGCTAGCTGGGGGATCTGGGATATTCTGGACCATACCAAACTGCAGCTTCACACGATCAGTGTTGTGCAGCTCCACTGTTGTGAACCGTATTATCGGTGCGCATGTTGTCCATACGGCTGCGTCTTCAGGGTTGATCTGATGCTCATGTTCCATATTAAGGTATGGACGCCAAATGAACTGAAATGTTAAAGACAATAGGATTTAAATGAATGTAGAAAAAGTATACATAATATGAATAAATAATGTAATTATTTTGCTTACGTCTGTCGGTCGAAGGTGATCTAACAGGTTGCGATATTGAGTAATACAGTGTCTCGGACATCTGCTGTAATTCATACCGCGTGCCGACCATCTACACCAAAAAGTTTAAAAAAATTAGTTATGGGTAATAAACTGTAAGGAAGGAAGTAAAGACATAGCAATTTAAACAACTTACTTTTTTGCATATGGAAAAGTGAAGGGGTTGCTATTGACCGGTGCTAGAGACGGTAGTCTTGACCATCCCCATGCTTGTAGCAAAACAGCACATCCAGAAAATGTAGAAGTATCTTTGTGGCAGTTTTTGCACAAAGAACTATAGAGATAGGCTAGACATGCGGATCCCCAACTATAACTACCTATTCTATCTATATGTCTAAGTAAAGGTAAGTACATAATATGCATGCTAGAACCACTACCTTCGGGAAATAAAAAGGATCCTAGTAACAACATAATGTAACACCTAGTTTTGATGATTCGAGCCTCTTCGGTAGAATGCTCATCTAAATAAAAACTATTATAATATGACTTTAGGCGAGATAGTAGTATACCTTGTCCCCTAGCATTATCATCTAACAAATCAACGTTTAAAAGCTCCATGCAAATTGAATTAGGAAAGTTGGTCTTACCATTAACGACTTTGCCTTCTATTCGTAGTCCTAAAAGCATGTAGACGTCTTCTAACGTCACGGTACACTCACCGGTTGGAAACCAAAATGTGTGTGTCTCTGGCCTCCATCTTTCGCATAAGGCTAGAATGAATTTGTTATCTATAGACCAAGACATAATTTTGCTAAGGTGACCAAAACCGGCGAGTTCAACATAAGGTTGAATCATCGGGTCCATGTGGACAAATTCGTGGACTCTAGTGCGAAACCTTGAGACATCCTATAATAGAAATAATGAAACACATGACTAAGTCGGTATTTCAAAATAAAATGGGGTTGGTGGAGATGAAACATAAAAAAGAAGTATAAGAAAAAACTTACGTATGTTGCGATGTTTGCAACTGTTCCTCTGTGTGCTTCGCCCATTGTGAGTAAAGACATATTGTTGGGGAGTTAGTGTAGATGAAAATGGAAGATTTTGTAGAAGATGAAATTGTAACAGAAGTAATGTAGATGAAGTAGTGAGAAATGTAGATGAAGTAGTGAGAATGTTGGTGTGAAAGAATTGGTGAAGGAGTGAATCAATTTATAGGCAAATGGAAGAGTGCATGAAAAATTGTGTTTGCATGGTGTCTCCACCTCATTTGGCGACCATGTACATTATTTAGGAGGGGGCGCCATTCAAATTGGCGACACCCTAGGGCACATGCATGCAAGCCTAGTTCTGAATGCTTGGTTTCAAGGACTGACTAAGGGGGGCGCCATTCAAATTGGCGACCATGTGCAAGTCCTAAAGGTAGGCGCCAATCCAATTGGCGCCACCCTTTGCATGCTCAACACGTGGCATTGCTGTCTCCTGCATGCTGAACAATTCACTTATGGATGGCTTGCATGATTGACACATCATCTCTGACCATCTTAGGTGTCCGACACGTGTCTGTCTTGTCTCCTGTATGCTGATGACTACCTTCTTGATAGCTTGCCTGGCTGACACATCAACTCACACTGTCTTGCAGGATTGACACATCATCTCTGACCGTCTTAGGTGTCCGACACGTGTCTGTCTTGTCTCCTGTATGCTGATGACTACCTACTTGATAGCTTGCTTGACAGACACATCAACTCTTGACTACCTAGCATGCTTGACACATCAACTCACACTGTCTTGCATGACAGACACCTCATCTCTGAACTAGCTAGCATGCTTGACACATCAAGTCACACTGTCTTACATGACAGACACATCATCTCTGAAATTACTTGCATGCTTGACACGGTATCTCAGACTAGCTTCAATGTGAGACATTAATACCATCTATTTAAGTGTCTTACTATCACATTCATCTGCACTTGCAAAATACTTTTCATCTCCAAAATACTTTTCATCTTCACTCACTTTCATCTGCACTTGCAAAATACTTTTCATCTCCAAAATGTCATCTTCATCATTATACAGTATCAACGTTCACTGCAACGGTGAAACTTTTGAGTCTGAGCTTCATGGTTTTTGTTTTAGAAACACTGATACCATTAGAGTTTCGATGAAGAGAAATGCAACCTTTTTGCATTTCAAAAAAAGAATACAATCCTTTATACAGGGAGGTATTGTGTCAAGGATGACATATCAGAATCCTATATTTTTTGAGAATGGTCAATGCAAGTTTTTCCCCCTAAAGATACGAGACGATGAAGATGTGCAAAGCATGTTTCTTAGTCATGAACATTCAGGCATGGATTCTATCGAGTTGTACATTACTCTACAACCATGTATACCGTCTCAACAGTCTCAAGTAACATATCAGGATCCAGCTGGTGGAGATGATGCAGATGATGCACAATGCTCAGATGAACTCAACCCAGAAGCAGAAGTAGAGGTCGACGTTGTTGATGAAGAAGAAGAGGAGACTGAGATACAGGTTGATCACATCCTGAATAACGACGATGAAGATGAGGCTCAACCACCACCAATACCTCCTACTCATGTCTATATTCCTCCTCAACATATGACAAATATGGATCTTCACGATGATGAAATGTCCGACAGTGTCTTCTACAATCCGTATCCGAGACCAGTAGGAGAATTAAAGGTGGGAGACATGTTTCGTACCAAAGAGGAATGTGTCTTGGCAATCAAAAAATATCACATGAACAACTTTGTTGACTTTACGGTTAAACGCACTGATTCAAGAAGGTATGTTATTGAATGTTGTAACATGCTATGTAAGTTTCGTTTGGCTGCATCTTACAAGAAGAGAAATGACTCTTGGGAGATCGCTTTAATAGACCCACCACACAGTTGCGTCGCAACAACCGTTGCACAAGATCACCGTCAACTGAGCACAGCATTGATTTGTCGAGACATTCTGCCATTGGTAAACAAAGACCCATCAGTGAAGGTGAGTATAATTATATCACATATCCGAACAACATATAATTATACTCCATCTTACAAGAAAGCATGGATTGCGAGGACAAAGGCTGTTGAGCAGGTTTTCGGCAACTGGGAGGACTCATTCAAAGAATTACCACGATTTTTATGGGCACTAAAAACTTATGTCCCAGGAACCGTGGCAATTCTGGAGACAGTGCCAGCAATGATGCCAGACGGAACCTGTGCTATAGGTAATAGAATATTCCACCGTCTCTTTTGGGCATTTGACCCTTGCATCAAAGGTTTCGCATTCTGCAAACCTCTCCTGCAAATTGATGGCACTTGGTTATACGGAAAATACAAGGGTACGTTGCTCATGGCAGTTGCACAAGACGGTAACAACAATGTATTTCCCGTTGCCTTTGCTCTTGTTGAAGGTGAAACAGCTGCTGGATGGGGTTTCTTTCTTCGACATCTCAGAACGCATGTCGCACCACAAGCCAATCTATGTCTGATTTCTGATAGACATGCTGCCATCGAAAGTGCCTACAACAACCATGAAAACGGATGGCATGATCCTCCTTCTACACATGTCTACTGTATCAGACACATAGCACAAAACTTCATGCGTGCTATAAAAGATAAGAATCTTCGCAAGAAGGTGGTGAATGCTGGGTATGCTTTAACTCAACCGTCTTTTCAATATTATCGTGATGAGATTCGACTGTCTAATGAAGATGCGGGGAGATGGATAAATAACATCCCAGTAGAGCAGTGGACAAGAGCATTTGACGGTGGTTGTCGATGGGGCCACATGACAACAAACATTGTGGAATGCATGAACGGGGTTTTCAAAGGAATTCGAAACCTGCCGATAACCGCCTTGGTAAGATCAACCTATTATAGGTTGGCTTCTATGTTCGCAACCAGAGGCGAAAGATGGAGTGCAGTGTTAATGTCTGGACAAGTATTCAGTGAATGTTGCATGAAGGTCATGAAAGAGGAGAGCATCAAAGCTACGACACACGCTGTAACCGTGTTTGACCGTCATAGACAAAATTTCAGCGTCCAGGAAACAATGGGCAACAGTGAGGGGATACCAAATTTAGCCTACGCTGTTAGACTAAACACAAGTTGGTGCGATTGTGGAAAATTTCAGGCCTTCCGCATACCTTGCTCCCATGTCATTGCAGCATGCGCTTATACTCGTCAAGACGCTAACACCTATTTATCTGATGTGTACAAGGCCAACACCATCATGAATGTATATAGTCGAGGCTTTTCAGTACTACCAATGGAGGATTACTGGCCTCCATATGAAGGAGATATTGTTTGGCACAATGAAGAGATGCGTAGAAAGAAGAAAGGAAGGCCAAACAGCACACGTATAAGAACAGAGATGGATTCCACAGATAAAATGATAAGATTATGTAGTATCTGTCGTCAACCAGGACACAACAAAAACAACTGTCCCAATCTAGGAGCATCATCTAGATCTTAAGCTTATTGTAATATGATATCTAGATCTTAAGCTATTTGTAACATTGTATCTACATCTTATGCTTTTTGTAACATTGTATTTCTGTAACAATCAATCATTATATATCATTAAGTTCTTGTTACAACGAGTTTCATAACCAACATCAGTACAAAATATCTGAAAACATAAATAATTCTAACTGATTACAACAATCAAATTAATGTCGTCTCGACCGAACATCATTTCCCTAGCATCCTTATCAGTCCTCATTCGCACCCAACCAAAGATACTGTCAAGTCTCTCAATACTTCTGATTTTTTCCCCTTCTGGTATCTTCCCGTCTAACCATCGAACCAGCTCCCTCTTCAGTTGATCTAACGTGGTGATGTTCCAAAACAGCATCACCAATTGAGGTTTGTCTCTCGCATAAATCACCTTACCGTATCGGCAACGAACACCAAACATGATAGCCAAATGATTATTTGAGTTGTGGAACAATAGGTCACACAACGCATCTATTTATAATACAAAAAAGGCATTTTATGATGGACTCGGCAATTGAGTTGGCGCCTCCTTTTAAAACATACACATAGGCGCCAATTTGATTGGCTAGGGCACCTACCCTAAGCTAGGGCACCTGCCCTAGCCAATCCAATTGGCGCCTCCATTCAAGTTTTAACAACAGTCGCCATATGAACAACTTTCATGTTCATCAAAAATCCATTTGAAACTTGGAAGCTCATCATTAATTTCAGAACATTATAGGTCATTCTGACAGAAACCCTAATTTTGGGTCAAGTTCGCAGATACCTAACTCACTCATTTTTAATTATTTTGAGGTGGGACCAAGTGCATTGGAAAATTTAAGATGTCTACTTCAAATGTTATGTTGGACAAAAATTCATATTCCTAAAAGAAACACATGCAATAATACAAAACATTATAGGTCAGACAACAGTTGAAAAACTCAGAAGTCCAACTTCAACTGCCCATAACTTTCTCAAAAAAAATCCAAATGTTGCAAAATTTATATCCAAATTCATTGTTTTGAAAAGATCTACAACTTTCATGTTGGAAGTTTTTTCATTTGAGGCTTTTTTAAGGGAGTCGCCAATTGGATTGGCGCCCCCTCTTAAAAAATACACACAGGCGCCAATTGGATTGGCTAGGGCAGGTGCCCTAGCCAATCCAATTGGCGCCTCCTTGTAATTTTTAAGAGGGGGCGCCAATCCAATTGGCGCCTCCCTATTAAAGGTGGGGTAGATTGGGAAATTTTTTGAAACTTGGGTTATTTTGGGAAATAATTTAAAAACTTGGGTTATATTAGTAAAAAATCCACAATGGGTCCTCTAACACTTTCACCAAAAAGCGAGAGCTCAATAAATACCTTACAATTTAAAGGGGAGTTAAATGAATCAAAGAAATTACACCTTAAATGACTATTGAAAACTAGAGCATACCAATTCCAAGACATGAATTTAATTGACAAAAGACAATCCTCAAAACAAAATACTTCATCTTCATCCTTAAACATGATAACATTCCTAAAAGCCATAAATTCCAAGTTGTAGATAACCAAATCATCCAACAATATCTCTGCCATCCGATTTCTTCCATTCTTGGCTATGGAAAATGAACTTGACAACCATCTATCTAGGCCTCCCTCCTTCCAACCAAACTATTTTTTGAATAGCTGATCCTCCCCACAACCTTTTGGTGACTGAGCACTCAAGGAATATGTGTTGATTATCTTCATCCACCTGAAAATAAAAAACACAACAACTACTATTGACACAGTATCGGTCTAAAATCAACCTCCACCCGAAAGTCAGGATCTTCGAAGGAGCTTTGATGGACCATAAGTTTGACAAACCAATTTTCTATCTTTCATTGAGAATGCCTGCACTATATCTTTTTTCCATCGTTGCGTAGCACAACTTAACAGAAAAATCCCTCGCACCTTATATTGGCCATTTAAAGTTATCTTCAGCTGTTGGGCCAGGCTCCACATCCTGCATCAAATCAGAAATTTTGCAAGTTTCAACTTCAATACTCCCACGATCTTCTGCATTAGACTGTCAACTCCATAACCATTCACTCCCATTCCTCACACCTCCTTTTTCTACATTGATGAACATATTCTCCACTTCTTCATAAGCTTCCGGGTATGCCTCCTTCAATGTTTGGTCTCCCCTAGAAAGTAATGTTTCTCCCAAATCCCAACATTAATTAGTAATTTCAGAAAAAATGTTTTGCTCTGAGCCCATCTTTAGCATCCAAAGTAACCAAGTCTCTCCACCATATTTAATCGCTCTTGTCATTGATGAACATAATCTTTCATGGATTTCTTTACTATGCTTTATGATTCCATACCATATAGCATTTTTCTCCTTCAAAATCCTCCACTTTCATTTTAATAGCAACACTTTGTTGAAAGTTTGTAAGTTTTCTAAACCAAGCCCCTTCCCTCTTTGTCCACACACACCTTTACCCAACTCACCCAATGAACTATCTTTCTATTCTTAAAACCACCTCAGATGAATCTAGCTTGGATATCATTGATCTCTGAATCACTTTGCAAGGAGCTTTGTAGAAGGAGAGAGTGTATAAAGGAATATAATTAAGAACAAAATTTAACAATACTACTATTCCTCCCATAGAAATAAGTATACTCTTTAAAGTAGATAATTGTCTCTTCAAATTGTCTAAGACATCACTCAACATATAATCTCTTCTAGGACTACCCTCCACCTTCACACCAAGGAACTTGAAAGGCATGTACCTAATTCTGCAGGACAAGAAAGAGGATGTTGCATTTAATAAACTATTCTTTACAAGAATCCCCCAAATCCGGATTTTACTGAAATTAATCTTTAGACCTGTCACCAATCCAAACTCCCTTAATAATAATTTGATATACCAAATAATTCTTCCAGCTACCATCACCAAGAATCAAGGTATCATTAACAAATTCCACAATATCATAGACACCTCCTCATTCACATAAAAGCATGTGAACTTCCCTAATTCCACTGTTTTTTTTGATCAAATAGTATATTTATCCAAGTCACACATCGGGTAGTAGGAAGAGAATAAAATTTGAGTATTAATATAAATAAAGATAATTAGTTTTACTTTTCTACAAAACAACAAAAATATATTATTTTGGTGTATCGAGGATTTGGGTACTTGTGTGTTTAGAGAGAGTTTTTCTATTTTTCTGTTTAAAAATAGTTTGTTGAGAGAGTTTTCTATTTTTTCGTCCAAAATTTATAGTTGAGAGAGGGTTTGCAACTATTCCGTCCAAGAGAGAGTTTGTAATTTTTCCGCTTCTACGTGCGTAGAATTTTTTATATATTTATTTTTCCAATAACTAATATCAAAGTTAAAGTTCTGATTAAGGGAGGAAGGAAGAGTCACAAAAAATTCCGATCAAGCGAAAAATGAAGAGTGAGTAAGAAAAAATTTTGATTGAGGGAAAAAGAAGACAAAACAATTGAAGAGTAATAATTTTATAAATATGGCTAATCGTTATAATTATAATGATCACTTTGAAGATGAAATTGAAGATATGTGAGACTTTGGTTGAATGGAGGATTTGTTGGGTCAAATAGTATATTTATCCAAGTCCTACATCAAATAGTAGGAGGATAGTATAATTTGAGTATTAATATAAATAGAGATAGTTAGTTTTACTTTTCTACACAATAATAAAATATAGTCTTTTGGGTATATTGAGAATTTGGATAGTTGTATGTTTAAAGATGGTATAGAGATAGTTAGTTTTATTTTTCTACACAACAATAAAATATAGTCTTTTGAGAATATTGAGAATTTAGGTTGTTGTGTGTTTAAAGAGGGTATTATATTTTTTTGTTCAAAAATAATTTTGTTGAGAGAGTTTTTAAAAAAAAAAAAAAAGTTTATTGAGAGAGTTTGCAATTTTTCCGTCCTAAAATTATAGTTCAGAGAGGGTTTGCAATTTTTCTGTCCAAAATTATAATTGAGAGAGTTTTTACAATTTTTCCTTAAAAAGTTATAATTGAGAGAGGATTTACAATTTTTCCTTAAAAAGTTATAATTGAGAGAGGATTTACAATTTTTCCCTTCAAAAATTGCAGTTTGAAGGGTTTGTATTTTTCTCCTTAAAAAATTGCAGTTTAACGAGAGAGAGTTTGTAATTTTATTTTGAATATATTACAATTTGAATTATGATTTTGTGAGTTTTGATGTTGTAATTTTTACAACATTTTTCTCATTGTAAGACCCTAATTTTGACCCTAAGATCCCTCATGGCATCATATCATTGCACATTACATTTGCCTCAAGGATCATAACATCTTGGTTTCTTGCCCTAGGGTGAGACTTGTTTTGAGTTGGTTTGAGACCATAAAGCATGCTTGAATTGTATATTATTGTTTTTCTTATTTTGTTTACTAACCAAAAACACAAAAATATGTCACTAACATTGTTTGTTTTGTAGCTTGAGCAATCATAAGATCTAACGCTCCTAGGAGGCCCTATGCTCAATGATATGGCCAGATGAAGTTGAAAGCAAGCATGACAATGATTCACAAGACTCTCTATCATCATATATACCTCCCAAGTATCTGAATTTGTCAATTTGGTCAAGATAAACCAAAGGGCTTGAGGCTTGTTTCCCAAGGAAACCCTAATTCATCTGTGCATCAACTGTGCCTTGCTCATGAAGCAATCTCAACCCACGATCAAGTACAATCAAGAGAAATTATTTCATTCATCATTTTATGCATATATGAGCCTATGTGAGTGTTCTCAATCATCAATTTATCAAAATTTGAAGTTTGGACTTGAGAAGTTGATCAGTCAATTCATCTGACTATTTTGAAATCCACTGAGACCTAACTTTTGATGTGTTTGTCAAATGAAGATGAACCCAAGAGAAAACATGTTCTTAAGAACCATATGAACAACTTTCATGTTCATCGAAAATTTATTAGAAGCTTGGAAGGTCATCATCCATTTCAAAACATTATAGGTCATTTTGACTGAAACCCTAATTTTGGGTCAACTTCCCAAGGACATAACTCACTCATTTTTCATAATTTTTAGGTGGGATCAAATGAATTGGAAAGTTTAACATGTCTAATTCATTTTTTATGTTGAACAAAATTTAATAATCCTAAAAGAAATACACGTGATAATGCAAAACATTATAGGTCACTTTGGACCAAAGTCATTGAAATGTGAAAAAGTCCAACTTCAAGTGCCCATAACTTTCGCATCAAAAATCCAAATGATACAAAATATAAGTCTAAATTGATTTTCTTGAAAATATATACAACTTTGATGTTGAATGTTTTGTCATTTGGAGCTTGCATCATTGAAATAGAAGGGCTTGAAGTTGGTCCATTTTGACAAAATTCTCATACACATGTTTTGCACCTTGAACTTTATGATCAATTTTCATTAATTTCCCAACTCCAAATGTATTTTTGTTCAACATAACAATTGTTCCTCATGTCAAGACCTTTCCAACCATTACCCACAAGGCCATGTTTCATTTTGGTAAGAGGCATTTCCGAAGAGATGAAAGTTTGGGTGCATTTATGGAAACATTGTTAAAACTTCATGCACATTCATTTACAATGCCATGTACACGTCCAATTCAGCTTAATATGATTTCAGCATGCCAAATCAATTGCATTTGGGCCTCCCATGTGCCTGTACAGGCCCATGCATGGAGGCCCTCATTTCATGCACACATGAATTTCACCTTGCTTGCATCACCTTGTGCTATAAATAGATGTGCTCAGCTTCATTCCAAATCAACCTTAAGGCGCCTTACATGTTGCAAAACTCAATCCTCACCTCACTCAAAGGAATTTTTGCATTTCTCTTTCAATTTTTCAGTTCCAATTTTCAACTTCCTTGGTTGATTATTGGACTCTAATTCCTTAGCCTAACCCTATTTCCATCTCAAGAACACACTGCTATCAAGAATTGGAAAGGATCGTGCTTCATAGAGCTGCACTTCAAAGGTTGTTGTTCAAACTTTTTCAATTCGAATCTCATTGGATCTTGCTCATTCACTACGCCAAAAATGACTTTTAACAGCGCATCTTAGACAGCGCTTTTAAAAGAAAGCGCTGTCTAAGGTTAAAATTAAAATAAAACACGGAAAATGTACCAAAAAAATAATGAAAGCGCTGTCTAAGGGGGGGTCTTAGACAGCGCTTTCTAAAAGCGCTGTCTAAGACCCCCCCTTAGACAGCGCTTTTAGAAAGCGCTTTTAAATATATACCTTAGTCAGCGCTTTTGATAAAGCGCTGTCTAAAGTCTTTAAATTAAAAAAAAAATTAAAACCAAAAGCGCTGTCTAAGGGGGGTTTAGAAAGCGCTTTTGGAAACTCATAATCACAGAACACATAATCACAGAACTTCTCGAAGACACCAATGGCGGTCTCGTCATTCTCTCTTCAGGTCTCTCTCTATCGAAACTCATTTCATCTCTTCTCCTTCTTCACTCCACTTCTCAGGGAACACTTCTCATTCTATCTCCTTCCTCCGCCACTCTCAAATCCAAAATCAATTTCCATCTCAAAACCCTAAACCCCCAATTCTACCAAGTCCCCGTCGAAATCACCGCCGACCTCCCCGTTAACCACCGCCACTCCCTCTACTCTTCCGGCTCCGTCTGTTTCATTACCCCTAGAATCCTCATCGTTGATCTTCTCACTAATAAACTACCTGCCTCAATTATCTCCGGACTCATCATCCTCAACGCTCATTCCGTTTCGAAGACTTCCACTGAAGCTTTTATTGTTAGGATTTTTCGTTCTCTCAATCGAAGTGCGTTTGTTCGTGTTTTCTCCGATAGGCCACAAGCGATGGTTTCGGGTTTTGCGAAGGCGGAGAGAACTATGAAGTGTTTGCATATTCGTAAGCTGCATCTTTGGCCGAGATTTCAGGTTTATGTTTCGCATATGGTTTCTTCTGGGTCCTCCTTATATGATTTTGATCTTTTCTGTCCAGCTTTTGTTCCTCATATTTTGAATTAACTAGAACTTAGAAGTTTGAATTTTGAAGTATAACTGAAATTGCTGAATATTTTTGTTATCTAAAGAGAACAATGGGAGTATGGAATGTAGAAGTGTAGCCTAAGATGCAGCTTTGTAGATAGAACTAGTGAAGCACAAAAAGTACCATATAACAATGTTATCCAAGTTTTTTATTTTGATAATTGATCTATTTGACATGTGAAATTGTATTGTAGGTGGTGAATCAACAGCCGATAATTGCCAAATACTTCAATCAAGAGTTAATAGATTGAAATCGGACAAATATCAGATTGATTCGGACAAGTTGAAAGGCTACTCTTGTGATATTAATTTTACTGGTAAGCAAGCATGGCCCTTTATCTGTCTTTTTTTTAACATTGAACATGTCCTTTAACCTATTGTATGCATTTTACCAATAAAGAGTTCTTTATTGTATGCTATTAGAGGAGAACCAAATGTTAGTAGTATTTTGTAGCGCCTTCTTTTGCTCCCATTTTCTGTGTGTGTGTTAAGTGAGGGGTTATTCCTGTAATTTGTTTTTCTTGGCTTTATGTGCTGCATATGAATTTGGCCATGGATGGATGTTATGTTTTGACTTTTGACATGGAATGCTATATTGAAAGCCAGTGCTTCATTTTGGCTGATATTGATTTGTGAGTTCTATATCTTCCACACAACTACTTTTAGCCATCTTGTTCTTTTAGGAAAATGTTTGATGCTAAATTTTTTACAATTAGAGAGAAACCTAATAATTTTCATCAATGAACAGACAAGGAGCTTGATATAATTGACATGGTTGTTTATGGTGATGTAATCCGGCCAGGAAACCAGTGTAGATGCAGAACTGTTGATGAAATGCTTGGAAAATTTAAGGCAAAAGCAAAAGACAACACAGATGCGTGCAAGTTGCCATAGCAGAGAATGAATCTTAGCTATAATAAACAAATTTTCAAGACGACTTGCATTAGTAACAGAAGATGAATCTTTTACCTTACTCTCTTTTCTTATTTTTCAGAGAAAACATTACAATTCTTACTTTCCTTCAGTGAAAACATAAGTTGTAAATTTTAGACAAAAGCACCCACTAGATTGTTGGGTAGTGCATCAGCAAGGGTCTATCCACATGGAAAAAAGAAACCATAGTGAAAGAGGTTCATAAATATTGCATATTTTAATACTTTTAAGTGATTTTCATGTGCAACATGAAGAATAATCTCTAACTTTTTTCCTTCAATCTTTTGGAATCACACAGGAGTTTGTGAAGCATTTAGAGTCCACTGGTGAGAGATTAGGTTAATTGGATTTGAATTAAACCACTCCACATGGTGTCACAAGAGACAAAATCAGTAGATATCTGAAAATCAATTATTTATATGAAAATGACTTATTTTCTTTTTCAGCCACTAGCAATGAAGATGTTGAATACAAGTATCTTCCTAGTTGTCCAGATGATGAGCCTCAGAAGAAAATTAATCAAGTAAGCTTATTTTAATAGCTTTTGTCTTTATGTAATATAGCAACTTGTTGATTAATTGTAATAGATAAATTCAATTATGTATGTAGGGTACCATTCTTAGCAACATTCAATGGAAGAAATTTGGACTTCTTTGTTTTGTTTGGATTGCAGTTCTTCTCTTGCAGATTGCCAAGGTAATTTTCTAATCTAGATTTTCGACCATCGAAATAGAAATACTACTACGGATTCATGATTAATAAAAGCTAAATTTGTAACAGAATTATACAGCTACATGTTCAATCAAATACTGGTTACTAACTTTGTTACAGGTGAGATTTTTAACTCAAATATTGAAATTTTCGAATTGACAATTAGTTACAAAATTTTAGACTTTAAATTTTGTTGTTTTTATAGACACCAGTTACTGTTGGGGTTTCAATGTACCAAGCAATAGGCCTATATCAAGGGAAGAAGATTACAGTTTCTAAGCAAGATCATGGCACACATTGGCCTTTGCATCTTCTGATTGTATCACTTTCATGTGCTTTGCTAGCTGGAATATTGGGTGGACTTCTTGGTGTAGGTAGTGGATTTGTCATGGGTCCTTTGTTTATCGAATTCGGAATCGCGCCTCAGGTAGCAAGTGCCACGGCCACATTAGGAATGACATTCACAGCATCTATATCGGTTGCGCAATATTTTCTCTTGAATCGATTTCCGGTTCCTTATGGTAAAATTGAATGTCATGTTTCATAAGTCATCATAAAATTCAACTAGTTATACTAATATGTATCTTTCGTGGTGATTTGCAGCTCTGTATCTTACCATTGTGGCTACAATTGCAGCATACATAGGACAGAAAATAATTGACAGGCTTGTCAATATCTTTCAAAGAGCTTCTTTGATTATCTTTGTCTTATCCTTCACAATTCTTGTTAGTGCAATTGCACTAGGTGAGTACTTATTATCTCTATCTTGAATTAGTTTCTATATTTTAAAGTTTGATTTTACTGTGTTGAAGTTCTTTTGCTGTTTGTTCTTTCATTGCATTTGTATTCTATTTGATGTATCTTTAATGGTGCTTGCTGCTTATCAAGGTTTTAAACCACAGTCATTGTAATAGCTACTTTGCAATTCTCCACAATGTGGAAATTTTAAGCTATTTTTTAACTTGTTTTAATAAGTTTGGTTGATTAATCACAGGTATAGGCAGTATGGCTTGTGGGAAAGGTATGCAGAGTTATATCCAAATGAAGATTTGATTTATACTGTTGGTGTTAGTGACTACACAAAAGATTGGTTCTATGCACAGGTTACAAGGTACACTTAAAAATAATAAGTTTAAAGATCGGTTCTATTTTTTATTCACATAGATTAATTGTTATTATGTATATGAAATACAGAAAGAAAAATGAAGATATTTATGGTATGATATTTTTAATTGTCTGTGTTAAATTATGAATATTTTAAATTTTTGAAAGTATGGTCCAACAATTAATAGTTTATACATTAGTAAAAAAAAAGATGATGTGGGTGTTATTTTGAGCCTATTTGGATTTTCTAAAGCTTATTTGTTTATATTAATACTTATGAGATTATATATAGTAGTTTATAAAGTGTAGTTCTGGTGAAAATAGTTTAACATTTTATATTATGGAAATAATTTACACTTAAATATTTATATGATAAACAGTAAGGATTTCTTTGATTTGATTTTGTAAAATTATTTTTTAGTTTTTACAATTTCAAAATTATAAAATTTGTTTGATAGTTTAGTTTTACAAAATTATTTTTTATTTATAGGTTTTAAAAACTAAAGGGGGGGCTTAGACAGCGCTTTTTGAAAAGCGCTGTCTAAGGTATACCTAAAAAAATTAAAATAGGAGGGTCTTAGAAAGCGCTTTTGGCCAAAGCGCTGTCTAAGGGGGTGGGGCTTAGACAGCGCTTTTTGAAAAGCGCTGTCTAAGGTATACCTAAAAAATTTAAAATAAGAGGGTCTTATAAAGCGCTTTTGGCCAAAGCGCTGTCTAAGGGGGGGGGGGGGGGGGGGGGCTTAGACAGCGCTTTTAAGATTTAAAAAAGCGCTGTCTAAACCTTTAGCAGCGGAGGTTTAGACAGCGCTTTAAAGCGCTGTCTAAGGCTAAAAAAAGCGCTGTCTAAGGTCTTGTTTGTTGTAGTGATTTCTTGTGATTATTGGCTCCTCTGAAGTCCTCTCATAAGAGGCAATTGAATTGTGTACTTAATTTCATAAATCCATCAAGTTCAGTTTGAAATCCATAATTTTCTCTCTCTGATTTCTCTTTCTATGAGAGTCTAGAGGAGAAACCAATGGCACATGAGTGATCTACATCACCCCAGCTTTCCAATGATATGAGGATCGCCCATTTTGGTTAAGATTTCATGACCTTTAACTTCCACCGGAGCTAGCATGCTCGCCGGAGAAGACGGTGGTGTACACCACTGTCCCCGTTGCCAGATTTAATTTGAGCCGTTGATGATGATTTCCAGATTGAATCATGGCCTTCCAATGTTATGACCTTTTTTAATTGTTTGTGTTTCTCATTTGACTTTGGACTATGGTGGGTGCGCGCATGAGGACCTTTGGATCTTCCACGTCATTTAATGAAACTTGATCCAACGCGCCAGGCTTTTCCTATTTTCTGATTTAATTCATTTTATTTTCTTAATTTCATTTTATTTCAAAAATTCATAACTCTTTCATTTTAAATCCAAAAAATATGGGACCAATTGCATTATTTCCCTTTTTAATTCTAGTTTCTGAAAATGATTTTTAATATTTTTTATTTTGCAATTTGATATTTTTTGTGAATTTTCTCTTTTCTGGTTATTTTTAATTTATTTTAAATAGTTTCCAATATTCAAAAAAATGCAAAAATATTTTCCTAACATCTTTGAATGATGATGAATCTAAGAAAAATATTCTCATAAATTTCCAAATTGATTTGAGATTTATTTGAGATTTTAGTTCAATTATGTTACTTTTAATTCATTTTTAATTGTTTAAAAATAGTTTCTGGTTTCCAAAAATGCTGAAATTTTTTGTCAAACTTTGTTTGACCATGTTGAACTTAGGATGATCCATTTGGACTTTTCCAAGTTGATTTGAAATGGATTTGAAGTTTGACCTTTATTTGATTATTTTAATTCAAGTATTATTTTAATTTTCAAAAATGCCGAAAATATTTTATTCGTTTCTTGACTTCTAAGCTTCATTTTGCTTCTGTTTATCATTGATTGACTTTGATTCTATTCATGTTTGATCAATGTGTGTTGGATATTTCATTTGAATTTCAATTTGTGTACATTCTTATTCTTCTTCTTCTTCATCTTTTTTTTTTCTTTTTGATCAATGAGTTAAAGATTGGTGGTTAGCCTTGACATATGAGAGGCTTAACCTTCCTTTATTCAAATCTAATTCATCTTGATCATAGATCAAGTGAATGGCTTTGCATTGAGGATAGGTTGCTTCTTGGTCAAGCAAAAAACCTAAATCAATACAAGATCATTCTTCTTTTCTTTTGGCATGGCAAGTTGTAGGAGATTGGCTTACTAGTCATGGTCTCTAACTTGTGTTTGTTGTCCATAGTTTTATTGACCGGCCTCAGATAGGTGTGACTACTACATTAGTCCACTTACGATTGCTTAACATAACGCTAAATTGCCTTATGGCACACTAACACTAACTATTAACACTAACTTTTAATTCAAGCCATTTAATTCTTGCAATTTACTTTAATGCAATTTAATATTATTGTACATTATTTTATTTGCTTTTGCCTTTTGCTCACTTGAGCTCATGTTTATGTTAATGCAATTTGCCTTTTGCTCACTTGAGCACATAATTGTGTATATACTATTTTGCTTGTTTTATTTTGATTGTGTGAACCAATTTTACTCCGATGGTGATTTCAATAAGTAATTTATATGTAACCCAATCAACTTATATTTGGTTGATTATCAAGATTAATATTATTGAATATTAATCAACACATTTTTTACATTGTTTTATGAAGCAACTTAGAACATCTCTAATTGCTTGAGTTATTTGTGTGGATCAAATTGCTACATTGTATTTAAGCAACATCTAAACAATCTAAATCAATTTTACTCAAAATGGTGATTTGAATAAGCAATCTACATGTGGCCCAATCAATTTATATTTGGCCCCACCAATCATCAAAATTAATATTATTTAATGCTTAGCAACACACTTTTTGAATTGCTTCATGAAGTAACTTACACAAATATTTAAGCAACGAGAACACCGCGTGTATCTACTCCAATGATAAAAATGCTATGTTTCGGAACTTATGAATTCTAGTCTGCACAACCTCCATTGAAGATGTTCTTACACAAATATTTAAACAACGAGAATGCCACATGTATCTACTTCAATGGTAAAATTGCTAAGCTCTAAAGACCACTCAATAGCCATCAAAGTCACTGCTCTCTTGTTTGATTCCGATCCATTATAATTATTAATCCGTTTTGAATATATTGTCTAATGCTTCTTATTCAAATATTCTCTCTCTGTTGGTCATGTTTTCCAAACACAAAGAATTGGTCTGTGCATGCATGGTTTGACTTATAAGGTTAGATCCAATTTAGTTGTTCCCATTCCCAAAGAGGTTCAGATTCATCAACCCCATTATTTGCTACATCATTCCAATTTGTACCACTTGACCCTCCCATAAGAACACCATCATGATCTCTTCCTATTCCTTCCGAACGGGAAGTTGCATGCAGATTTGATTCATCAATCTCTGATACCACTTGTTGAGCACTTGTTGAAACACTATGATCAAGTTGTAACTCCATGCTTGGTCTCTCTAATGGTCGACGATCGAATGAACTAAAACTTCCCGATATCACATAAATGCGACACAAGCTGAATTCGTGTCGTAACTATAATATATACATAGATACAAACATACCAAAATAGTTAATATGATCAATTCAAAATATATATTATGATAGCATTTATAACCAAGGTTTTATAATATTGTGATCATGTTAATGATTAACATACCTTAGGAGGGTTTGTGTTAGAAGAGTCAAAGTGTTCAATGGCTTTATATTCATGCATCTTCCATTTAGTTTTCCTTCCAGAAGGAGCTTTCCCTTCGTAAAACACCATGCTTTTCTTTATCCCAATCGCTTTGTTGTTAGAAGAGTAAACATAGCTAGGAGAACCAGTAGCTTTCCAATATCCAGAAGATGTTGTTCTGCTCGGTCTTCCTCCTCTCATCTCTCTTTCTTGTCTTGGTGAAAAGAAAAACCATTGCTCCGTTTCTCCACGACATCGTTTTCCTGCAAATGCTGGTTACAATTTACAACAAAATAAACTCAGTTTTTGATGAAAATATCACGATTTCTCTGAATAAATGAGTGAGTTAGTGTTACTTGGAAGAGTCCATGGCTCTTTGCCATTGATATCAATGACAGGGATGACTTTATTGATGTCTTCTTGCTTTTGTCCTTCTAGCTGGTTGTGTAGATAGAAGCCAACTAACTCTTGTTCGGTTGGATAGAAACGAAAACCAGGTTGTGGTTCTTCCATATTAATGGTTTATGGTTGATTATGTTGTTGTATATAGTTACCGTTCGTACGTTTCGAATAATGAGCTAGGGCTATATATATTAAGATGCGATAAGAGATTTTTTCTCTCTCTCTTTGTCTATCTATCTACGAGTAAAATGGGAAAGGACAGTGAGAGGTGGGGTTGATTAGGAGCTTCCACGCGGTTACGGAGAAAGAATACGTCTTTATTTTTTGCCCCGCAAAAGGTGTTTAATCGTTTTAAGCATTATATATGACATCATCTCCTTTTGAACTAGTCTTTTTTCTTCTTCTCTTTCTAATCTATGTTATGAGATTTGCTATGTAAACACAACCCATGTAGTGTGTTAGTGTAAGTATTTGTGTTTTAGTAGTAAATCTCATGTTTTAATGTGACGCATAATTTGATATAATTTGGGGTATATTATGTAAGACAAATAATAGTTATATATATAATAAAAAGATGAAGAAAAAAAAAGGAATAAAGCCAATAGAGTACATATGAGTACAAATGGTACAAGAAATAGCAAAAGCAACACTTGAGAATTTAAGAAAAAACAAATTAAAGAAGACATACAAATATAATTAAAAATAAAAAATAAAAATCACCGCAAGCCAAACTCTAAAGAAACTCATCCTCAAAAACTTCACCACAATGAAGAACAAATTAGATCTCAAGTTAGTAGGACCACCAACATCGGATAAAAGACCACAAGAAAAAAAAAAGGAACATTCACACTCACAACCTGTCCATAAATTTCAATATGCTATTGGTTAATTCAAATGATAGGATTATGAAGTCATTATGTAAATGTGTGATAGTTCTCAATTGATCTCTCCTTAAAATCATTTTCAAACAAAACAAAATTCTCCTCCACATTTTTCACGTGTGTTGAAGACCCGGAAAGCACGACCTCGTCCTAACCTTCAAAATAGACCAAACCACTTCATTATATATGATAGACATACCCCTCACAAATTTCGCTCTATCACTTAAAGAGATGAATCAACTCAAAAAGACTACTTGAGTCTCTAGAAAGAAGTATCTGCTAACACAAAGTAAGACCACAGTCGACAATCAACTTTCTTTTGAATAAGTCCTCTCTAGAGGAAAACCCTTCAAGGAGAAGCTTCTAGAAGAACACAATCACCTTGGATGGATCCAACTAGCCTAATTGTATGGAAGAGCCTAAATGCAATCGGAGGACGAATGGCTAGAAGAAGTCAAAAGAAAGTGATAAGTAGAGGACACCCATAAAACGCCATCCTTCGAAGGATTCCACACCTATTTATCTCTATCAAAGGAGAAAATATGCGCTAAAATGACCGAGAAAAAATAACCAACCACATGTTCCTCATGCTGAAAGAAAGATATCCTCCACCCGAAGTTCTAAAATAAGTGTCGCAACGCAAAAATATTCCCGAGCACGTCGCGCGCTCGAAATAACAAACATAATCGCCATCGATCTTTATTTGTTCCAAGGGAACGAAAAATATCGAATAAAACCTGTTAAATCTAAGAAAAATGTTCGTCAGAAACAAATCAGATTCGTGAGTCAGTTATGCAAGAGGAAGATATTAGAACCCCTCACATCCATTGTATTAGCAAACACTTTGAGAAAAGTTTGTTAAGTGTTTTTGCAGGGTTAACTCTCAAGATTCATAATGATTTATTAAAGCTTCTGTCTCAAGAATCAGAAAGAGTCTTCAAGAAGTTTCTGAAGAAAGGTCTTCAAAGAAGTTTCTAAGGAAAACCATTCTGAAGGTCTATCAAAAGAATAATGTTATAAACTAGTGTTCTGGACAACATCAATCAGCTTCTGAAGTTTAAACCAGATTCTGACTAATTATTCATTCTGCTACTTCAATAGATAAATTAGGAAAGAGTTCTTTCATTCTGAGTTTATCTTTATAGGACTATACATCTTAGGGGGAGCTTTGTGTTTCTGTTATATGTATTCCTATGTGATTACACTATACAAAATTGTTCATCAAAATACATGTTTTGTCATCATCAAAAAGGGGGAGATTGTTAGAATAAGATTTGGTTATGCATCTATACCTTAAATTTTGATGATAACAACGTTGTATTTGTGTGAAAACAATTTTGGCACCCTAATATTTTGTTATTGTGTAGCTTTAAGAAACAATTTTGATTCTGATCATATGATGTGTAACATCATCAGTTTATGAACTTTGTGCTCCAAATTCTCTTCTGCGTTGCAATTAGAAGTTCTGAAAGACATCAATATTGTTGCATCAATGTTTTTTCTACTTCTGCGTTATCTCACCCATCATAAGTTTCTGAAAAGACACTATGTTGCTGTTGTAATGTTCTCTCAGTTTTTTTGCTTCTGGACGTGACTCTGATCAACAAGCTTCTGAAGAATGGCAAGCTTTTGAAGTTGTGTTAAGATTCTTAAGACACTGAAGAACTCAAGCCAGATTGCTGACGATGTCAAGGTTCTAACTCAAGGTTCTGAAGTCTCTAAATTCATCTCTCTATTTCTTTACTTCATGATTCAATCATCTTTTATCAAAAGCCAATGAATATGAAGATAAGACAAAATCGAAACATGATCAAATAGTACATATTACAAATCGAACAACTTTTCCATTACCTGATTTCGTGGGCAAGGATTGTACTATTCATCACACTTGTCACTGATTTTATGGGCGAAAGGACGTACGTGGTATCATTCCTTTCTCATCCAATAGTGGACAGTCGCTCAAGGAGATTTTCCCTTTTTTCCCTCAAACGATCACATGCTTACACTATATAAGCATGCATTGGAGACTTGAAGAACATGCACATTTTACTCTATTGCTGCTGAACTACACAAGCTAATTTTATTTGTGAAAAGCTCTTCTTTTATATTCAGTGTTCTTTAAGTATTTACTATTCATTTGTGTAAAATCTGATTTTGAAGAAGCATCTTGTAACATATAAACTTGTATTCAAACTATTTGTTTGATTCCTTAATGAGGTTATCATTGAGAAGATAAAGAAAGCTTTTCTTTGTGAATCCTTGAGGAGGCTAAGGTTTAGTTGGATCCTTGAGAAAACAAAGAAGGATATTTTTTGTGTTTATTGTAATCTATTGATTATAGTGGATTAAGTCTTTGTGTATAAGGCAAATCACATTGGCGGGTGGACTGGATTAGCTTTGAGTTTCAAGCGAACCAGGATAAAAATCATTGTGTTTTTATCTCTTTATTATTTGACTTGTTAGTGATGTTTTTGTTTTGGGAAAAGCTTTTTCTTGGAAAACCCAATTCAAACCCCTCATTTCTTGTGTTTTTCACACTTTCAATTGTATTCAACATAATCCATTTAGTTAGTTATGCGAATGTATGTAGCGTGAATGGTTTGTGATCTTCTACTTATTATGCAAGGAAAAAAGAAAAGAAAGGGATTTTGTTTTTAGTTTATTGGGGTAAAAAGAAATGGACTAAATCTAAATTTTTTATTGTTGTATATGACAAGATTTCAAAATCCTGCTCCTACTTATCTTCAGGTGCGATAGATAACTCAAGGCTACGTAGTTCTAAGTAGAAAACCATGTGTTGGTTGATTTCTTTAAAGGAGTGATGTTTTAGACATTTCGAGCGTTTAATGTTGGAATTAAATCAATAACAATTAATTAAGAATACATGTTCTACATATTATATCATATACTTTAGTGCGAAATAGAATAGATAATACAAACATGTATATAATTACAAGATCCACGACATGTTAGTATATGAGAGAAGAGATTGCAGAAATACCTGAATCTATTGAGAAAGTTTTTCATTGGCGGTAATCATGAAAGCTAGAAGACAAACAACAAACACATGTGACTTGTATGGTCTTCCTCGACTGATACTCATAATGCATCCAACACTCTTCAGATGGGGGAGAAGAGATAATATGCTTGTGTACTGTATATTTGGGACAATAGTCTATATATAAGGTGATGGCCAATTAGGATTACCAGTATTCTGAAATATGTCATCATGGCATTCACTCATATTTTAGTCCATATTCAATTAATTAATTAAAATTAATTACTAAATAGAAATCTAGTTGGCCTTTTAAATTTATTTGACCACTTAATCAATTAAGACTCTTAATTTGATAAATAGCTAATATAATTAAAATATATATGCCCATAAAATGATTATTGGAATATAATAATTAAAATAATATTTAAATTATAAAATATTCCAACAATCTCCCACTTGGGAAATATATTTTTAATAATTATATCACAATTCTTTAGGCACGCATCTGAATGTTATTTATCTTTAGATTTCAACTTTACAATCCGGTTCACCTCATACATCAATAATGGGACCACCGCGGCTGTTGTCACTGACGTATAACGTGACAGAACCCTGTCGACCACCACATCAATGTATTTGGTGACATAGATCGATATGGATGAGTGACATGGAAACTTCATGTAATATAATCTATGAATCATGCATATTTCCAAATGATCTAACTGAATTCTTTATTGAGATCAAACTGAAGTTTGCAAATTCAATATTTGCACAAATGATACAGAAATGGTTATAATAATAAACAAACTTTATTTCTGCAGATAATCTTAATATAAAGTCTATATCGATATCAAAATAATATTATAAAACATAAAGAAAAAGCGACTCCCATTAATCTAGGACATCCTTAGTGACAACAATCATATGAAAGATCTTATATATCAAGTCTTTGATTAGTGAGTCTTTATCTTAAATTTCATATGTATATATTATAGTTTCAACAATAATAACCTATAAGTCAACAGACCTTTTAAAATCTATTATTGAAACACTATATGACTGTCTTATAACACAATATAACATGAGTGGTATTTTAAATCCTTATATTGAATTGTAACTAAATGACATAAATACATTTATTTATTTATTTTGATTTAGAATATCTATTTGACATATAAAGTATTGGAGTCTAACATACTAATGATCTTCCCATTTGTCCAATCTCCGATTTGTGATTACAAACTCTTTTATTCTCTATAAAAATCCTCATGGTTGCCCTTTGTTTTTTATTTCAACAATTCAATATTAATTTGTTCAAGTGTACAAACTTTCCATATACATATAAGAAAAATCATATATAAAATACTTACAACCAAAACGTAAGAAAATACTCAAATTTTCAAATTTCCATGTTTACTTTAAGGTGATTATAATTGAGACTCAATAGTCTAAATTAGTAATTGAAATATCCCAAATATTATTGTATTTCATGTTGAATTTTCTTTCAACCTTATTGATGAAACTCTTTTGTGATATTCGAATGGTACCTTGAGAATAATTTCTAATTACCAAAATAGCTAATACAAAAGAGGTTTTTCCAAGATCTTTCATCGCTAAATTTTCATTAGAGATTTCTTGGTTTCACATAATAAACTATACTATTTTTCACTTAATATGTGGGAATAATATTTGGTAATACTAAATATGGAATATAATTTACTCCGGTAAATTATGGAGGAGTAATAGGAAGGATAGAAGTGAGAGGCTTATATTTGTGGTTAATTTAAATCCACAAATTATTTAGCTTGCATGTCATTATAAATTCTTCATACATTTTGTAGACCAATAACATATAGAAATATATAGAGTGTAATAAAGTGATTCTTCTTTAGATATCTTTATTCATACAAGTCTTGTTCAATTTTAGTGAGTTCTATATTTCATATCATTAATAGAAGCAAAATATCTATTGCGGCTCTAACAATTGGTATCAGAGCAAACATCAAAATTTAGAGTGGTAAAATTTTATTTCTTGAAGAAAATGGCTTCTACTAGCGGAACCGTCAAGGTTGGGAAATATGAAATAGAGAAGTTCAATGGGAAAAATGATTTTTCTTATTGGAGGATGCAGATGAAAAATCTGCTTATATCACAAAAGTTGCATAAGGCGTTAGCGGGGAAAGAACAAAAACTCGTGAGTATGAAGGATGAGGATTGGGAAGAGCTAGATCTTGAAGCACGGGTAGCGATAATCTTATGCCTTGAGAGGGATGTTGCTTTCTTGGTTAATGAAGAAGCAACGACTGTTGTCGTGTGGTCAAAGTTAGAGAATAATTTTATGACGAAAACTCTAACAAATAGGATCTACTTGAAATCCAAATTGTATACATGCAAGATGGAGGAAGGCATCTCAATCCGGGATTATGTCAATAAGTTTGATAGGATTATATCAGACTTAAAAGATATAGATGTAAAGATTGATGAAGAAGACCAGGCACTCATGTTACTACTTTCATTACCAGAGTCCTATGAAAATTTAGTCCAAACATTGATGCTTGTAGGTGATACTCTAACAATTGATTAGACAAGAACACCACTTTTAGTAGATGATCTTCGAAAGGTTGCTACAAGTGGGATGTCAAGTTGTGGAAGAGAACATAGAGAATAAGCTCAAGGATTGTTTGCTACTAGAGGGAGGACAAATGAAAGAGGATAAGGTGGGAGAAGGAAATATACATTAAAATCTAATGCTCCTAGAGAAAGAACGTGCTTTAAATGCGGTGAGCATGGACACTTTAAAGAAAATTGCCCAAATAAAAGGGTATTATTTAAGAAGCAGACCAACGACAACAACAACTCCAAAGGTAAGCAACAAGATTTGTCAGAGGCGAGTTATGTCTCAAATAATGAGGAAGATTGTTTCTCTGTCTCAGAGAAAGACCATGATATTTCTGGTAAGTGGATGCTTGATTCAGGCCTCACACCATATGTCCCCAAATAGGAAGTGGTTTACTACCTATCAAAGTATAGATAGTGGAACTGTTTTAATGGGAAACCACCATGCTTGCAAAATTATGGGGTATGGTACAATACGAATCAAGATGCATGATAGAGCGGTAAGGACTTTGAGGAACATGAGACATGTTCCTAATTTGCAGAAAAACCTTATTTCTCTTGGTGTATTAGAGGAAAATGGTTGAAAAATAATCTTGGAAAATGGAGTCTTAAAGGTTGTTCGTGGTTCGTTGGTTGTGATGAAGGGAGTTCGTCATAGGAATCTTTATCCTCTTATATGTGAAACTATCACATGAAATTTGGCAATTTGAATCAGTGGAAGTAAAGATCAAACAGAATGCACGAGGATATGGCACATGCGACTTGGGCATATGTCAGAGAAGGGTTTATCACTGCTTAGTTGGAAAGGTTTGTTGAAGAACATGAATAAACCATGTATGCAATTTGGTGAACATTGTGTGTATGGAAAAGCATATCGCTTGAAGTTCTCTACAAGCAAGCACAAAAGCAGAGGATTGTTAGACTATGTGCATACTGATGTTTAGGGTCCGGCTAAAGTTACTTCTAAGGGTGGTCCCAAGTACTTTGTTACATATGTTGATGATCATTCGAGGTATGCTTGGATTTATTTCCTTAAGCATAATAATGAGGTATTTGATATTTTCAAGTGTTAGAAAGCAATGGTTGAGAACAGAACGGGTAGAAAGCTGAAAAATCTGCGATCGGGTAATGGTATAGAGTGTACGGATGGAGTTTTCAAGAGGTTTTAAATCAAGAAGGCATTGTTAGACACTGGACGGTCAGAAGCACACCACAACAGAATGGAGTCGCAGAAAGACTGAATCATACAGTTCTTGAGAAAGCAAGGTGTATACGCTCTAATTCTGGGTTAGGTCGAGAATGGTGGACAGAACCAGTTGCTACAGCTTGTTATGTAGTAAACAGATCCCCACATTCCAGTTTAGGTGGAGACACGCCCTATAGGGTATGGTCAGGTGAACATGTTGATTATGAAAGACTGAAAATTTTCGGATGCACAACCTATTATCACATTAAGGATAACAAACTTGATAATAGAGCCAAGAAAGCTATATTTCTAGGATATGAAAAAGGGGTCAAAGGCTATTGTCTTTGGAGTGTAGAAGATTCTAAGTTTGTGACCAGTAGGGATGTTACATTTGATGAAAAATCTTTGGCAGCTTTGTCAAAATTTATTAACCCTAATGATGGTGATGTGACGATATCAAATAAGCAAGTAATTGAGATAGAATCTGAAGATCCATCATATTCTAATTGTGGTTAGGTGGAGAATCCTATCGCCAGTGAAGCTGAAGAAGAGGATGAACATGATCATGAGGAGGTTCAACAGGAAAATACACATGTGTTACAACAACAGTAGTAAGAATCTTTGGATGTCACTAGGCCAAAGAGAAATTATAAACTAGTTCAGAAGTTTGGGTCAGACAAACCTCTGAGGCATTATGGGCAGGTTAACTTGGTGGAATATACACTCTTAGTTGAAGATGATGAGTCGGTCACCTTCAAGAAAGCTATCAAAGACAAAGATAGAGAGAGTTTGTTGGTTGCTATGGAGGAAGAGATGCAGTCTCTTCACAAGAACAAGACATGGGAGGTGGTCCCATTGCCTATAGGAAAGTCTGCTATCGGTTGTAAGTGGGTGTATAAAAGAAAAGAAGATCATACTAAGTTGTATGGTACAAGATATAAGGCTAGACTAGTGGCCAAGGGGTTTGCACAAAAGGAAGGAGTTGATTACAATGAGATATTTTCTCTGATGGTGAAACATACTTCTATCCGGGTGCTATTAAGTTTAGTAGCTCACTATGATCTTGAGCTGGAACAACTAGACGTGAAGACAACCTTCTTGCATGGAGACTTGGATGAGGAGATATATATGTATCAATCTGAGGGATACAAAGTTGAGGGTAAAGAGAGTCAGGTATGTCGCTTGAGAAAATCACTTTATGGGTTGAAACAGTCTCCTACACAATGGTACAAGCAATTTGATTCTTTTATGATAAAATAAGGTTTCTCTAGAAGTAGTTATGACAGTTGTGTCTATATTCAGAAGCTTCATAGAGGTAATTATATCTATCTATTATTGTATGTCGATGACATGCTTATTGCTTCAAAAAGCACGGTGGAGATAGATAAGTTAAAGTTTAAACTTGGTAAAGAGTTTGAGACGAAGAATTTGGGCGCTGCAAAGAAAATATTGGGTATGGAGATTAGAAGAGAGCGGACACACCGAAAACTTTTCTTGAGTAAAAAAGGCTATTTAGAGCGGGTTGTTGAAAGGTTTGGAATGGAAGGTGCTAAGTCGGTGGTTACTCTATTAGCTCTACATTTTAGGCTTTCTGGTAATCAATCTCCCACTACAGCAGAAGATAAGGCATACATGGAAAATGTACCTTATGGTAGTGTAGTTGACAGTATGATGTATGCTATGGTGTGTACACGTCTAGATATTTCACTAGCGGTAAGTGTTGTTAGTAGGTTCACGACGAATTCGGAAAAGGCACATTGGGAAGCGGTGAAATGGATTTTGAGGTACTTGAAAGGTGCCATTAACACTAGTTTGTGTTTTGGTGGAGATACATGTCAAATAAGTGGGTTTGTTGATTCAGATTATGTTGACGATCTAGATAGACAGTGATCTACTACTGGTTATGTGTTTCAAATACACGGTGCTCTGGTTAGTTGGAGATCGATGTTACAGCATACAGTGTCACTCTCTACTATAGAAGCTAAGTACATGGCTGTAGCAGAAGGAGTGAAAGAAGCATTATGGTTGAAGGGTCTTCTAGATGACTTGGGTATGAAACAAGAACATTTGAAATCGAGTTATGATAGTCAAAGTGCGACTCACTTGGATAAGAACCAGGTTCATCATGCTCGGAACAAGCATGTCGATATGTAAGATATCATTTTGTATGGGATGTCGTAGAGGAAGGTCATATTTCTCTTACGAAGGTACATATTGATGATAACCCAGCTGACATGTTAACCAAGGTTGTGTTAGGTAACAAGTTCCAACATTGCTTGAACTTGCTAAACATTATTCCATATTCGTCCAAAATTTGAATGTTTTAAATTATGAAAGAGATGGAGAATTGTGGGAATAATATTTGGTAATACTAAATATGGAATGTAGTTTACTTCGGTAAATTGTGGAGGAGTAATAGGAAGGATAGAAGTGAGAGGCTTATATTTGTGGTTAATTTAAATCCACAAATTATTTAGCTTGTATATCACTATAAATTCTTCATACATTTTGTAGACCAATAACATATAGAAATATATAGAGTGTGATAAAGTGACATGTTATATAAGAAACATAAATTTACTCCCACCGACTTTATAATACCCATAATTTTTTCCTCTTATTCATCTCAAAACCGAATGAGAAAACTAACTTTAGAATAATCATCTTAAAATTAAATAAGACAATTATTATCATAATATTCATCTCAAAACCAAAGGAGACAATTAACACCATAAAATTTATCTCAAAACCAAATTAGACAATTAACTTACGGGACTATGTGGTATGCTAAAGAGATAACTTTATTAACTCATAAATGAATTTTGTCAATTTGAAAACCATATACTTTTTGTCCATTGACACAAAGTTTCTTACGACTGCACCATAATATTTCATTAATATTGCTATTAAGAAATATAATCTTAACATTCATCCCATATAGTTTCAAAATATATAATAAGGAAAGAGTGTCATGGTTAAACATAGAGAGAGTTTCAAGAAAATCAAATTGATTTCACATTGTGCCCTAGTCTTTGAGGGTGTTAAATTTGATCTTCATAATCAATTTATCAACTTGCTTGAGAGAAAAAACCATAATATTATCGTAAGGGTCAAAATTTATTATATTAATAGTAACTATATGAATTGGTTTATAGCCCATTCGTCCTCATTTAATAAACACAATTATATTTCTCAAACATTTTAACAATTATATATTTTCATAAGTCATAACTGAAAGACTCTACTAATATTTGAATTTTAAAGATAAATTGAATAATTATTTTAAAATAATATAAAATTATATTATCTAAAAAATAAATTGAGAAACAAAAATAATGATCCTAATGATTCACCAAATTATCTTTCAAATAAAAAATATAAACAAGTGACCAAATAATTAAAGATATTCATCTTTACTCACGTAGTTCACTCCATATTAATGTGTATTTCAACATCATTGACAATTTACCAGGTTATATAATATTTCCATAAAATAGTATTTTTGAAAATCAAGAAAAATTATGAAAATATTAATTTATTTTCTCTGTCTTTGGCTGTATTGCACACATTACGAAAGAATCATATTAAATAATTATTTTTAACTTTAATTTAATTGAGTAAAGAGATATCAAATATCAAATTTTTGAGCTAATTAATCTATTATAAAATATTACAGCACCTTATCAAAAGTAAAGTGTCAAAATATACTAAAAATATTTTATTTATTTGTTTAATCTTTATGAGATCCTATCTCTCCAAAAAGAATATAATTATCTCGTTATTACTTAAAAATACCTTATCAATTAAACAAAGAAAATATGAAGAAAAAAATTCATCTTAAATGATATCAAAAATTAGAAAATGTCATACTTTATGATTATAAGTTAGATTTACCTTAAAAGAGAACAATAAAATGGAGCAAAATTTACTCACAAAAGTATTTATTTTCAATGATCAAACACTAATAATTAATATTTATAAACAATAAATTCTTACAATTGTCACATATTCTTACATTTGTCACATATTTGCATTATATGCGTGAATGTAATCAATAAATACTGCAAATATTTACACTCATACAACATCATTATATGTGAATAAATTATTATATAGAGATTCATCTTCACTTATAAATTAAAAGACTCAAACAAGATACTAAACACACCATTAAGTCTCAATTTTTTATTGCAAAAAATTAACTGTAAACGGTACTCTCACGCAATGATCAAACATTAGTAATAACTCTCGTCATATAATGAACTTCTTTGACATCAATCATTACCCACATGGGTAAAATTAATAGTGGACCTACTCTGATACCACTTATTGGAATTAAATCAATAACAATTAATCAAATACAAACATGTTCTACATATTATATCATATACTTTAATGTGGAATAAAATAGATAATACAAACATGTATATGAGAGAAGAGATTACAGGAGTATCTGGATTTATTAAGAAAGTTTTTCATTTGCGGTAATCTTAAAAGGTAGAAGACAAACAACGAACACATGTGGCTTGTATGGTCTTCCTCAACTGATACTCATAATACATCCAACACTCTTCATATGGGGAGAAGAGATAATATGCTTGTGTACGGTATATTGGGGACCATAGCCTATATATAAGATGATGGTCAATTAGGGTTCCCATTATTCTGAAATGTTTCCATTATTCTAAAATAGGTCATCCTGACATCCACTCATACTTTAGACCATATTCAATCAATTAATCAATAAATTACTAAATAGAAATCTAATTAACTCACAAAGTAAGAGTCATCACCTCACTTTTATTGTTTCCAAAGAGAAAAGAAAAAAGTACAAACAAACCCCAAGGAAAGATTTAAAACAAAACTAATAAAAAGAGAACAAGGGTCAGGGGGTTAGTTATGCAAATTGAATGTATTAACACCCTAAACATCCATGGTACTCCATGGGAACCTCTTTGAAAATATCTACATTTTGGTTTGAAAAATGTGTTGTTTGTTAAAAGATTGGAGGGATGGGAAAATAAGCATTTTCATTATGATTTGGTGTTTGCCAAGACTTTTGAAGTCTCATGCCTACGTACCAAAAAAGTGCAATGGAGAATCAAAATCTCGTAGTTCATGGTAAAAATAAAAAAGGGAGTTTGTTTTGGACTTATTTTTATGGAAAATACATTTTATCATTTTAAAGAGAATACTCAACTAGTCACCCACAAGTATGAGAACTTTGCGTCATAATGAGAAGGGCTATAACTTGGATAAGGTCAACAAGTATGCCACTAGCTCTCACAGATGGAAAAGAATTATCATCAATACTATGGAGATAGGAGAATTATAACTCAACTGTGGAAATGACTCATGTCTAATGCCTTGGAAAAAGTTAAAAAGGAAAATATGCACAAAGGGCACAAAAATGATTTGAATGAGTTATGTATTTTTTAGTCTTTTGAAATTGGTCTAAGTATGCTTAAGATAGATTAGCATTTATTGAGAAAAATATTTTGAGAATCACTTGACAAAAGTCAAGGTCTATTGATAAAGTGGTTCAAGTTAAAACAAGAGGGTTTTGGAAAAGAGAGAAGATTTTGAAAATTAAAGGGGGGGGGGGAGGGGAGAGAGAGACTATCCTAAAGCAGTAAAGTAAAAGCTAAAGAAGAAAGATCTAACCAAGAGATGACAAGCTTTATGACATAAGTCAAGCAAGAATTCCCTCTTTTGGATTAAGCCTCAAGAAAGAAAAATAAGCAAATAATATTCCATGTGTCAGATGAAACCAAAGTAACCAATCCAAGTTCTCACAGAGAAGTCCAAAGTCAAAGGTATCAGATGGATTCCATAGCCTCATGTCACAAGTCCCAAAGCAAAGGTCAAGATCCTAATTTTAAGTCCATAACTCCACAAAGATGTCAAGGATAGTAACCACAAGCCCATGAATCAAGATAACCAAGTTCCTTTTAGGGGGGGGGGGGGGTCCTTTATTAATGTATTTTAAAAGAAAATGAAAGTACAAGGGGACAAAGGAAAAAGGGCATGAACATAAACAAAGGTTCAAATGGATAAGGAGCAGATATGATCTGAGATGCTAAAATAAAAGCATAAAGTAAATAATAAGAGATTAAATCATGAAGTAAATGACACTAAAATCAAGTTAATATAATGAGATGTTAGTAAATGTTAGTGAAATAAGAAAATAAGTTTTGGTCAGTTTTTGGAGAACACTCAACTATCCACTCACAAGCATGAAAACATGAACTTATACATCATTTATGAGAAGGGCTCCAACTTGGATAAAATCAACAAGTTTTCCACTAGCTCTCACAAATGGAAAAGGAGAAAAAAATCGCACAATACCACGAGGAATAGGAGACTTACAATCTCACTTATAAAAATGTTATTATCTTAGGGACAAATTTAGCGCTATGTTAAGCAATCGTAATTGGACTTATGTAGAAGTCACAACTATCTGAGGTCGGTCAATAATAATATTTATATTAATACATGCTAGAGAAATGATATGTAAATCACCCTCCTAAAGCTATGCCACACAAGAAAAGAAAATGAAAGGGGATGATCAAGCATAAAGGCTAGTAGGATGGTTCATTACTTCAATCCACATTTCATGACACTTAGGACAAACTTATGCATCAATCCAAAGTATCTTAAATGATTCATGGTCACTTAGAAGATAGATTTAAAATGATGAAAGTTCATCAAGTACCAATCCACACATCATGAATAAGATGGACACAATCCATCCAATTGATCAAAGGGAAAAGAAGGAAATGAAGAAGAAGGGGACAGGAGAAGTCACACTCAAATTGAACCATAAATTTGATCAAGTCATCATCAAAATCAATCATTCATTTTGGTGGATTAGGGTTTTTACCCCATCAACACCCAAGATCCATTGAGTTTTATGAGACTTGAAGTCAAAATCATCATGATCCAAGACCAACAGAATTCCACAAAGTCAAACTAATTAAAAATGCAATTAAATGAATAGAAATGCATAAAAGGTATTTTAAAATGATTTTTAAAATGGAAATAAAATGGAAAATCCATAAAGTCCTTCAAAACACCAAATAAATGGCCATGAAAATTATGAAATTTTGGAAATAAAATGAGAAACATATAATAAAATTTTCAGAATTTTAAAAGGCAGAAAAGTATTTTTAAACCAATTAAAACAAAGGAGAAAAGAGAACATTCATGAAAAATAGAAAATCAATGAATTAAAAGGTGGAAAAATCAAAATTAGATGAAGAAAAATAAAAGAGAATTTTAGAAGTTATTTTGGGATTTTTTGGATAAAAAATGAAATTACTACGATTTTTTAAAGAAAAGGCAATTTGAAATAATAAAAGAAAAATAATTAAAATCAGAAAAAACCAGGAGCGTTGGATCACGCCTCATTAATTGACATGGCAAATCCAACACTCCAAATGATGAGAAACACGATGAAACGCGCAACAAACCAAACCCAAGATCAAGTTTGAATTTAACCAATCAAAATATTTCAAAATGCCAATGTGTCTGGTCAAAACTCAGACCCCCTGAGAAATACTCCGAACATCTTCTCCAGTGAGCTCTCACCAGAGTTTCATCGTTTGGTAACTTCAAGACACAAGACCAGCACCATTGTGATCCTCTTCTCATCCTGAATTCAGCCTTATGCTTCAAATTCATTTATGTGAACTGAGCAGAGGGAATTTCAAAGAAGTTTCAGAATTAAGCAAAATACGAAAAATAAAATTAAATGACGAACACGATCAATCAACGCCAAATAAGTTAGGGGAAAACATCATGGAGTGAAGGACTATATTATGGTAACTTGTTTGAGTTCAAATGATGCTCGATCTGGTTGGAGCAATTCAGAAGGTCTCAGAGCTTAGGAATTGTTGCAAAAGTTTCAGAGGATGCCGATGGAGCTAATGGAATCAAGAAAATGGATTGAAACTGGCTTAAACTCAAAACACCATAGTTGATTTTTTTGGAAAAATTTCAAGTTGCAGTAGGGGTTTCTTTGCTCTCCAAAGCTTGCAAATGAAGGCAACAGGTTCCTTTATTTATAGGGAAGCAATTGTTGATCTCATACGTGCCAAATGATGCTCAATTCATGCACAACCAATATTCTCATAATGCGTGGAAAGTGTGGCTTGCAATCCATCAAAACTCATCCAAATGATGCATTTTGAGTGTTAATTAACTTCTGGAGGTTTGATTAAACATGTTTAGGACCAAAACACTTGTGAATTTGGCTTGGAATTGAGTTTAGTCATGATCAAATTTCGGGAAATGGTGATTTTTGCAGTTTCAAGCCACCATGTTCAACTCAATGGGGCATCCTACTCAGGAGGCTTTTTGATCCCATTCATTTTGCAATGTGTTAACATCATGTCTAAGATTAGAATGAGCCAAGAAATGTTGAATTTGGATGTTTAAGCACAAAGTTAAGGTGTGTTGAATTTGGCACAAAATACTGGTTCCATAACTTAGAAAAATTTGAATGCTTCATGGCTGAAAATGACCTATAATGTCCCAATGAATTCCATGGCCTTCCAAGCATATTTTGATCTTGGTCCTTGAATAAAACTTGTAGAGGATATCACCATTGACATTGTGAAAGAAGAATCATATCCATATGTTGAAAATTAAAGAAGTTATGATCTTTTAAAGTTGGCAAAAAGTCACTTGAAAATAGGTCAAATTTCATTAAGTCTACAAATGGCCTATAATGTCTCTAAACTTTTGATGATCCTCCAAGCATAATTAGATCTTGTCATGTAAAGAGAAGTTGTAGAGGATGTTGATAAAAGTCATATGCAAAAAGGTTCATTCAAAAATGTTGAGAATTGAAGGAGTTGTGATTCTTGGAATTTTGAATTCAAAATGTTGACTTTTAGGTCAAACCCCTTGGAACAAGCTTGTGCACTTGAACTTTCCTTGCATTCCAAAGCACATGGGTGATCTTATGAACTCAAGATAAGCTGCACTTGATGGCCTATTGATTAAATTTCTCAAAGCTTGAAGTTACTTACTGAAGAAGGCATGGAAATAAACACATGAACCTTTGACTTTTCTTGAGAAGTAAGCCACCAAACTTTGAGATGCTTTTGACTTGAAGAGCCCTACTTTTCACAATAAACATAAGATAAACAAGGCATATTTTTTTTGCATTTTGATTAGTGGTTAGATAAGCAATAAATCAAATAAACACAAAGGTAAAACAAAGATGTGCTTGATGATCCCTGCAAGAAGCAAACCCAAAGATGGGTAGGGGAAGGGCCAAGATGTGACCTTGCTTGTATGAAAAATGAGATGTGGGATCTTAGGGTTAAAAATTAGGGTATGACAGATGCCCCTATTTAAGTTTCTTCAATTTGGAGATATGAAGGTTGAAATCTTTGTCTCGACAAAATTGGAGAGACTTAAATATTAAGGACCCATTTTTTTGCCCTAAGATACCGGCGAAATGCTTATGATATGAATGCAAAATGATAATCTCTATGGGGAATATATCGCCACCAGAAACAAAAAATTGTTATAAAAAGGAAGAGACTGCAATTTCGCATGGGGAAAAACAGATTCCAAAGGGTTATCCAGATGGGGGAGAGACAAAATCCGGCAGGGGGAAAAGGAAAAGCTCAAAAATAACTGATGCATGGTTAGAGTATGAACTAAAGACCCAATGGGGGAGACATAACAAATTAAGACTTCTCTGGGGAAAAGCAATCGCCAACAGGGAAAAAACCTAACTCCAATAGGAGAAGAATATTACCTATTATCAGTCGAGTGATAGATTAACAAAGGTAATAAGCCAAAACATAATGATTACCAACTACCATCCAAGTGATAACTTAACAAAGGTAACCAATCAGAGATAAATGGAGTATTACCTACTATCAGCCGAGTGAGAGCATAACAAAGGTAGTAAGCTGAAACAGAATGATTATCAACTACCAGCTAAGTGATAGCTTAACAAAGGTAACCAATCAGAGATAAACAGAGTATTACTTACTATTAGTCGAGTGATAGCTTAATAAAGGTAATAAGACAAAACAGAATGATTACCAACTACCAACAAAGTAATAGCTTAACAAAGGTAACCAATCAGAGATAAACAAAGTATTACCTACTATCAACCGAGTGATAGCTTAACAAAGGTAATAAGCCGAAACAAAATGATTACCAACTATTAGCCAAGTGATAGCTTAACAAAGGTAATCAATAAGAGATAAACAGAGTATTATCTACTATCAGCCGAGTGATAGCTTAACAAAGGTAATAAGTCGAAACAAAATTATTACCAACTACCAGCCAAGTGATAGCTTAACAAAGGTAACCAATCAGAGATAAATGGAGTATTACCTACTATCAACCGAGTGATAGCTTAACAAAGATAATAAGCCGAAATAGAATGATTACCAACTATCAGCCAAGTGATAGCTTAACAAAGGTAATTAATCAGAGATAAATGGAGTATTACCTACTATCAGCCGAGTGATAGCTTAACAAAGATAATAAGCCGAAACATAATGATTGCCAACTACCAGCCAAGTGATAGATTAACAAAGGTAACCAATCAGAGAGAGACCGAAGTTCAAACCAGGAATGAACTGGAGAGAAGCGGTCAAAGAGGACTCAGTCATATAAGGGCATGAACTCAATGGGAAATTGATCATATCCATATAATGGACTGGAGGGGAAAACTGAAGCAAAATCTTCCACGAGGATCATACTCAGTGGGGAATTAAAAAGGATAAACTCTTCTGCTTAAGGTCGACTCTCTATTGGAGAGAGGACGAACACACTTCACGAGGAGAAAAGTTTCAGGGAGTGGTGAGAAATTAGTGCAAAATGCAAAATATGCAAACAAACATCATGATGTTATGCCTATGCGTATGATTATGCTGATGAAACAAACACAAAGGTGCGAGACTAATAACACAGTACAAAAAGATACTCGACTAATCTCAATCAATATGGATATGCTAGCAGATATTCATTGGGATTACACCACTCTTCTAATATGGTGTTGGGGTGACTGTCGTAAAAGAAAATCTGGCCTAGGGAAGTCACTGAATTCCACTCTTCAGGATCTTACCATCTTTGGAATTGCCATTAACATTCCTCTTTTGTATTCAACAAGTAAAGAAAAATACATATCTCCTTTTCGTAAATTTTCAGAAAAAAAGATTGTTTAAATATGTATCTGTTTCAAAAATGATTATCAGAAATAAATGAAATTTCGTAAACTGAAACAAAAAAAGAATAGAAAACAAGTGGACAAAAGGCTCAAATTTTATTGATAGAATGGTAGTCCGTAAATGGTGTGACTCCATGGATCATTACAAAGTTGGAAAATGGTAAATACATGGAAAAGGCTACATTGAAATACAATGACCACTATTCTCCCTAACAACTTTGAATTTCACTTTATTCTGAACTTCGGTTGAGGATGAAAGAAAAGAATTCTATAATAGGAACTGTTGCTTCAAACAATCAGGTATGGCCTGATGCAGTTACTTGCCATAATCCCTAACTTTTGCCTAGATTGCGTTTTTGGGGTCAATCTACCGGGATGATTATTTTTTGTTTATGTCTCTAACTCTTTCCTGGACCTCCCTTTCGGGTTTTCAATCCACCGAGACGCTCATTTTTTCCTAAGCCGCCCTTTCGGGTTTTCAACTTAGCGAGCTATTTTTTTATTTTTTAGGCAGAGTATTTCTTGACTGCAACGACATTCACAGGATGAGGGATCTTCTCACCATCCATAGTTGTAAGAATTAAAGCACCGCCGAAAAAAGCTCTCTTAACAACATATGAGCCTTCATAACTAGGAGTCCACTTGCCCCTAGAATCAGTGTTGAAAGACAAAATCTTCTTGAGCACAAGATCACCTTCTCTGAATATAGGAGGTCGAACCTTCTTGTCAAATGCTTTCTTCATTCTCTTTTGATATAACTGACCATGACACAAGATTGTCATTCTTTTTTCTTCAATTAAATTTAACTGATCATATCTGCTCTAACACCATTCAGCCTAAGTCAAACTGGCTTCCATCAGGACACACATTGATGGGATATCAACCTCTATAGGGAGCACTTCTTCCATGCCATACACAAGAGAGAAGGGGGTTTCCCCTTTTGAAGTACGGACATATGTACGATATCCATGCAAAGCAAACAGGAGCATCTCATGCCAATCTTTGTAGGTCACAACCATCTTCTGAATGATCTTCTTAATGTTCTTATTCGCAGCTTCAACAGCCCCATTCATCTTAGGTCTGTAAGGAGAAGAGTTATGATATTCAATCTTGAAGTTGTCACAAAGTTCTTTCATCATCTTATTATTCAAGTTTAACCCATTATCAATAATGATCTTACTTGGAACACCATATCGGCAAATAATCTGATTCTTGATATATCTGACCACAACCTGCTTGGTCACACTAGCATAAGATGTTGCTTCTACCCACTTGGTGAAGTAATCAATAGCTACCTGAATGAAACGATGTTCGTTTGAAGCTCTAGGCTCAATCATATCAATTCCCCACATAGAGAAAGGCCACGAGGATGAAATAATATTGAGAAGCGTCGGAGGCACATGAATCTTATCAGCATAAATATGACATTTATGGCACTTCTTCACATACTTACAGCAATCAGATTCCATTGTCAGTAAATAGTAACCTGCCTTTAACATCTCTTTAGCCATTGCATGTCCATTGACATGAGTACCAAAGGATCCTACATGAACTTCTTGCATTAACATGTCTGCTTCGTGTCTATCCATGCATCTGAGCAGAACCATGTCGAAATTTCTCGTGTACATCACATCTTCATTGAGAAAGAAATTGTCAATCAGTCTTTTCAAAGTCTTCTTATCTTTGTTGGATGCCCCAAGCGGGTATTCTTGACTTTGAAGGAAACACTTAATGTCATGATACCAAGGCTTATCATCTGTAACTTCTTCTGTTGCAAACACATGAGCAGGTCTATTAAGGCGCATAATCGTGATAATGGGTGTGTCATTCCAATGATTCACTTTATACATAGAAGACAGAGTAGCCAGAGTGTCCGTCGTCCGATTTTCTTCGCGAGGTATATGATGAAACTCAATTTTATTGAATAAAGTTGACAATCTCCTTGCATAATATTTGTAAAGGATCCGACCAGGATGATGTGTCTCCCATTCTCCTTTAATCTGATTAACCACCAAGGTTGAATCTTCATACACATATAGGATTTTAATCCTCAGACCAATGGCTTCTTCAAGACCCATGATACAAGCTTCATATTCTGCCATATTGTTCGTACAATCAAACATCAATCTTGCAGTAAAAGGGATATGAGAACCCTTAGGAGTAATAATGATTGCCCCAAATTCTATTACCATAAGCATTAACAGCTCCATCAAACACTAAACCCCACCGGGATCCAGGATATGGTCCTTCTCCAGGCAATGGTTAATTGAAATCATTAGCTTTCAAGTACATAACAACTTCATCAAGGAAATCAAACCTGATGGATTGGTAATCATCAATCGGATGGTGAGCCAAATGATCTGCAAGAATACTTCCTTTAATTTCTTTCTGAGTATGATACTCAGTATCATATTCAGACAATAACATTTGTCAACGAGCTATCCTTCCAGTCAAAGTAGGTTTCTAAAATATATACTTGAATGAATCCATTTTGGATATCAACCAAGTGTTATGATTGATCATATACTGACATAAACATTTAGCAGCCTATGCTAAACCACAATAAGTCTTTTCAAGCATGGAGTACCGAGACTCACAGTGCGTAAATTTCTCACTCAGATAGTAGATGGCATGCTCTTTTCTACCAGTTTCATCTTGATGTCCAAGCACACAGCCCATGGACTCTTCTAGCACAGTTAAATACATAATCAAAGGTCTTCCTTCCACTGGAGGAGACAAGATAAGAGGTTCAAGTAAATACTCCTTTATACTGTCAAAAGCTTTTTGGCAGTCCTTTATCCAAACACAACTTTGATCTTTGCAGAGAAGCTTAAAAATTGGCACACGTGGCAATCATGTGAGATATGAATCTGGATATATAATTCAGACGCCTAAGGAACCCTCTAACTTTCTTTTCTGTCTTTGGCGCAGACATCTCTTGAATAACTCTGACTTTATTAGGATCTACTTTAATACCTTTCTGGATGACAATGAAACCCAATAACTTTCCTGAACGAACACCAAAAAAGTACACTTATTAGGATTCAATCGGAGCTTAAATTGTCTCAACCCTTGAAACAACTTCAACAAATAGTCAACGTGATCTTCTTCAGTCTTCGACTTAGCAATTATATCATCAACATAGACTTCTATCTCTTTGTGCATCATGTTGTGGAAAAGAGTATTAATGGCTCTTTGGTGCGTTGCACCAGCATTCGTTAAACCGAAAGGCATCACTCTATAGGAGAATATTCCCCAAGGTGTAATAAATGTTATTTTTTCCATATCTTCGGGTGCCATCTTAATCTGATTATAACCGGAGAAGACGTTGGACTTAGTTGTATTTCCTACCAACATGTCGATGTGTGGCAGAGGAAAATCATATTTCAGAATGGCTTTGTTCAAGTCTCTGTAATCAACACACATCCGAACTTTACCATCTTTATTTGGAACATGCACAATGTTAGCTACCCATAAAGGGTACTCAACGGTAACAACGAAACAAGCGTTGATATGCTTTTGAACCTGCTCTTTAATCTTGACAGCCATGTCAGGGTGAGTTTTTCTCAACTTCTGCTTAACGATAATCGATGCTCCACAATATCGGTATAGAGACCTGACATATCTTGATAAGACCAAGTAAATACATCCACATAATTTCTAATAAGGTATACCATCCTCTTCTTAACATCTAGACAAAGCAATGCCCCAATCTTGACTTCTTTCTTGTTATCTTCGGAACCCAGATTAATCACTTCCAACAACTCTTTATGAGGCTGAATGGTCTTCTCTTCGTGCTCAAGCAATCGAGAAATTTCATCAAGAATCTTGTCCTCATCCTCTTCCTCCATTTCGAACACAGGAAATTCAAAGTTGGGAGAGGGCATAGGGTCATTGTTTTCAATGGGTTTAACAATTAATCTGCACAATGATTTTATGCTTGATTTTAGAATATGAACAAATAAACACACATTGCGATGCAAATATAAGAATGATTATTATTTTGTTTCTTTATGTTACTATTTTCCATAATAAGCAAAAAGTAAAAACATAATGTGGATAAATGAAATAACATTTTATTAATGATGATGAAATTTGAAACAAAGCCCACATAGATTCACTTTCAACTTGGGCATAGTGAAAGGATTTTGAAAAGAAAAAAAAAGCAAACATATTACTTTGACAAGTGAATAACATAAGGAACATCAACAACAATCCAATTCTGGCACGTAGATCCATATGTCACAAAGTCTGGTGCTCCTTGCTTTTCATCGTCTTCTAAGATTACGGCGGAAGATCGGTCCTTAGAATGAATAAAACCAGCATTGTGAAACACTTCTTGAATCCGCTTTAAATATCTTCGGGTTTCACCAGGTGAAAAACCCAAACAACTCTGTTCTTGTTTTCAGTAAGCTCAACAATTTGTCCCCACTTGGCAAATTGACCATTCTTCACCACAAATTGGGCATCTTTCAAGGATGACATGGATTCACCATTCTTCCTAACAACAATATTGTCAAGAGAAAAAGCTTGAAATGATATTCCTTCATCTTCGTCAACATCAATGTAGGAAAATGAGGAGAGATGACTCACTAACATGGCTTGCTCGCCACCCACGATCACTAATTTCCCGTTCTTCGCAAACTTTAACTTCTAGTGTAGAGTTGATGTAACTTCCCCAGCCTCATGACTCCACGGACGCCCCAAGAGACAATTGTAGGCGGAATGAATGTTTACCACTTGAAATGTCATTTGAAATAAGCACATACATATCTTTATTGGGAGATAAACTTCTCCAATAACAGTTTTCCTTGAGCCATCGAAGGCTTTCACAACAACTCCACTAAACCTCATAGGAGCACCTTGGTAAGCAAGTTTAGACAGCGTAGACTTGGGTAGAACACTCAAGGAATATCCGGTATCCACCAGCACATTGGATAGAGAATCTTCTTGACAGTTCATAGAGATATGCAGGGCCAAACTTTGATTCCTCCCCTACTTGGGAATTTCTTCATCATTGAAGCTCAAATTGTTAAATGCAGTAATATTGGCCACAATGCCATCAAACTGGTCAATTGTCATGTCATGGTCCACATAGGCTTGCTCTAGGACCTTCTGCAAACCTTCTCGGTGCGCTTCTGAACTCACCAATAGGGATAACATGGATATCTTGGACGGAGAATGCAACAATTGATCCACCATATTGAAATCACTCTTCTTGATCAATTTATGCACCTCATCTTACTCAGCATTCTGATTCACCATACTGGATTGGTCAACTTGTATAACAGGAGTTTCCTCTGAACTTAATTTCCCTATTACCACATCTTTAATCCTCTTAGGAGCAGCAGAAGAAAATACTCGACCACTTCGGATCACACCACTCACATCAGTATTGTTCATAATAGATGAAAGAGCAGGAATACGCACCTCTTTGCCATCTCCTATCATGGTAGCATTATACTTGTAAGGCACAACTTTATCAGACCCGCAAGGTGTAGGACCTGCCAAACGAATAGCCAACAGAGAAATAGCAGTCTTTTGACCATCATATGCAATCACAACCGGTTCTAGGAGATTAAAACGGGGAACTGTGAAGTTCACCTCATGCTCATCTTAATTTTTGTCCCCCATTACCTGAATAAGATTTTGATCCAACATCTCTTGTAAGTCCCTCTTCACAATAGCACATCCTCGGGGATCTCTGGAACAAACTTGGCAGGAAGCATGGTCATGCTCATAATAGATTAATTCACATAAAGTAGCTTACATTTCAACCAAGGACCTTCTGATCAAATTAACGTTAAAAACTCGGTACTTTCGAGGAAAACCTTTGACCATATTCATAGTTGCATTGCCATGCTTGGGTAGCGAATTAGCTTGTACATTGGGATTCGAATCTTCAAACGACAAGATACCACTTTGCATTAACCTTCTCACTTCGGCTTTCAAGGCGAAACAATTCTCAATATCATGGCCAGGTGCTCCTTGGTGGAGTGCACAATGTTGGTCAGCTTTTATACCACCACGAAAGCTCTTTCGGAACAATCGATGGAGTTCTTGTTTGCACCAAGTTCTTCTGAATAAAAGCAAGAAACAACTCTGCATAAGTCATTGGAATTGGGTCAAACTGTACATGTCTCTGGATACGATTCTGTTGATTCGCGCGTTGTTGGAAATTCGGTTGATGACTCGGTGCTGCTTGAGCAACTAGAGCAGAATTAATTACTGGAGTAACTAACGCGACATGCTGATGACGTTGACTGTTCCTCGGAAGTCTTCTACGTCTCTCTTGCAAGATAGAATTTGCATCGTGTTCCTTCTTCTTGTGTAAACCATTCCCATACTTTATGGAACCATCAGACAAGCTACCTTCTTTCAACTGTCCTTCATGGACACCTTCTTCTAACCTTAAATTCATATTCACCATTTCAGTAAAGTTGCTAGGCGCACTTGCAACCATCCGGTCGTAATAGAACAGACTCAAAGTTTTCAAAAATAGCTTTGTCATTTCCTTTTCCTCTAACGGAGGACTAACCTGTGCAGAAATATCGCGCCATCTCTACGCGTACTCCTTGATGGTCTCTTTTTATTTGTGGGACATTGCACGGAGTTGATCTCTGTCTGATGCCATGTCAACATTATATTTGTACTAGCGAACAAAAGCTTCACCTAGGTCATTGAACATTCGAATCTGAGTATTGTCGAGCCCCATATACCATTTCAGAGTAGCTCCAGTCAAACTGTCTTGAAAGTAGTAGATCAATAATTGATGATTGTCAGCCTGAGTCGACATCTTACGAGCGTACATCACTAGATGACTCAGAAGACAAGAGTTTCCGTTGTACTTTTCAAAATCCAGAGCTTTTCACTTGTGCGGAATCTTCACATTAGGGACCAAACACAAATTATGAGCATTCTTCCCAAATAAATGTTTCCCCCTCAAAGCTTGAATTTCTTTCTACATAGCCTGAAATTGATCTTGGAACTCGTCCATCCTCTAATAAACACCAACAGTCTCACTTTAGTCAGTGTGAAAAATAGTTTCTTCAACATACGAAACAACATGAACCACGGGAGGTAGTACATACATCATAGGTTGAGTCACTAGAACTTCAGGTTGGTACCCCTCAGGGACAAAGTTGGGAGGCATGCCCCAAGGGAAACCAGAAGGCATGTGGTGTTGCGGAGCACTGGTGGGAGATATAGAGACCTATGTAGAGACAATCTCGAAAATCACGGTCCTCTGAAGCAGAGTCGGAGGAGGAGGTGGAGGTTGATTTTGAGCACCCGCCAAAGCTTCCATCATAGCATTAAGCCTTTCATATCCGTCCCTCAAAGTTGTCACCTCTTCACGGAGCTCACGATTCTCTTTCTCTAGGCGGTCCATATTTTTCAACTGATTAGCTCGAGTATTCTAACAGTGAGACAGATTGTCTGAATGAAAACCAAGAAAGAAATAAGACCCCTGGCTAACTTTATCAAAGCAAGACCAAGATGCAACATGATGTATGATATGCAAATGCAAATGTCGCATTGTTTATTTTCCAAGAAACTTTAGGACATAAGTTGCAAACATAAGAATAACACATTTCAATGTAAAAAATCTCATTTTATTAATAATAGAAATAATTACAATCGGAAATACAATTTCAATGATCATAAGCGGAAAGAAACTAGATCTATGGAATCATGCCCAATGACGACCCAACTCCAAGCTGACACTTCATGCGAAGTCTTTTGATCTCTCTTTCGTAGTTGTTTTTCATAGCATCCTTCTCTATTACGATTTGGTCTACAATACCCTTCCAAACGCCGGAAGTAGGGAGATGAGTAGATGACGAACTGTTAGAGGAAAATAAATCCTCTTGGCTTTTGGATCTCTTCACGGCATGTTTCTCGAGTAATTCTATCAAGTCTTACTTTTCCTTTAGTTGCTTCTGTAATCCTACTTTCTCAAGGTGTGAGGTGTGAAATTTTCTTTCCCAATCATCCCTGTCTTGCTTCACCCTATCCAAAGCTTATTGAAACTCTTTTATGCCTTTAATAGTGGGACATTTGATCATTACTAAGGACACAAGTCTTTCATAAGCGTATGGTATCTTGAATTATTTTGCTCTCTTTTTCATCCAACTAGTGTAAGGCTCCAAAGCTACATAATTCGTCAATGCAAGCTCACCTTTTCCTTTCTTATGAACATTGTGCCAAGCATGCAATATCCTAGCTTTCAACCCTTGAGTGTATTTCCCTTCTTGGAAAAATAAACCTTCTAACAAAGTGTTATTAGGTTTGTCTTTCATAGTGAACCCAAGTTGACGTCTTGCCAAAGTCAGATTGTAGTTGATTCCCCCTTGTGTACCAAGAAGAGGCATATTAAAGACCTCCGCATAACTATCAATAATCTCGACGTTGTTGTAAATAGAATAGTACCAAGTAATGTCGTCATTATTGAGAGACATAAGTCTTTGAGACCACCTCAAACAATCCTTGTTTTCTTGGAAGACATGAGATTGCGGCAAGTGCAAAATAAACCACTTGTACAGTAAAGGCGCACAATAAACTATATTTCCGCCTCCTTTAGAAGTCATGTGATGAACGGAGAAGTAAGTATCACTGAGCAGAGTTGGAACCGAATTCTCAATCAAGAATATCCTCATAGCATTAACATCAACAAAATTGTCAACGTTAGGAAACAAGACCAACCCATAAACGAGTAAGGCAAGAATAGTTTTAAAGGCCATCATGCTACCAACATCAGTAAAAGAAAAGGCTTTTTCCAAAAGAAACTTCAAAGTCAACCCTCTGATACCTCTTTTGATAGTGAGGTTGGCATCTATGTCGGACTTCCTCAGATGAATGGCTTCGGCAATAACCCAAGATTCAAGAATTCCTTCCACTATACTAAAAGGAGCTCTTTCAGAAACTGGTACACCCAAAAGATAAGCATACTCCTCCATGGTAGGTAACAACTGATAATCAGGAAAAGTGAAGCACCGGTAGACAGGATCGTAGAACTGGACCAAAGTGCAGAGCATACCATCCTCAATATCAGTAGATAGCACAGATAAAAGTCTTCCAAAACGGTCTTTGAAACCCTTAGGATCATCCACAAAAGATGCTAGCTTTCTTAATTCCACGAGATCGGGATGTCTGAAACTGTATTTCCGAGTATTCCTTCTTCCAATACACATGATCAAAGTATCTGCGATGTTTTCAACAAGAACCTCTAAGTTCCTTGAAAATTGAGTAAAATTCTTATGAATGCCATGAGTTCATGATGCAACAATCACAAACAAGGTCACACAAAGGTTCGGAGTGACAAGCATGGAGCCAAGGGTAAAAGCTAACCCACAGTGTATGTACTAAGGGTATAATCACCTGTAGAACAAGGTTCTAAGAAGGTTCCCAGAGTCGTAATTCCATCTTTTGGATATTATCAATTTATACGACTACTCGTCAACCAATAATATTCTCAAGAGAAACGCGTCCGAGTGTAGTATCATGTAACAACTAATTCAAGTCTACACCTGAATAGCCACCGCACTACATCCTAAAAGGCTAAGATGGGTTAAGGGTTCTAAGGTCCTTAACTTCTCAGGCTCCCAGGTCAAAAAAAGTAACTCCAACTACGACTACTTCATGACATCAGTAATCCTAAAGGGGCCTCCACTGAACAGGGGATCTCAAGTCAGCTTATTAAAGATTAACTCCACGTAAGCCGAACATGACTATATCACCCTCCTATCATAAGAGCTCTCAAGTCCGGGTATAAAACTTATCTCACCACACATAAATCACCAAGCACCAGACGGAACAAACTATAACAAATAACAGCAAATACAATATAAAAAAAACAAATATGGGCTTAACCCACTAGGAACTACTCCCCAACAGAGTCACCACTTTTCTGTAGCGGTAAAATTTTTGAGATTAAGCTATTGATTAACTTAACTCGCAAAGCAAGAGTTGCCATCGCACTTTTATTTTTTCCAAAGGAAAAGGGAAAAAGTACGAATGAAACCTAAGGAAAGTTTTAAAACAAAACTAATAAAAAGAGAACACGGGCTCGGGGTTAGTTATGCAAAGTGAAGGTATTAGCACCCTAAACATACACGATACTCCATGGGAACCTCTTTGAAAATATCTATATTTTGGTTTGAAAAAGGTGTTGTTTGTTAAAAGATTGGAGGGATAGGAAAAGAAGCATTTTCATTATGATTTGGTGTTTTCCAAGACTTTTGAAGTCTCATGCCTACGTACCAACAAAGTGCAATAAAGGATCAAAACCTCATAGTTCGTGGTGAAAATGACAAAACGGAGTTTGTTTTTGATTTATTTTTATGGAAAAGACATTTTGTCATTTTAAGGAGAATACTCAATTAGTCACCCACAAGTATGAGAACTTTGTGTCATCATGAGAAGGGTTCCAACTTGGATAAGGTCAACAAGTATGCCACTAGCTCCCACAGATGGAAAATACTTATCATCAATACTATGGAGATAGGAGAATTATAACTCAACTATGGAAATGACTCATGTCTAATTCCTTTAGAAAAAGCTAAAAAGGAAAAGGTGCATAAAGGGCACAAAAAATGATTTGAATGAGTTATGTATTTTTTAGTCTTTTAAAATTGGTCTAAGTATGCTTAATATACATTAGCATTTATTGAGAAAAAGATTTTGAAAATCACTTGACAAAAGTCAATGTTTATTGACGAAGTGGTTCAAGTTAAAACAAGAGGGTTTTGAAAATTAAAGAAGGGGGAGAAGAAGAAGAGACTATCATAAAGAAGTAAAGTAAAAGCTATAGAAGAAAGATCTAACCAAGATATGACAAGATTTATGACATAATTCAAGCAAGAATTCCCTCATTTGGATTAATCCTCAAGTAAGAAAAAAAATCAAATAATATTCCATGTGTCATATGAAACCAAAGTAACTGTAAGACCCCAATTTTGATCCTAAGATCCCCCATGCTATCTCATTATTTGCATTGACTTTGGGATCACATCTTGGAATCCTCTTTACCCCTCATTCATTGGGTTTGAATTTGGAGAGATCACCAAGCATATCTTATTGTATCATACTTTATTTTTTTTGTTTACTAGCCAAAATACCAAAAAATATGTCTATGCATAGCTTTGTTTCTTTTGTAGGAAGTGTGTGCATCCACATGTGCCCTATCAAGCTCACAACTAGGATTTGAGACCCTCATAGAAAGAGATCAATCATGGAATGGTTCACCATTGGTTCTAAACATCATATATGGATCCCCGTGTTCTTCATTTTTCATTTTGATCAAGAGTTCATCAAGATTTTGAAGCTTGTTTGCCTTGGAAGCCCTAATTCATCTAGGTATCTTGTGTGACTTCCTCAGTAAGTTTATTCAACAATTGGTCAAATATTTAAAGGTATACTTCATTATACATCATATTATGCATATACGATCCTCCTTGAGTCCCAAAGATCAATTGAAATTCAAGTTTGCAAGTTGGTTCAAAGATGTTGACTAGAGAAAGTCAATTGGTCAAAACTGGGGTTCCATAGACCCTATCTCCTACAATTAGTGTCATATAAGAATGATTCCAAGATCAACTTTACTATTTATGACATTCCAAACAACTTTTATGTTGTCATTAAGATCTAGTTTTGTCTTGAAAGTCATTTTTTATGGTGAAACAATATAGGTCATTTTGTCTGTACCCTAGTTAGAATGTCAAATTCCAAGGATGATAACTTTCTCAATATTTATGATATGAAGACCATCCAAGTTTTATTATCAATTTCAAGATGTTTTCTCCAACTTTGGTTCTTTGAGAAATGTCAAATCCAACTTGCAAGGACATGTTCCAAGAGGAAACATTATAGGTCATTTTGAGCCATCACCATTGAACAAGCAATTTTCCTCAACTCCTAAAATGTATAACTACCTCATGCCAAATCCAAATGATGTCAAATTTTTGACCAAATTGAATAGGAGTGAAATATCTACAACTTTGGTGAAGAAACCATTTTCATTTGGAGCTCATAGCAAAAGTTATTTAAGGTGGAAGAAGTGGTCATTTGACTTTGTACTTAGAAAATTTTCAACTATGTTTGATTTCTCCAACTTCCACCTTAAAATTCATCATGATACAAGCTCCAAATAGAAAAGTGTTCAACATCAAAGTTGTTCCTCTTGATGTCACCTTTCCAAATCATCCAAGCTCACTTCATTTGGACAAGAATTGAGGGACTTGCGCATGGTTCCTTTGTTGGGTTTGTTTTGGAAATTTTTGAACTCAAATGATAATTTCTTTTTGCATGCTTACATGTGATGATTTCAGTACCAAGTATGCATGAATTGGAAGTGGATTACATCATTGGTTGGGCCTAATTCAACGCCCATACACCCATGCACAACTTACTATTTTTGGCCAAAATTTAAAAGGTGTGGAAATAAATTCACGAGCTTATAAATAGGAGTGATTTACTTCATAATGGACACACATATTGCCTAAGCCTTGCCAAGCCATCCTAGAACCCTACACCATAGAATACCTTGAGTATTTCTTTAAAATTGATTTTGAATTTCACATTCTATTTTGAGATTCAAACTCCAAGGATTCATTGCCATTTTCATCTCAATTAGTCACTGCAAGCAAGAGAAGGAAGAACCAAGTGGATTCAGATCAAGATCAAGCCAACTCACTGCTACCCGAAGGTGAATTTTCTCAAACTTCTCTTCTTTGATTCTCCCTTATTTCTCAATTATTTTGATTGATTTTTTATTGTCTGAAGACCTACCAATGTAGGCAACAAGATTGAGTTGCTTGAGGCCAAAATTAAAGCAACTCAGATCATGCACCTCAAACTTCAAGTCCACGTATCTTTTAATATACTTAGAATTGGGTGAAATTGAGGCCAGATTCGAGCTCTTGAGCATTTTTTCCTTTAAAATAATATGCTTACTTTTCATTTTCGTGATGGTTGGTGGTGGACCAGTCCGGTTAGGTCCACCAGAGAAGATGACTTGAGCCCTAACTCCGGTGATGTGTTGGTGTGTTCTCAACCTTCTGATTTGATTCAAATGTTTTAATCCTGAGCATCCATGTTGATTACCATCTTTGCAACGCGTTTGACTTGCCACATGGTGGATAGTGCGCGCGTGGCCATCAGATCTGCCACCTCAATAAATAAGGGAGATCTGATGGCCCTTGTTTTTTCTATTTTCTTTTAAATTTCTGATTTTCCTTTTAATCCTTTTATTTTGTTTAATTCATAGAAATTTCATTTTTTATCCAAAAAATTGGGACTTTCACCAAAAATCTTTAAATATTTTTCTCTTTCATATTTTGAATTAAAATTATTTTTTGGATTAATTTTGATATTTTTGATGAATTAAATGTTTTTTTCACGTTTTTAATTGTTTTAAAATACTTCTGACTTTCCAAAAATTATGAAATTTTCTGTCTAAGGTCCTTTGACCTTGTTTGACCTAGGATAAACCCCTTGGCCATTTATTTGGTGTTTTGAAGGGATTTGAGGTTTTGTCCAATTTAAAATGCATTTTAATTCACTTTTAATTTGATTTTTAACTGATTAAATGTTTAAAAAATTATGTTGAGCCATTTTTATGGTCTTGTGATGTTTGACTTTCTATTAGGGCCTTGGTCATGGTTGATTTGACTTTGGTTTAATTAATACGGTTGGATTTAGGGGATTGATGCAATGTACATTTCATCTCCCAAAATGAATGAATGGTATTGATCATATGAAATTCCTCACATAATCAATTTGTGTTTCTATTTCCCCTTCCCTCTTCGTCTTCATCCATATTCTTTCCCAATCCCTCATTGACCAATGAAATCTCTTCATGTCTAATGCTAGTTGATTCATCAATGACCTTGTGTCAGATGAATCTACATGAGCTAGACTTAGATAGGTCTTCCCCCATTTCTTTTAGTGTATGGTATGTTTTAGGAGTTTGGTTTCTTGTACCAAATCTCTAACATGCATTAACACTTATATTTTTATTTCCCAATCTCAAATAGTTGTAACTTCTACATAAGTCCAATTATGATTGCTTAACATAGATGGTATAGCATTCTAGTAAGTGAAATTGTAAGTCTCCTATTCTTTATGGCATTGTGCGGAAACTTGACATTTTCCCCTTTCATGAGAGCTAGTGGCGTACTTGTTAAATTATCCAAGTTGGAGCCCTTCTCATGTATGATGTCTTGGTTCAAGGATTCATACTTGTGAATGAATGATTGAGTGTTCTCCATAGAATGACGTAATCAATTAAAACTCATCACTAACATTTGACTAACCATTGACTAACTTTTATTAATGTTGCTTTACTTTTAAGTCATTTACTTTATGCAATTTAAATTTCAGTACCTTTAACATTCATTGCCATTTACATTTCATGCAGCTTGTTTATGTTTCAATTCCTTTTCACTTTGCTCATTTGAGCCATATCTTGTGATTGTATATACTGTTTGTTTCTTTTTGTTTTTGTTTGTTGTCTTAGGATCTTAAAACACCTAATAACAACAAAAACCCTATAAACATCTTGGTGGACTGTTGGACTTGATCTGAACTTTTAGACTTAGAATTAGGCAACATTCCATATGCTAAAGGACTTGGCCAATGCCAACATTCAAGACTGAGCTATCTTTGACTGTGCTTTTATTTGATGCAAGACTTTGAGTACCCTTGATTCATCTGCTACTTTGTCTCCGTGCTTAATTTTTATACTGTTATTATTATTGATGTCTGATGATTATTCTGAGTTTATTAAGGAATATTTCATTTGATATATTGGAAGATACTGAAGATTGATAGATATTGGAACGCTTGCTTGAATATTATGGTTTTCTTTATTTAATGCCTTGGTCTTCATATGGTATGTTGGGATATTGCTTATGCTTGTTGCTTGCTAAAGTCCAAAGGAAAATGGGTTTCTATATGACATTCTTATCTGTTGGATTACACCCCATTGGTTAGATCTTTTCAACTCTTAACTTTTAATATTTGTCTAGGATAGTCTCTTTATCTCCTCCCACTTTCTTTAATTTCAAAATCTCTCCCTCTTTTCAAAAACTTTATTTGCTTGTGATTTCCAACTTAGACATGTTTTAATGATTAGAAACTTTGGCCTTATGCCATTGAACTTTTAAATTTTTTCTTAAATCAAACTTGTGAATCAACTTAACCATATTCACTTAAAATTCAAAAAGACAAAAGGAAATAACAACTCCATTCAAATATTTGGCATTTTTGTTCCTTTTTATTTAAATTTTTGTTAAAATCAATTCATTAACTTCTTTGAAATTTTTACCACGAACTACGGGGTTTTGATCCCTCATATTTATATTGGTACGTAGGCATAAGATCGAAGGTCTTGTCAAACACAAAAAAATATATTTAATGAATTATTTTCTCATCTCCTCACTCTATATTCTATCAAACATCATTTACACGAAAAACATATGTCCACAAAAAAGGGCTCCCTAGGAGTACCTAGGATACTTTGGATGCTAACACCTTCCCCTTGTGTAACCAACCCCCTTACCTGTAATCTCTGGCATTTTATTAGTTTTGATTTGAAAACTTCTTATCTGTGGGTTTTGTTCGTACTTTTCCCTTTTCCTTTGGAAACAATAAAAGCGCGGTGGCGACTCTGGATTTACTGACGTCAAGTTTATCCATAGCTTGATGGTCAAGAATTTACCGCTACCAGAAATTAAGTGGCGACTCTGCTAGGGAGTAGTCCTCAGTGGGTTTAGCCTACTTTTTATGTGTATATATTTGTATATTTGATGTTTGTTTGTATATATTATTATGTGATATATTATGTCTGTTGTGCTTGGTGATCTCTGTGTGGTGAGATAAGTTCTAACCCAAACTTGAGTGCAATCGAAGATAGGAGGGTGGTATAGTCATGTTGGCTTTGAAGGTGTAGTCCTGAAAGAGTTGACATGAGATCCCCCACTCAATGGAGACCTTTTTAGAGTTACTGGTGTCACACAAGTAATTTGTGGATAGGCATTACTTTCTCTAATTTGGGGGTCCGAGAAGCTGAGGACCGTAGTACATTTAATTCAACTTGGCCTATTTAGAACGTAGGGCATATACAGTTCAAGTGTAGACTTGATAACAATTGTTACATGATACTACACTCAAACGAGTTTCTCTTGAGAATATTATGGGTTGATGAGTCAGTCATCCTAACCTATAATATCCGATAGATGGAATCAAGACTCTAGGAAATTTTTAGAACATGCTCTACAGGTTTTTATCCGTAGTACACTCCTTTGGGATGGTTCTTAACCTGACTCCATGCTTGTGACTCGCAACAAACCCTTTGATTCTTGGTTGATCCGATCGAGTCTTGTCAATATCAATGAAACTTGGGTGTTGATAAGGTGAAAACCATAATCCACCAAAATGGATGATTGATCTTGATGATGACTTGATCCATCCCTTGACCTTTGTTTGTGTTTGCCTTGTGTATGATCCCTTGTGTGTGATTATTGTATTCATGTATACATGTGCATCATACCATTCATCATATAATTTTTTTTCAAGGAAACTAAGGTCTTATTTGCAAATGTTTTCAGACCATGGATTATGGACGAAGGAACACTAAGAAGTACAATTTCAGATGTTCTGATTTGAAAGAGCTAAGAAAGTTGTCATCCTTTTGTAAGACCCCAATTTTGACCCTAAGATCCCTCATGGCATCATAACATTGCATTTGCATTGCCTCAAGGATCATAAGCATATTGGCTCCTTTACCTGTGGGTGGGATCTCTTGTGAGTGGTTTGAGATCACCAAGCATGCTTGAAGTGAATATTATTTCTTTTCTCATTTTACTTACTAACCAAAAGCACAAAAATATGTTACTAACATCTCTTGTTTGTAGCTTGAGCAGTCACAAGGTCTAAAGCTTCTAGGAGATCCTATGTGCATTGATAGGGCCAATTGAAGATGAAAACAAGCATGGTAATGGTTCCCAAAGCTCTCATCCATTAAATATGCCTCCCAAGTATCTCAATTCATCATTTTAATCAAAGAAAATCAAAGGACTTGAGGCTTGTTTCCCAAGGAAACCCTAATTCACCTGTTCATCAACAGTGCCTTGCTCATGAAGAAGCCTCAACCCATGATCAAATACAATCAAGGGAAGTTCTTTCACTCATAATTTCATGCCTATTTGAACTTATTTGAGTGTCCTCAATCATCAATTCATCGAGATATGAGGTTTAGGCTTGAGAAGTTGATCAGTCAATTCATCTAACTATTTTGAAATACACTGAGAGCTAACTTTTTATGTGTTTCTCAAATGGAGATGACCCCAAGAGAAAACATGTTCTTAAAGACCATATGAACAACTTTCATGTTCATCAAAAATTTATTTGAAGCTTGTAAGGTCATCATCCATTCCAAGACTTTATAGGTCATTTTGACTGAAACCCTAATTTTAGGTCAACTTCCCAAGGACATAACTCCTTCATTTTTCATGATTTTGAGGTGGGATCAAATGCATTGGAAAGCTTAAGATGTCTATTTCAAATGTTATGTTGAGCAAAATTCCAAAATCTCAAAATAAATACATGTGATAATGCAAAACATTATAGGTCACTTTGGACCAAATGCATTGAAATGTGAAAAAGTCCAACTTCAAGTGCCCATAACTTCTTCATCCAAAATCCAAATTATGAAAAATTTAAGTCCAAATTGATTGTATTGAAAAGATATACAACTTTCATGTTGAAGATTTTGTCATTTGGAACATGCATCATTGAGACAGAAGGGCTTGAACTTTGGTAAATTTTGAAAATCTCACATATGCATGTTTTGCACCCTACACTTCATGTCCAATTTTCATCAATTTCCAAGGCCCAAATGGAGTTTTGATCAACATAATAAATGATCCTTATGCAATAAGATTTCCAACCATTACTCATAAGGTGGTGTTTCCATTTTTGGCATAGCATTTTCGAAGGCTTGAACCTAATAGTGCATTTATGGAAAATCATTTAAATTGCCTTGCATGAGCTACTATTACTCAATCTGCACGTCCAATTTGCTCTCGTCATGCATCAGCTTTTAATTCCAGTTGGAATTGGGCCCTCCATGCGCCTGTACAGGCCCATGCATGGAGGCCCTTTCCATTCATGCAAATTTGAAATCATGCATTCAGCACTTCCTTGCCTATAAATACCATGCCATAGCTTCATAATTCTTCAACCTAAAGGCGCCCCAATTGCTGCTAAACTAAAACCACAACCATCACTAAAGGAACTAGCAGTATTACATCTACCTCAAGGATAACTCAAACCTAATAGCTAAAGGTTATGAAAAGGTTTTGATTAAGAAAGTGGCCATTGAAACCACAAAAGTATTTGAATGAATATTTACCAATGAAAAGTATTTACAAAATATGGTCAAAGTTGACTTAAAGATTCAATTCAAAATAAGTGTTATGAAAAGAAAGTTTGAAAATCAAAAGCATAATGCTTAGGTTTCTAATGTTTGAAAGCAAGTGTTAAATGTTTGCACAAAAAGTTTTGGCTTGGGTTAGAGTGGAGGGAAGAAGAAGAATGGCTAAAGTCTTAATCATACAAGAGATGAAGGATAAGAAACAAGACCACAAATGGAGTTCCTCTCTTGAGATCATATTGATGATCCAAGTAGCTCCCCTCCTTTGGAATATGCAAGCAAGATAAATGTAAGCTCAAGTAATCAACATAATCAAACAAGCTCTTAGAAGATCCCCAATGTCTCTTGTATCTTTCACTTTGGATGAACATGGCAATGGTTCTTCAATTTGGCTCAAATAGGATTCCCCTAGCACAAAAGAACACACATCAAAAGGTTCCATGAAGCAAATCAAGAATGGACAAGAGTGAGTTTAGAGATTTGGTTCTTCTAATCCATCTTCAACATTTAGGCCTCTTTTTACTCCAATTTGCATAGGGAATATCCTAGAAACTAAGTCCATTTGTCCATTTTTGCATTTGGTCCACAACAATCAAAACAAAACACAAGCACAATAATGTATACACAATTATGTGCTCAAGTGAGCAAAAGGCAAATTGCATTAACACAAACATGTGCTCAAATGAGCAAAGGGCAAAAGCAAATGAATAATATGTACAAGAATAGTAAGTTGCACAAATGTAAAGAGCAAGAATTAAATGTTAATGGTTAATGGTTAGTGTTAGAGTTAGTGTGCCATAAGGCAATTTAGCGCTATGTTAAGCAATCGTAATTGGACTTATGTAGAAGTCATATGTATCTGAGGCCGATCAATAATAATGTAGGCAACAACATAAGTTAGAGGTCTTGATTAGTGAATCAAACTCCAACAACTTGCCATGCCAAAAAGAAGATGAGAAATGATCTTGTATTGATTTAGGTTCTTTGCATGATTTAGGAAGCAACCTATCCTCAATGCAAAGTCATTCACTTGATCCATGATCAAGATGAATTAGATTTGAATCAAGGAAGATTAAACCTCCATGTATCAATGCTAACCACCAACCCTTAACTCATTGATCAAAAAGAAAAAAGAGAGAAGAAGAAGAAGAAGATGGAGAATTAAAGTGCATTAATTGAAATGGAATGAGATAATCAACAAGTATTGACCAAAGATAGAGAAGATCAAGGTCAAACAATAGAAAACAGAAGCAAAATGAAGATTGGAAGTCAAGAAACAAATAAAATATTTTTGGCATTTTTTTAATATTAAAATAAAACTTGAATTAAAATAATAAAGAAAGGTCAAACTTCAAACTCACTTCAAATCAACTTTGAAAAGTCCAAGTGAATTATCCCAAGTTCAACAAGGTCAAACAAAGTTTGACAAAAAATTTCAGCATTTTTAGAAGTCAGAAACTATTTTAAATCAATTAAAAAATGCATAAAATAACCTAATTTGAACTAAAATCTCAAATAAATCTCAAATCAATTAATAAATTGATGAAAATATTTCTCATAGATCTATCATCATTCAAAAAGGTTGGAAAAATATTTTTGTATTTTTTGGATATCAAAAACTATTTTAAATGAATTAAAAATAACCAGAAAAGAGAAAATTACTAAAAAATATCAAATGCTAGAATAAAAAATATTAAAAATCATTTTTGGAAAGTAGAAATTAAAAGGAGAAGAATAAAATTGGTCCCATAATTTTTGGACCAATAATGAGAGAGATATGAATTTTTAAAGAGAAATGAAATTAAAAGAAATAAAAGAATTAAAAATCAGAAAATAGAAAATAGGAAAATGCGTGGACCGTTTGATCTGAGCTCATTAATTGAGTTGGCAGATCATGAGGTCATGAAGCGCGTGCCTACCATACTCCCTGGTCAACTGAAGCGCACATTGCCAAATAAAAAGTTATAACATTGGATGCATGTGATTGAATCTAGAAAAAGGAATGGACGCTCCAGATCAAATCTAGGAACCAGACGGTGGGCAGCGCCACCGTCTTCTCCGGCCAAGCTCCGGCCAAGTCCAAAATTGCAGAGGAAAAAAATGGTAACCAAAAGACATGATCTAGGCATCAATCGAGAGCTGGGGTGATGTACATCACCCCTGTACCACTCAAATCCATTCTAGATCTCTATATTTAGAGAAATCAGAAGTGGAAGATTTGTGGTGTTGATATGAACTTCATGATTTTTGAAAATTGAAAGCGCAACAACAATGAGAATTAAGCACTATGCAAGCTGATTCGAAGAAAATAACAGTTGAGGTAAACCTTTGATTTGCAAGGCTTTGAGTCACAATTCTTGGATGCTATTGCTTACGGTCCACGCATTTTCCTATTTTCTATTTTCTGATTTTTAATTCTTTTATTTCTTTTAATTTCATTTCTCTTTAAAAATTCATATCTCTCTCATTATTGGTCCAAAAATTATGGGACCAATTTTATTCTCTATTTAACACAGGGGGGATTAATTTACTCAAAACATATATGTGTTATTTTCTTTTTCCACCTACCTTGACAGATGTGTTGTCATGATAAAAAGGGGGAGAATGTGGAACCTTGTTCAGGTAATATGCTTTTAACAAGGACAACAACGTATGTTCACTTTTAATGCTGACAACTAATTGATGATGACTACAATGCCTTCTAACAAATCAATCATAAGTGATTAAGCAGATAAAATTGCAAACCTAAGTATTGGGGTTTGGTGGACTTGACTATCTGATGATGGCAACCAAATTGAGTATAAGCTCAAGCCTCATCTCATATAAACTCAATCAAGTGTCTACAAAATAAAGCATTTGACAAAGTGTTGAAGTGCGAGGAACCCCTATATTAGTCCAAGTGATTTTTTTTGTAAAGAAAAAGAGCATTCTCGTAAAAGTGTATGTCTAAAACACACACACACACACACACACACACACACTAAAACGTATATTTTCAAACTGATTTTTTAAGAAAATATCTCCAACATTATTCTAAACATTTTCAAGATGAATTGAGAGCAGTTAGAATTACTATGGGCAACTTTTTCCTTTTCTAATCGACTGGGGAACTTGTTTAATTAATTAGAACAGTTTAAAATTGAGCTTTAAGTTATTACAACAACATCTTAATTATGTACAACGAATAAATATCTTTTCTTTCCTATTTTGAATTTGTCAATGATTACCTTTATAGTTTATAATCAGTTAGCATTAGGATGTAATCAATTAGCTTGTCTTAAAAAGCATCAAAATCAATTTTATTTTTGAGCCAACCTCTAGCCTATAAATAGAGGTCCCTTCCCTAATTTCATTTCACCCAAAATTGTGTTTTGACACTTCTCTCTCTCTCTCTCTCTCTCTCTCTCTCTCTCTCTGTTGAATAATAACTATTTAAGATTTGTTTGGGTTAGAAGCTAAAGTCCATAAAAAAATTGGTTTAGGGATTGTATGATCAAGCCCTAGTTTAGGTTAGAGACCAGTCTATGGTAAAATCTCATTAGCTTCTTGGTTAGCTCGTGGTAAAACCAAGGTTAGATTAAAGCTTAGATCGTTATTAAAATCTTGGATAAGGGTTGAGATTAGTCTGGTATTAAAATCTCACATGTTATTGGTTAGCCCGTGTAACCTAAGGTTTAAGGTTCATGAGCTCAACCCATGGTAAAAGCTTACATGGTTTGTATAGAAGTTTGAAGACTAACTTCTCCAAGAATCTTATGGAAAGTAGACTAACAGCTTCGATCTACCATTTGTGGAAAGAGGACTAACTGCTTCAATCCACCATTTGGAAGAGAAGACTCAAACTGCTAAATTCCATGTCTTGTTGTTTTGGTTGGAAGCCAACCATTTTCCTTGTATAAGGAGGTTCATGAGTATTACCTACTTAAAGCTCTCAAATTTTATTGGATACTCTTAAGATCTATTCTTAGGGAGAGGAGTAGGTCATTTTCTTATTTGACTGAATCTCTATAATTCTCGGTGTTCTTGCTTTCCCTTAAATCTTTATTTTTCGCAATTTACGTTCTGCAATTTATTTTCCGCTGCTAAACATGTAACCATTTTCAAAATGTTTTTAAACTCTGATTATATTCCGAAATTTTTTTCAAAACCAAGTTTTTATGAACCATACAATTCACTCCCCTCTTGTGTTTGAAGTCACATATCCAACCTGCTTTGCTTCAAACTTCACATAGTTTAGCTTATATTGAACATAACAAATAAAGAAAATACATCAACAAATTTTTTCTAGTTAAACATTTCTAAACAATACTGAAAAGGAAATGGAAACCTAAGAGTAACACCACTACTTCTTTCTATCTTCAAACAACAAAAAGCGAGTTTTGTCATGCATGAGCACACTGCATTCTTTAATGAAGGTAATGGTTCACTTCCTACCTCAAGCTCAGATTCAATCATCTTCTTCTTATTCTCCTTAGTCTTTTTATCAAGTTTTTTAACTTATAAACTGTGGAACCTTTTTTTTGCAGGTAATATGATTTTAACAAGGACATCAACTTTTGATGATGATAACTTATGTCTTATGATAAGTCAAACGTGAACGATTAAGCGGATAAAGATGCAGTCCTAAGTATTAGGGTTTGACGGACTTGACTATCCAATAATGGAAATCAAATGGAATGTAACTAAAGCCTCATCTCAAGCTACTCAAGCAAGTATCTACAAAATAAAAAGCATGTGGCAAAGTCTTGAAGTGCTAAGGACCTTTCTAATTTAGTAGTGAGTGAACAAATTGTAAAGCATAAGGGACTTATCGTAAAAGTGTGTGGCTGAAACACACACACTAAAATAAACTTTCAAACTAATTTTACCAAAGAAAATATCTTTAAAAACATCTTGGAATTGTGCCAAATGAATTAGGAACTGTCAAAATAGTTATAGGAATTTTTTTGACTTATCAAATCGATTGGGACTTTTGTCTAATCGATTAGCGCGATCAAAATTAGGTCCCAAGCATTTAGGAAAATTCCTTAATGATGTGCAATTGCTAGATATTTTTTCCTTCTTTTTTTAAACTTATAATTGATTATATTTCAAACTTCTAATTGATTGTAAACATGTGCAAAATGATTAGATTGTCATAAAATGCATTTATTCAAAATTCCTTTTTGAGCCCACCTATATCCTATAAATAGAGGTCCCTTCCCCCCATTTCATTTCATTCGGAAACGTGTTTTGACACAAATTTCTCTCTCTCTCTCTCTCTCTCTCTCTCTCTCTATATATATATATATATATATATATATATATATATATATATATATATATATATATATATATATATATATATATATATATATATATATATATATATATATATATATATATATATATATATATATATATATATATATATATATATATATATATATATATATATATATATATAACTTTCTTTGTCCGTTCACATTTTTTTTACTTTCTCTCACTAACATTTTAGCCATAGTGCCTTTGTTAGAAAATTACTTTTGTATGTGAGGATATTATGTAATTATTGAATGGTAGAATTATAAATTCACCAAGGGAATCTTTTGTATACACCTTGGTTATATATCATTCATTTAGGGATTTGTTTGGGGTATAAGCTAAACCTGTTAAAAGCTTTGGTTTGAGATTGTGTTATTCAGTTTCTGTTTAGGTTCGAAAGTTCAGTTTGTATTAAAGATTTTATCATGTTCTTGGTTAGCCCGATATAAAACCAAGATTATGTTCAAGCTCAATCCGATATTAAAAGATAGTAGATTCGTAATTAGCCTGCTATTAAAATATCACAGGTTATTGGTCAGCCAATATAAAACCAAGGTTTTAAGATTTATGAGCTCATATTGTATTAAAGCTTGCAAGGTTTGGGAACTTGAAGACTAACCGCCTGAAGGTCCTCGTTTGTTGAGAGAATACTATCCGCTTCAATCAACCGTATGAAGAAATGACTAGCCGCCTCGATTCACCATTTAGAAGATTATTTTTTCATTGCTAAGTATTTAAAATGTTTTTTAACTTTGATTTTACTTCCTAACGCTTTTCAAAAACACCTTTTTATAAACCACACAATTCACCCACCCCCACCCCCAATCTTGTATGTGAAGTCTCAAGTCCAACAAATGGTGCAAGAGGCTAACTCCTATTTAAGTACTAATCGTCTTATGAGGAAGATGACTTTCGACAAAAGGTCTTTTCTAAACACACCACCACTTTTAAATGATAGCAAATTTAATATTTGGCAAGCTAAGTTCAGAATTTTTGTTCAAAGCTTAAATTCTATGTACCGAAGAAGAAAAGAGATGATAAAGTAGTAGACAAATCATATTCCCTATGTACCAAAGAATAAAAGAGAAAGATAGACATATATCTCAAAACAAAGAACTTTATAATGATGGTCTCTAGACGATAGAAAATTTTATGATGTTCATTGTTGTAAACATACCAAGGATGTGTGGGAGACTCATGAAATGATATATGGATTTTCTCTAAATATTGAACAAGAAAAGATGAACTCACAAGGCGAAGAAGACGAAGATACCAATCATGTATGTTTTTCTAAATTTAGGAATATTGGAAATTATGTTGGAAACTTTATTAGTAACAAATATCTTAGAATTAAGAATTGGAAATTTAATCCAATTCTTAAATCAAAAGATGGGAGCCTTCATGAATATCAGGAAAAATCAAGAAAGAAAGCAATTGTAGAAAAGTTGAACGATCTAGTTCAATTACTTAAAGTTGAAGTGAATCTAAACTAAAGAATCATCATTGTCATCATCCTCATCAAACCATCTTATGCACAACTGTTTAGAATGAGTGGCCACTTAGTGGAAGAAAAGAATAAACTGATAGGACATGCCTTAAGTCTTAAGGAATCTCTAACAAATCTCAAAAAAAAATTATTCTTTTAAGTTATAAATAATTAAGCTTAAAAATTCCAAAGAATAATGTAAGTGATGTGACTTCCTTATAAAATAAGTACTTGATCTACATGAAACCTATGAAAGTTTACCCAAGGGAAAAAGAAACTTGACCTAATCTTATCCAGTCAAAAGTCTTCCATAAATAAAAATGGTTTAGGATTTAAAAAGGATAGAGAATCTAGGAAATACATAGATCATGAGGAAAATAAGCGTTCAATCTATAAGTGCATACACTATAAAAGAATAGGACACCCAGAACCTGTTTTCTTTGATAAGTTAAAAAGATCTAAAGGTAACAATCTTAAATCCTATGTATCTAATATACATGGGGCCAATAAGATATGATTCACAAGAATCACTTTAGGAGAACCTTTGAGCTTCCCTTTGAAGGGATGACCTACACTCTTGATAAAGCATTAGGTTTCAATAACTTTAAGCATTCCACTACCATCAACCACTTAGTAATCAACCCTATGTAAAATAAGAAAGTCCCCTTCAAATCCACTCACCTAAAATAAAAGGTTTGAATCCTCCACTACCTTCTCACCAGAATCCTCTTTCCAAGGATCATAAACCATGGCTATGTAGTTAGGGAATATGTAGTACCCTTATGGCTTATAACTCAATAAATCTCAACCATTGGGTAGAAGGCATTTTCAACTACATGATCTGGTGAGAAGAGAACCCATATGTAAGAATACCCTATGAGTCAATAATCACAAGACTTCTAACTACCTTAAATGTTGACACAGTGGATGAAAAAGAAGAATCAATATACCATAGGATCACCTATAATGCCTTGAAAGAGATTATAGTTCACATCAAGCATAAAGATAGAAGAAGATTCATCATTTAAGGAAAAAGAATAAGATGAATCTAATGAGGACAAAGACACTAAGTTATAAAAATCCTCAATATTTGCCAAACCATAGCTGAGGATGTGAAGAAATTCATTGCAAGGAATGGTTAAACTTATGACATAGAATAGTCTCACTTTATGTGTTCTCCTTTTTTTTTCTTTCCTGCAAACTTAAAATTTAGTATTTTCCCTTCTTGTACTTTCAAATTTTCAAATTCATCTTTGTAATTTGAATTCTTAGTAATAATATGAGTGCTTGTTTTTTTCCTTCTCTAAATGTCTAAATTTCCCTTGTTTTCATATTTATTTTCACAATGCATCTTTAGTCTCTTTTTATTTTATTTTGATCAAGGGGTAAAGTATACTCTCAAATGGAGTAAGGTATACTCTCTATTTAACTCAGGGGGAGGGGGAGTCATTACTCCAAACATGTATGTATTGTTTTCTTTATACCACATCCCATGAGAGTTGTGTTGTCATCTCCAAAAAGGAGGAGAATATGGAATCTTGTTTTACAGGTGATATGCTTTTAACAAGGACATCAACTTTTGATGATGAAAACTAATGTAGTATGATAAATCAAATATGAATGGTTAAGCGGATAAATATGTAAACCTAAGTATTAGGGTTTGATGGATTCACTATTCGGTGATGGGAATCAAATGGAATGTAACTAAGGCCTCATCTCGCGTTACTCAAGCAAGTGTCTACAAAAGAGAAAGCATCTGGAAAAGTCTTGGAGTGCTAAGGACTCTCCTAATTTAGTAGTGAGTGAAAAAATTGTAAAGTATAAGGGTTTTATCATAAAAGAGCATGGGTAAAGCACGCGTGCACACACACACACACACACACACACACACAACACACACAAATATACTTCCAAACTATTTTAGCAAAGAAAATATCTTCAAAAATATCTTAAAGTTATGCTAGATGAACTAGAAATTGTCAAAATAGCTATAGGAATTTTTTGACATATCTAATCGATTAGTGCAGTTCAAAATTGAGTCCCAAGCTATTAAGACATCACTTTAATGATGTGCAACGAATGGATATCTTTTCCTTACTTATTTAAACTTACAATTGATTATATTTAAAACTTATGATCGATTGTAGACATGTGGAAATCAATTAGATTTTCATAAAATGAATTTATTTAAAATTCCTTTTTGAGCCAACCTCTAGCCTATAAAAGAGGTCCTTTCCCCCATTTAATTTCATACAGAATCATGTTTTGACACAAATCTCTATGACTCTCTCTCTAACTATCTCTCTCTAAACATTTTATTTACTTTCTCTCACTAACATTTTAGCCATAGTGCATTTTTGAGAAAAGTCCTTTTGTGAGTGAAGATATTTTGTAAGTCTGGAAGGGTAGAATTATAAATTCACCAAGGGGATCTTTTGTATACATATTAGTTGAATATCATCCATTTATGAATTTGTTTGGGTTATTAGCTACACTCGTTAAAAGCTTTGGTTTGGGTATTTTGTGATTCAGTCTCCGTTTAGGATCAAAAGTCCAGCCTGTATATAAGGTTTCATCAGGTTCTTGGTTAGACCGGTATAAAACCAAGATTTAGTTCAAGCTCATCTGAGTATTAAATGCTTCATATGTTTGAGATTAGCCCAGTACTAAAATCTCACAGGTAATTGGCCATCCTGTATAAAACCAAGGTTTTAAGGTTCGTGATATCACCTTATTAAAAGTTTACAAGGTTTAGGAACTTGAAGTCTAACCACTCCAAGGTCCTCATTTTTTGAGAAAAGACTAACCGCTCAAATTTATCATGTGAAGAAAGGACTAACCGCCTTAATTCAACATTTGGAAGAAAAAAATCAAATTAATATATCCCGAAGTCTTGTATTATTTGGTTGGAGGTCAACTATCATTTCCTTGTATAAGGGAGTTCATGAGTCTTTCCTACTAAAAACTCTCAATGTTTATTGGATACTCTCAAGATAAATTCTTGGGGAGAGGATTAGGTTGTTTTCTTGTTTGACCTAACCTCAATACATCATGGTGTTCATCCCTTTCCTTTAACTTATTATTTTTCTACTATTTATGTTATGAAAAAAAATTCTGCTACTAATTATTTAAAATGTTTTAAACTATGAGTTTACTTCTAAAAAAAATTCAAACTCACTTTTTTCTGAACCACACAATTCACCCCCCCCCCCCCCCCCCCCCATGTGTAAAGTCTCAAGTCCAAAACAAACTTCTTTTATCTTTCTACAAGGTAATCCTTTTAGAGACTTCTTACTTTTAGAGTTTTCTACTCAACATTGAATCATGAGCCTCTTGTTTATCTTTTGGATTGGCCCATATAATTTAGAATATTCCTCTTTTTATCCTTTTGTACCAGTATTGGAAGTAGTACACAATGCATGCAGGGGACAACTCGTCTCCTGGCAGGTCAAATATGCATGGTGACAAGAAACTCACAATTACAACGTAATACAACTTTTGTAGAGTTTTATCTTGTAGTGCTTGTCCTTATCCCTTTAAATCTCCATATCATCTTTTGTATCATTCCTTAGAGTTTTGCCACATTAGTTATAACTTTGAGATGAATCACTCTTATCACCATCTTCTGGCTCAAGGGCCTACTGAATTTGAGGTGTGCAGTTCCTGACGTGCCAGAGCTTGCCACCAGAGTGTTCCTACACATGCACAAAACACATAAAACACGCAGAAGGGAGAACCTAGTATGGTCAAGTAAAAAACTAAGCTAAAAGTTCTAAAAACTAACTAATTACTTCTAATCATTATAAAAACATCAACTAGAGTCAAGAATTAAGGGTATGATTATCTCACAAAGAATGAGTAATCACACCCCCAAACATGAATCATTATCTGTTATGAGGTGATGCGACTAATGGGAAAGAGATAAATTAATAAGGAAATCTCTAAATATCCGCAACACATTTCCTATTAACTCAAAGTTCTGGAAGTGGATTGTATTCAAACATTAGCACAACTAATAATATTTTGTTTGAGTCTATTACATCTTGTGTGTGTGTGTAACCCATGATGCCCAATGTCATGCCAGAAGTCTTCATTAAAGATAATTATTCTAAATTCTAGTTTGGTTGTTTTCTCATATGATCCAAGACTCTACTTTCAATTTCAAAAGGGGGAATTACTAGTTTTTTTATTTCACGAGATTTTTTATTCACTTTTGAGCTTTTGGGAATTTTACTTGCACTAATTTTCTAAGTTTCTTTTTCTAGGTACTCCATCTTTTCACTTGATAAAATCTCACTTGTAATGAGTCTAACTTGTTACTCATAGTGGAATACACATTTTTCCTCCAATTTCGAGCACATGAACTTTATTTCATCATACATTTTATCATTTGATATTATTATTTTTTTCACATGCATTAGTAAATATAGTAATCCCACTTTAGATAGCCCTAATTAATAATGTTTCCTCCCCTAAAATAAATCTTACAAACAAGCATATTCCATAAGTGAAAACAATGTCAATCACTTAAGAGACTAACTACTTTTCTAACTACTTCTGGTGTGGAAGAGGTTCATCACTTTCCCAAGTTACAATGTTGTGCACAGTTCTTTTTACTTGACCTAATGCTTCGTTTTCAACATTTTTCAACAATGCATTGCTTTAGAAATTTTTTGTTAACATTTAGAAGTTTTGCTAATAAAATATTGACTAAGTTGAAATCATTTCTTTATTTTCTTAGACATGTAATAAAAACACAATACTTCAACTTTTAATTCATCAAAATAATCTAAGGAATTTGAAACTAAAGGTGTTATACCCCCCAAAATAACCTATGGCACGACAACACAGAAAAAATAAACTAAAACTAAAGCAGGTTGGTTAGGTTGGAAATTATTTTATAGCAACTAGGTCTGAAGCCTGCTTCTTTTATTGGAGCCTTGAGCTTTTTCAGTTCTCTTCCTCTTTTTCTCATCTTCCTTTTTTTCCTTGTTAACCACGCTTCTGACTCAACCTTTCCACCAGAAACAACAATATATTTCTTCTTATTGTTATTCAGTTTTTGGGAGGACTCAGTGGTTCTTTGTTCCAACTTATTGTGAAGGCAATATGACATTTCCTGTCACGTAAAAAATGTAGCTTTTCCATTCAGTTTTCTTTGGCTTCTTTCCTTTCGTTAGGCTTTTGACCTTTTATGGACTCTTCGTTTATTCTATGATTTATGGAACGCCATCACTCTTTTGCTATTGCATCAATCTTTCAGCTTCTTTGTATCTTTCCAGCATCCCAATCCCTAGAATGGAATTCTCAAATCACATATTTGTTATTGTGTTGTAACTTGTTGTGTTTTAAAGAAAGGAGGTATTTTCCCTTCTTCATCATCAGCAATATTTGGGTTGTGCCCTTGTTCATTCTCTTGATATTCTTATTCATCAATTTCTTGGTCTTGCAAAATAACAAAATTTTGAGCAGATGCCTCCCCATCAGTCTGGGTTGGCTCATACTCAGTAAGCTTGTCTTCTTATTCATCCAAGACTTCATCTTGTTTGTTCTGCTTAGTTGTTTGTTCCTTGTCTTCTTTATCAGTATTTGTCTTCTACAACTCCTTATTTTCTTTTTTAGTTTGGTTAATTAGTCCATATATTGTTTCTTTCCTCCCATTTTTAGGATCTCATTCTACCTCAATCTCTTCAACATTTTCTTCCTCAGTTGGTTCATTTATATCAAATTCTAATGTAGCTTTGAGCTTCTTCAATTTGGTTTTCTTGGATGTCTCCTTTGATTTCTGGTCAAATACTTTTGTTTTCTTCTTCTTCTTGACTGGTGAAATATCCACCATCGTGCTAGAAGTTGCATATGGCAAGTTGGATTCCTTTGCAAAAGATACTTTTTCTTCTTACCTTTATCATTCTTACTTTTCTTCTTCAGGTTCCCTTTTTATTCAGATTTCCTTTAAGGGTGGTGCTCATGGCCTACCTCTTTTGGTGGTTCACCCAGGATGTGTTAATGGAATATAGGTGGGATATTCATTAGTCCTCCTTTGTGTATAGATTATAGCCTTTTATTCCATGTATACTTCTTTTTCACAAATCTGTAGAACTTCTGTTAGTCCTCTTACATTTGTTGCAAAGTTTCCCATAAGATTTATTCTTTGTTAATTGAAGAGCTTCCTTATGATGAATTTTGACACGTCTCTGATGAACAGTCTTACCTTTTGGCTTCAACAGATGTAAAATTACATCCTTGTCAAAGTCAACTAGAGGTTTGAAATTTAATTAGTGAGCTTTTTGGGGACACCATATTAAAGTTCACTGATCAGGAAAGGGAAATACAACATCCCATCCTTGCTCTTTTTTGAACATGCATGGATCTCTTGGCATATCACCTTTATAATGTTGATAGGTAAACATGTTATGATACTATGGAGTAGCATCAACCTGGATTTGTTAACTATTTCATTATTTGCAATGGGCATGATGGAGTGCTTAAGGAACGGATACCACACCTTAGGTCCCGCCCCTCCAATTCATTCTTAGTACGCTCTTAATATCATATTTTGTTGTTTCCAGCCAATTGGTTATCGCAATACATAGAGAATCTATAATGGCTTCCAAGTCATCCTCATCCACTTTTTCAAAAAGGGAATGATAAGGGTCTTCCACTTCATTCACTCCCAATAACATGTTGATATTTTTATCACAATATTGCACCATTCTCCATATTACTAGTACTTCCAACTTATTTTGAGAGTTGTTAATTAGGTTGGCATAAAACCGTTTTACTAACTAAGTGTTGTAGTTTAGAGGATTCTTAGAGAACCTTTTCCATCTCTGACCAGTTATGATACGCTTGACCTCATCAATATGTCCAAGATAATCTTCCTCCATGTCAAAGATAAACTCTCATTTTGAGTGGACGTCTTTGCAATAAATATCTTTGTATATCTCTTTTGAGCATCATCGTTGATAAAGGTTTTAGCATCAGATGAGTCAGAGTCAGAATAGTCCATATAAAGAGTGGCAATCTTACGAGTACAAGTCTTATATCTCTTTCCAGTCACCTTGTACTCCATTGTTGGATTTTGAAAAAAAATTGAAAAGTAAAAAGTGATGGTTTAGGAAATAGATGCGATGGAGACTGAAAGAACAATTTTTTGTTTATTTTGATAGAGAATATGGTAATGTTGGAGATTAGGTAAGTGAGAGAATGGGTCATGGGTTAAGAGGTTGGACAATTAATAAGAGTGGAAAAATGAGAAGAGGGAAAATTTAAACTTGAAAATGGAGAGATAAATGGAACCGTTACGATAATTTATGCAGTGGTTACTTGTGAAATTGGTACAAATTACACAATAAAGTGATGGGGTTAAGGTCATCATTGCATAGTCTGAGTACAATGCATCAGAATCACGCACACAGTGCTTTATGCATTTGTATCTTATGTTGTCTCTCTATCTTCCTTTCATTTTATTTTTTATTTTATTTTATTTGCCTCTTTTTACTTATTTCCACATTGGATTTATCCTTTGTTATTCTTGATTTCACCCCTCTTCTGGAAAAACATTTAGGGTTGACAGAGGACTTTAGGGTAGCTCATCGTATTTCAACTTATCACTAAAAAAACTAACAATATGATAAACTTTAATCAATATTTTCCTTCTAATAGAGTTATTTTTTAATCTTATAGCTTGACTTAAACCAAAATTATCAATTATCAAAACTAGTGGTGGTCCTTGCACTCTTCCAAGGATCACCCAAATAAGTTTTCACTCTTTTCCCATTAACCTTAAACTCATTCCCCTTCTGTTCATAAAAAAGGTCCACAACCCATGAGGATAAATTTTCGTAATTGTAAATGGGTCTGATCATCTGGATTTCAGTTTTTCAAGGAAGAAGGGTTTCAATCTTGAGTTAAAAAGGAGGACTTGTTGTCTTTCCACCAACTCTCTTTTCTGAAGTTTTTTGTCGTGCCTTTTTTTATTTGTTTTTTCTTTGTAAAGTTATAATTTAAATAGGGAAACAATTTGCGTTCTTCTAAATCCTTTAGTTTTAACATTCTTGCTTGCCCAACAACTTGGAAGTTAAAGTTTAACTTTTTAACAACCCAAAAAGTTTTATGTTACAGCTCAATGGTTAGATGGAAAATGTTTATGTAAACTAATCTATAAGGAGACATTCGTAAAGGTGTTTTAAAAGTATTTCTATATGCCCAAAGATCATCATCAAGATGTTTGGAACATTCCTTCCTAGAAAAATTAACAAACTTTTCAAGAATTCTCTTTATCTCTCTATTGGAAATTCAACTTGGCCACTACTTTGAGGATGGTCGGCTATATCAACTTCATGCTTGATCCCATATTTAGTCATTAAATCCTCAAAATTCTAGTTACAAAAGGGGTCCATTCATCACTAATGATAGCTCTTGGTGTGCCATATCTAGAAAAGATGTTTTTAATTAGAAATTTGGTAACCACTTTAGCCTTATTAGTGGGGGTTGCTATGAATTATTTCCATTTAAAAACATGTCTACAACTACTAGTATGTAAATATTTCCAAAGGATTAGGGAAATTTTCCCATGAAATTAATGCCCCACACATGAAAAAGTTAAATTTCCCAAATATTTATGAGTGACATCTCTTGTTTCATGGACATATTTCCCACTTTTGGCACATATCATATGCTTTTACAAATTCATTAGAATCCTTGAATAGAGAGGACCAGAAATAATGTGTTTGAAGAACCTTAGCAGTTGTTCTGGTTACTCCAAAATGACCTCCATATGGTGCATTATGACATGCTTACAATCTTTTTCGTGCCTCTCGGTAGTACACACATATTTTTAGCAGTTGACCAACAAATTTCTTGTATAGAACAAGTTGATCCCATAAGTAATTGTCGGAGTCATGGAAAAATCTCTTTTTTTGTTGAAAGTAGAGTTCTTGTGGCACATATCTGCTAACCAAATAACTCACAATGTTTGAATACCAAGGTGTTCCGATAGACGCCATCTTAAGAAGTTTTTCATCAGAAAACACTTATGTAATTGTTGTTATGCCTTTCTGTTGGACTTCATTGGGGAGTATTAAAAGATGGTCAGCCACCAAGTTCTCTACTCCTTTCTTGTCTCTAATCTCCAAATCAAAAATATGTAGCAACGGCACCCATATTATCAATCTTAGCTTTGCATCTTTCTTGGTAATACGATATTTGTTTGCTGCATGATCCACGTATCTTATCACATTGGTTCCCATGAAATAGGATCTGAATTTATCAAAAGTAAACACAACACAAAGAAGCTCCTTTTTATGGTGGTGTAATTGATTTGAGCCTTTATTACTGTTTTTATAGCATAATAAATTATGTGAAACACTTTGTTATGCTTTTGACATAAGACAACTCCAATGGAAAAATCACTTGCATCGCACATTAGCGCAAACAGTTTTGTCCAATAAGGTGTTTTTACAATAGGTGCAAAGATCAATCTGTGCTTCAAGGTTTTGAAAGCCTACTCAGATTCCTCACTAAATACATATGGTACATCATGTTGCAGTAGTTTTCCATAAGGGTTTTATGATCTTGAAAAAATATTTAATGAACCTTATATAAAATCCAGCCTGCCCGAGAAAACTCATGATGCCTTTAATGTTAGATGGTGGTGATAGTTTCTCAATTACTTCAATCTTTGCTCTATCCACCTCTAAGCCTTCCTTGAAAATCATATGACCTAATACAATCCTTCTTTTACCATGCAATTGTAAGAACAAAAATTGTTCTACAACAGATTCCTTGATTTTGATGATAACAAAGGATGAAACCAAAAATGGCACCCTAACGAAAAGTTTCTAAGTGTGCAGGGTTCTAAAGAAAGAAGGAAGAAATCTGATGATGTCATCAGATACAGAACCAGATCAGAAGCATATTATCATATGATCAGAAGCATCTGAAGTGGAGACACGTTCAAGAAAGTCTAACTCTGAGCAAAACAGCAAAGTATCAGAAGCATCTGAACAAGAAGTAAGCTCTAGATGTTCTGACTCTGAACAGCGCTATCTGAAGAAACTATCTGAACTCACAAGAGATCAACATCAGAAGCAAGATTCCAAGATTCTCCAGAAACACAAATACTCTGAACATGAAATTGCTAATCATGAAAGAGTAACGTTAAAGTCAAGTAAAGATTTGCAAATGGTTTTCCTAATTAAGAAAGAGACGTTAATCTCCAATTTCAATAAAGAAGATACTACTTGTGGTAAGTAGTCATTTCAAGGAGAGAAAGTTATCCTGCAGAAGCTATTTAAGTGATGGCGTAAATTCATTTTAATATCCACCAGTTTCAACTACTACTTCAACTG